>NC_140172.1:62587087-63187087 GCF_963971535.1 Notolepis coatsorum
TGATTGCGATTGACAGTATTCATTACCAGACACAAAAACAGCTCATCTGGCTGCTCAGACCATGTCTCAAGATTGTGGGGCGTAGTCAGATCACGCTTGATTGACAGCTCCCTTTCAGTTCAAGTACCATTTTGTTTTCCACTTAACACATTCAGAGCCAGCCGGATATGACCATATTAGGTCTAGCATGCCAGCTTTTTGGACTGATTTCGCGATATTTCATGATCTTTGCGGAGCTATTTCTATATTATAGCTATGGGGAAATGGTTCGGCTCATTTGACAAACACTATTTGCTGTACAATATGAAAAAAAACGTTCGTTTCTACATGCCTTCGTTCGTTCACAATTCCAAGCTAAACATTGTAAACATTGACTGAAATCCAGGCGAATTTCCTAGAAAGAGAGTTATGGAGCGTTTTGTGCAGCATGCGCAATCATGTTCTTTGCTCGCTTGAGACACATTATTCCCAGTTCATAGGGTAAAACACACCACCTAGTGTTGTTTATCAATATCATTTATGAAATGCAGTAAAGCTATTATATAGGGATATCTTGATTGATTACGTTATAGGCCTATATATATCTATTGCATTCGATCATGTTCAGTAATATTTACAGGTCCTAGGTGTCATGAGCACAAATATATAGTACCATTTGTCAAAAACACCATTGGAGGGGGGGGGGGGGGGGGGGGGGGGCGATAAATGATCGAACACGTTTATAACTAATTTAGACTGGTAAATGTCTAGATCAGACAAAAGCATTGAATTACATATTATTCTGTATTCCACTATGACAGATACACTTGGAATGCAGTGAAATTATTATATCGATCAGGTAGGGGTATCTTGTATTGATTACGTTATAGACCTATATATATCTATTGCATTCGATCATGTTCGGTAATATTTACAGGTCTTAGGTGTCATGAGCACAAATATATAGTACCATTTGTCAAAAACAACATTGGAGGGGGGGAAATAAACGAATAAGCTATAACACATTGGCTGTCTGTTATTCCTGTACTGTTAGCTGTTTGAATTAGATTCTGCAAGTTCTTCATGGGCGCAACCCACATACTCAGCTGTGTTTGCTCTGCACATTTACCTGTGTTCCAGTGTAGAATCGTCCCATACATGACAGGTACAGTCTGACAAGTATTCTGATATTTTTGCATTACATTATAATGTATTCTGTATATTCTAATCTAAGACACACAAGTTATAAAAACCATTGCATTATAAAGTATTCTGTAATTTCTGTATATAATAACCAAACTTGAAACTTGAAGATGGTAAATGGCTGCTTTTTTATATAGCGCTTTTATCCAAAGCGCTTTACAATTTGTTCCTCACATTTGACCCATTCACTCACACATTCACACACCGACGGCGGAGGCAACCATGCAAGGTGCCAACCTGCTCATCTGGAGCAATTAGGGGTTAAGTGTCTTGCTCAAGAACACACCGACATGCTGCCCGGGAGGAGCGGGAATCGAACCGGGAACCTCCGGATTACCAGACGACTGCCAGACGACTGCTCTACCTCCTTGTCACTGTCACCCCTTGAAGATGAAGTGAAAAAAATTATTTTTACTTCACAGATGCACAGTATATGCAAATCAGCCGTCAGAAACAATTCAGTTTGTGCATTTAGAACATATTTACAGTACATTTATACATGTAAAGTGTAAAGTTAGTTTTGACCTGGCAAAATGGCCATGGTCAACCACCATTCAGTTTGTGCATTATAACATATTTACAGTACATTTACTGTACTGTACCAAATCCTCTGTGACAAGGAGAGGAGAGGAGATGAGAGGAGAGGAGAGGAGAGGAGAGGAGAAGAAATGAGGAGAGGAGAAGAGATAGCACTACTGTTGTTTCAGAACCATGGACAGCACTCCTTGTTGTTGTAGCCTGCTGTCCACAGCACTGGAATGGAGCGGAGGAGATTGATAGACAGACAGAACACGTCACTTCGTTTGGTTTCTTGACCGGCTTGCTTTTCATGGTTTTAAATAGAACTTTCTGCCCTAATTTCATTTTTTCCCCACCGTAGCAAATCCACAGAAGGAAAAAGACAGGGAGGTGAAGGGACAGTCAATGAGAGAGAGAGAGAGAGAGAGAGAGAGAGAGAGAGAGAGAGAGAGAGAGAGAGAGAGAGAGAGAGAGAGAGAGAGAGAGAGAGAGAGAGAGAGCTGCAAGCCGAAAGATGCTGTTTCTACACGTCTCCCCCTGCTGATTTCGAGTGCTCATAATCTCATATGTCTATTTTTTATTATTATTATTATGGATCCCAATTATTGTGAAATCCCCATTAGACCCAAATGATCCCCATTAGTGTGAAATACTATTCTTCCTGGGGTCCTAACACCCAACCTACAACATTACAGTAGTACATTACATTACAGTAACAAAAAACATAAGAAACACCTTAGCCTAAGCACATTCTCAACATCTTCAAAATCCCACAAAAAACACACACAAAGGCTCCAACCACAAATACAATACTAACTAAACTAACTAACTAAACTAACAATACTAACTAAATAAATCAGTAACTCAACTGTATTTTACCATTCATAACAGTGTCCTTCAACTTTTTCTTAAAAGTACATTTGGTGCTGATCAGTATTATCTTCACAGGTATACAATTCCAGTATGCAGCAGCTCTATACATTACGGTTCTCTTAAGTGCATTTGTTCTTGGTAGAGGTAGAATAAAATGAAGACCCATGGCGTGTCTGGTGACATAGCCATGTCTAGTATTGGTGGGTTGTAGTTCTGACCACAAAGACTTAGGTTTACCAATTTTATAAATATTAAACAAAAATGTTACAAGGCTGCATGCCAGCCTCTGATCCACTCTAAGCCAAGACAGCGGCATGCATTCCCCCAACACTGCTCCTCACAGAGCAGCGGTAAAAGGAAGGAACAAAGAACTCTGAGAGACTGTTGAGAGTCATATAAGTAAGAGATTCTGCTCTGACAACTAAGCTGACAAGCCCATTGTTTTGTTCAGACCATTGGGTCTCATTCCCAAACGGATTTACGACCAAAAATGTCCTCTTAGGCAGATTTCTGCCCATTTAAGACATATTAGGGCTGGTAGCGCGATTCCCCAAATGTTCCTGAGATCAGATTTGAGCGTGGCTGAGAGCAGATTTTTTTTTTTTAAACTTTGGCCATTCCGCTGGCTCTTTTTTGCGTTTATCGCATTTACTCTGGTCAAGAATGACCGACAGAAACAGGCTGAAGGGGTTCAGATGGGGGGGAAGACACTCTGGGAAAGGCACGGCTGCAGTCCGGGATTCGAACTCGCTAAACCCCAGATCCGTGACGAGCACGGTTGTCCCCGGCGCCGAAATAGCGCTCGAGGTACGCGGTGAGCTACTGGAGCTCCCCAAGGCTGAGAGCAGATTTAAGAGTGCTGAGGAGCACACTTATGATTGATTGACTAATTGAAAATGTTATTAACTTGACAGACTGTGTTCTCATAGTGATTCCTTCATGTCAACGCTACAGGCCTCCTTGGAATTAATTACTTAATCATAATTAAAATAAATATGACAATATTTGTACGATAAGACATTACGCATTTGATGTCGGAAAAATAAATAATATGGATTCATCTGATCACAGGGCAGCTGGATTAACCATATCTGAACTAGCTATTTTGGACAAATGTATAATTACTTTAATTACTCAGATATTCAAACACAATTATGCAATTATTGTGAAATGATTGAAAATAATTATTATTTAATGCCTTCTGTGGAATTTGTATTTCTTATTTGTTACATATCTGTTTTAATGGTATACAATGGGACAGACCTTTGTTTGATATAAACCTGCATTCCTTCGAATATATCATTAATCAATTAAACTTATATTGAAATACACTATATAGCCTATACACCAACACTGAAATGACAGTGGATAAATAAATAAATAAATAAATAAATAAATAAATAAATAAATAAATAAATAAATAAATAAATAAATAAATAGATAAATAAATAAATAAATAAATAAATAAATAAATAAATAAATAAATAAATAAATAAATAAATAAATAAATAAATAAATAAGAACTAAGCTAATCGGTGGAAATAGACTGCATTAATATTCCATAACAAGTCTTGTGTGCGCCAGTATGGCCTACGTGTCTGATGAGTGAACGGTATAGGCTTGATATATTCTGGTTACTTGTTTCATTGGGATTTGGTGGATGCTGTATATGTGTGCTCTGCCCTACGTACAGTGTAGGTATAGTCTGTATGTATGCAGACTGTGCCTGTGCTGTGCGTGGGGCAGAGCATGTGTGTGGTGTCTACTAGATCCTAATGAAACAAGTCATTAATGGAATAGTGAGCCTATACTGCATTCATTCATTACGCCGTAGGCTATATATATATATATATATTTATTACATGGCGTTTTAACATTCGCCGAAATGCTTGATTGTGATTGGTCAATAGCGCTCGGCAGAGGTCCGTTATTACTCGATAACGGACCTCTGCCGAGCAATAATGACCGCTGTTCGCAGCTGAAGCAATCAAGCCCACTGACACACACTGCATCAGTGCAATCAGACACACCTGCCGGCTGCCGGCGAAGCTGCCGGCGATGACAGCGCGTAGCGACAGAACAGAACTGCGTCTGCATTTGATCTCGTCTTGTTGATGGTGTAAAATGAATTAGGTATATTGTTAGTAAGTTAGCCATGTAATAAGCGGGATAATGTATAGCCTATACTCTGTCATTGTCGCAAAATAATTGACCTTCACTACGTTTTGAACACCTCTGCGAGGCGCCTCGGTATTCTAAACTCCGTGTCGGTCAATTATTTTGCGACAATGACCTGGTAGCTATACATTATCCCTTACATAATATATATATATTATGTAAACAAGACAAACGTCTTTCTCTGGTCTGCATCCCCTTAACAATTGTGTGTATTGAGCCGTACTGTATTGTACCCATTCTGCAATCTGTTAAATAAAGTTTTCATTCATTTATTCATATACAGTACTGCGCGCGCGCGTGTGTGTGTGTGTGCGCGCTGCGGCAGGTGTACCACGAGCTGTACTATATATGATGCCAATACATTAATCTAATCTAATTTTGATGCGTCGCAAGACTCGCAAAGCACTTCCGCCATTCCATTTTCACACGGCTGCGTCATCAGTTGCCTTAGCTCAGGAGCTCTGGAGGCGTTGTTTTGTATGCAAATGACCTGAACGGGGACGCGCTTTCGCGTTTAAGACATGGTGTCATTCCCCAAGCAGATGTCACAGGTGCGACCGTTTGAGCCACTTAAGACATATTACCAGCACGTTGGGGACTCAGAGTGAACTTGTCATTGATTCTGTCTCAGTCGGTTCCAAGATAAGTCTTCCAAGAGAACTCTTTGGAAAATGTTGTGGATATGTGGATTATTTTTCACAAAGTAGTTTGAACTACTTTGTCTAAGTAGCTTTAGTTAACCAAACTATCTCTCTTGAAGGTAGCTTTGCTGTAGTTCAACTTCTGCCAGTGTGAAGTAATTGGTAGCTTGTAAAACTATGCTGTCAGAGTGGCTTCTCCAACACTGGCTCTGATTAATAAATGTATTCTTTGATTTTGAAACTGTAGCCTTGTGTTGTTGATATTTAAAGCCTTTCTGATGCTATTGCATGGTTAATTTTATTTAATGAAAAATATGTTTTACCAGCCCTCTCAGTCACTTCATCCTGAGTGGCAGAAAATTACATACTGTGCATTTAAAATGACCAAACTTAGATTGGCTTATACCTAAAAAAGGAATTTCACACACACTGTATGTGTCTCCCTACTTCCCATTTCCCCACATGGAATGCACCTGATTGGATAAATGACATGCTCTAGTGTGACATCTAGTTGCTGAATGTTATCTATAGCACCTTTAAAATGAAAGTACACCAAACTTATAACTGCACTACAATTCTGTGGGCGGGTCACACTTACATGAAACCTAGATGTATGATTGAACGGTACTTTAATGTTACTTTAATGTTACACATTTCACCAGCGGCATATTAGTTATAAATCTTACACATGCATCCTGCAAACAGCTGTGTTTAAAAAAGCATGCACAGATTTCCCAGGGTTGGGAAGTAGGTGCGGAAAAGTGACTATAGATATATAGTGCCGATCGACTTGGGATTGGTCTCTCCATGTTCAGGAGAATCAGGCGTATAAGAAAGTATATTGGATCATGTCTCCAGCACCCCCACGTACAACCACTTACGTCAAGGCTCTCATCAACATTCATAGATGTTCTCCCCCCCCCCCCCCGCTCTCCCATGAGCTGAAAATACCGGAAGTGGTCTGTGATGAATTGAAAATGGGGGACCCTGATGGAAACAAGACGAAAGTCTTTCTCAGGTCTGCATCCTCTTAACAATTGTATGTATTGAGCTGTACTGTACTGTACCCATTCTGCAATCTGTTAATAAACTTTTCAATCAATCAATCAAAGGTGGGGGTGCTCATGGGAAATGAACCCCTTGTTCCAGGAAACACTACCGCCTTTGACCAGAGGGGCCGCTAAAGTCAACCCAAAGTGACGGTTCCTACTGTAGTAGCTGCTTTAATGATGAGGTTTTTGAAAGAAAATCATTGTCCACACGATGTGCATGTGGGCAGGGGGATAAACAGATTGTCATATGACCAGAGGTGGAAAAATATAGTCTTTGGGAACCCAGAGGCAAAGTAATCCCCTAAAATAAATGATAAAATTTCAATTCTTAAAAGTAATGAGATTACCTTTTGGAGTTCGGGCGATCAAGTGGATTGTACTCCAGATTATAATTGGTAATGGATTACAAAATGCTAAATGGACTGCATTTCTCTCTCTCTCTCTCTCTCTCTCTCTCTCTCTCTCTCTCTCTCTCTCTCTCTCTCTCTCTCTCTCTCTCTCGCTCTCTCTCCCTCTCTCTCTCTCTCGCTCTCTCTCTCTCCCTCTCTCTCTCTCCCTCTCTCTCTCTCTCTCCCTCTCTCCCTCTCTCTCTCCCTCTCTCTCTCTCCGTGTGAATGGCACTGATGACATCATACAACAGTGCAACAGTGTAAAGGAGTTAATCACCTCTATCTCCTGATGACACACACACACCTGGTCTTTTGTTCTTTCTGTGTGTGCCTGTGTGTGTGTGTGTGTGTGTGTGTGTGTGTGTGTGTGTGTGTGTGTGTGTGTGTGTGTGTGTGTGTGTGTGTGTGTGTGTGTGTGTGTGTGTGTGTGTGTGTGTGTGTGTGTGTGTGTGTGTGTGTGTGTGTGTGTGTGTGTGTGTGTGTGTGTGTGCCTGTGTGTGTGCCTGTGTGTGTGCATGTGTGTGCGTGCATGTGTGTGCATGTGTATGGTGTACACATCTGGTAATTATGTCCTCCGCCAGAGAGGTTTTTGGCTCCATTGATTTGAAATGAATGAGCTGAATGCAGCAGTGTGTCCATTATTGTCACAAAGACCAATAGTCTTACAACAACAACAAAAAAAGCTGACATTCACATACTGGCTGGACCACATTAAACTGAGATTGAGAGATTTGTCTTCCTTTTGTATACGCTACGGTGCAGGTAAATCTTTCACCCATAATGAACCTTTTCTGTGTGGCTGAATCTGCCATAGTCTATCCACCATAGTCTGCAGTTCTTTAGATATTTGGTTGTGATGTTTTATTTAATAAAACAATGTGCTGATATACTGTACACTGATAATAATAATAATAATAATGCAGGACCTGTTCAGAGGTCTTTAATTGGCATGCAATTATCCTCAACGTTTAGCGATTAGCACACACGGTTAGCACACACACACCGGAACACACACGCATGCATTGTCTCTTGTAGGATTGCCGATGCGATTCGTCTCTGCGATTAACCCATCCCGTCGCCCTAACCCCCAAGGACAGCCGGGAGCAGACAGGCGTCGGCGAGGGCCGCGCCAGGGGACCAATCCATGTGCTCCTGCCCCTCTTCGTCAAGGACGCCACAGCGTTAGCGATCTGTTGTTGTGCATGTTTTTCCATTGGGTTTATCTTATCGGGGGGAAACCCTTGCGAGCACGGGGAGAACATGCAAACTCCACACAGAAAGGCCTGGGAGATACCCCACCTGGGTACCTGGCATCATGGAAACCTGGTCCCCTAGCGGGAATCGAACCCTGGACCTTCTTGCTGTGAGGCGACAGTGTTAACCACTACACCACCGTGCCGCTGATATACTATACACTGATATACTGTACACTGATATACTGTACACTGATATACTATACACTGATATACTATTCACTGATATACTATACACTGATATTGTAACTGAGGGGTTACAATACCCTGACTGTATTAAAGATTGTGATATATTAAACCACTACTAGTTATGTACTTTAATTACTGGCCATACAGTACATGAATATATATGGTGAACACCCACACAAGAATACGGCATTGACACATAAAGTTCTATTTGGAGGGTATTTATTATTATTAAGCAACGTTAGGTTACAGATTGAGAATTAGGCTCGCGCTTGTATGGCGAAGAACACATGTAAAGTCAGTCAAGAGCATAAGTCAATGAGAATAGTATGAATACTAGGATGGGTCTAAGCTGACGCCACCTGTGGTATAGCAATTACATAGGGCACACTAGTACCGGCTGGAGACACTGGGGGGTTCCCTCCGGGGTGTAAGGCCGGCAGGGGTAGAGGAATGTTCGGGTACAAAGTCTGGGTCAACGAGGAATAACGAGGCTCCAGATACAGGAGCCGGTGCATGTACTCCCTTGATCAGCAGACAAAGCAGCAGTTGTAATCCAAGATGCTCGAATAGCATTGACGACAGATCAGCGGAGCGAGTTTTGACATGGCATTGATCCATTGTTCTATTGAAGCACATTACCACCATCCTCTCGCTAAACAACTTGTAGACCAATTGTTGTGAAGGGCCAGATTAAACCGAATATATATATTTATTTATATATATATATTTAATTGTATTTGTATATTCTCTAATATTCCCTGATATCCCTTGTATATTCCTTGTACAATATGCATTGAATATCCATTCTAGCCTACTGAACATCCCATAATAGTCTCCATTCTACTATTGGTCGAGACCTTGGTGCCAGGCTGCCATACCCCTCAGACCCAGTTCAAACGTACCACTCGACATGTACGAACAAGTCCTAGTTCCGCGTAGGAATTTGGCTACCGCACCACTAATGGGACTATTTGTTCATAGTGCGTATATATACTGCGCTACTAAAGTAGGACTTTCTTTTCAGTCCAGTTTCTTACCCTCCAATAGAGTCACAGACGTAAAGCCTCCCCGCGATGCCACGTGTGGGAGTAAGGCCAAGTTCGCCTACCATCGGTATTGAGACATCGTGTATATTAATATTTGAATAGTCATATTTGGCACTATATCGTCGAGTTGGACGTAGTCTATTAAGCTAATAATAGTCTGTTAATATATAGTGCTTCGTGCGGTGAGAATACTACCGTAGTCAGTACCCCATCGTTTCGGGCAGAGAACTGGCTGCTTACCCAGGGTGGTTGACCCTATGTGAAGCTGCACCCGAGGAGCCCCAGAGCCGACGAGCGAGTGGACCTGTATACCGGATTATTCTACCGACGACAGCCCGCCTTCCCAGGCACGGATTATGCTTTGGATACTTTGATTATTCTATGGATAAAGACCCCCGACACTACCGTGTGTTGGAACCCCCCCCCCTGGAGAGGAAGCAAGGTGAGGAGACGCTCTGCAAGACGAGGTCTCTCCACATCTCTCCCCCGTGGACCGGAGAGAGCCGGCCCACAAAGAGTCCACCTGCTTTCATCTGTGGTCCAAGGATCGCCGGCGCATTGAACGGCACTACAGTGGGTTCTCCTGGGATACCCTTGGCCGGACGAGGCAGCTGGATTCTACCCCCCCCCCCCTCCTACTCCTGTCGGCTTACAAGCGACCGGATTAACCCCCTCTAGTGTATCCAGCCTATAATCATTAAAGTATCATTGCTGTTATTCCTTAACTATTCCAGGTCGTATATTTACCACCTGCGCCTTCAGAGATTGGACATTATCTATTGATATACCGACGAATACTCCTTGCCATAAAAGTGCATACTATTTCAATTCATAAATGTAATTAAGTGATTAAGTGCTTATTCTACACACCATCGCTGTGTAGGAAATAAAGACCTGTTTCTAATTCGTACATTTGTGTTGGATCCGTTTCATCTACGTGGGAGTGTTCATGATAATATATTTATGCCGTGTACTGGGTGGCAGAATATTAAGTACAAAGGTAGTGGTAGTAAGTATCATATCTAGTAATACAGTCAGGGAATTGTACCCCTCAGTTACAATTGGTCCTTCGAGCCGGAGGGTAATTAGTGTAATATTAATATAGTGTTATTAATATTGAAATGGCCTATGATGAACACTCCACGAAACGATCCTCCTAACCAACGCCCGCAGCGCGAACGACGGCTCCCTCAGTACTTAGAGGCTTACGCTGTCAGTCAACAACCTAGTCTTCTACTAACAGTAAACGCGGTAAAACTAGAAAGTAAAAGTATGTCTAACCCCAACGCCCAGACTACCCCGACCATAGAGGCCCCTACGGGCTCTAATGTAACTGACCAAGTTCACGGTGGGGACCAGTGGGAACCAGACATGACTTCACACCCCGCCAGTACTGAAGAAGTAGTCCCCGATGAGTCCCGGGAGGAATACAACGCTACCGAGAGAGAACTCGGCACGGAAGAAGACGGGGAGAGCACCGTGGAGATAGAGCTCCAAGGCTCCGCAAGGAGTACCCCGAGGGAAGGCTCCCCTATACAACCGCCTTCTCCCAGCGAGGCAGAGAGGACCCTACAGCAGGCCTTCCTCATCAGCCTGAACGCCGCTGCTGAACGCGACCGACTGCAGATCCAGCAGCGAAGCGAACACGAGCAGATACGTCTAGAAATAAGACGCATTCAGATGGAAGAGAATGTGGCCCGAGAACGAGCCGGTGCTCAACGGGACGCAGCGCGCGACAGACAGCAGTCGCAACTAATAGAACAGCTGATCAGACGGACAACACCCTCTCCCTCCGCCAGAGGCTCCAGGAACTCGTCTAGACACACCTCCAGGGCGGCATCCCCTAGCCGAGTAAACAACCCTGAACTTGACCAACAGACGAGGTCTATACCCCCCACAGACCACCTCCCCCCACCGGTCCAAGCGAGACCTAGCAACCGGGAAGGAGCAGCATATCCTGTGGAGAGGCTAAACCAGAGACTACAAGCACTGGATGACCTAACTGAAGACGAAGAGGAAGAGGAGGAGAACCGCGCCCGAAGACAGCACAGTACTCTACCGGACCAGGAGGTCCGGTACAGCCCAGGCTATACTCCCGCGGAGCTGCGCTACAGACCCCCGACTCTATACACGGGTGAGCACGATGCACGACCCGCACCGAGGAACAGCACCTGGACAAGCGGGCCATGGTACACTGCCGGTACCAGCCCATACCAAGGAGCGGGAGGAGACCCGCCTAGGAGGCCTCTCCCCCAACGCTCGCCGATGTATCCACAGTCAGCGTCATACATTGGCACGCCTATGGTACCCGACTTCACCCAAGAGAACCGGGCCCAGTATACAGAACTCTGCATGTGTCTGGAGACCATGTTGGTGGATGTATTGGATGAACGCCACAAATACGCCATCCTACTGCAGCACTTAAAGGTGCCCCGCGCACATAATATAGCGCTCGCCTACGCGACTTCCACCACCCCATACACAGCAGCGCTGGTAGCATTGGACCAGAGGTATGGGCGCATATGGGATTACGTGATCCAGGAGATCCGACACATCGACCGCTTACCCCCAGCAATAGACAATCGAGCACTGGACGACCTGTCCATCAGAGTGCAGTCCCTGGTAGGGATGTTGGGAGCGCAAAGAGAGAAGGGGAAGTATGAACTTTACGCCAACTCAAATGTGGAAAGGATCCTGGAGAAGCTGCCGCCCGCTCGTCAGGAGCGCTTTAGGCGGCAGAGGGACCACAGAGACCCGAATGGCCCCGAACCGAACCTCCTCGATCTAGCAGACTTCCTGGCGAGAGAAGTCAGCAGCCTACGGCTAGATACATTCGGACGGAGCACCCCTGGCTCCAGAGAAGGAACCAGACGACTAAATGATGGAAGAAGATCGGTGACTGTGATGCACCAATCGGAGTCAGTACCGAGCAGCAGGAGCCACAGTACCCCCTCCAGAACGGAGAAGTGGAAGATAGTGTGCCCCTACTGTGAGAAAGAACACTGGCTAGCGCAATGTGACTCCTTCCCCAAGCTGAACGCGGAGGAAGCAGGTCAATGGATAAAGTCCAACAAGCGCTGTTTTCGCTGTGCGCGCTCACACATGGCAGCCGAATGCCGCTTAAAGAAAAGGTGCACCAAGTGCGATGGAGCCCATCTGGACATACTTCACGACAGTAACAGACGGCGCCCTTCACCTGCACCATCCAGCCGCAAAGCGAGCGTCATGTACATCGATCCCGCCAGCAGCAGTGGAGCCCGAGTACTCCTAAAAGTAGTGCGTGTGACACTAAGCTACCAGAATAAAGTCCTGGACACTTACGCCGTCCTCGATGACGGGTCAGAGAAGACCCTGCTGCTCGCCTCCGCTGCGGCCCAGCTAGGGCTGCGGGGAAGCGAAACCCAAATGACAATTCGGACAATAAGACGAGATTTGAAGACGATAAAGGGCGAGAATGTCTCATTCTCTATCGCAGCAAGCGGCCAGCCTGAGCGACGGTACCAGATTGCAGACGCTTTCACCAGCCAAGAAATAGGACTGTCGCGGTACACATACCCCGTCGCCAAGCTGATGGAGAAATATGCACATCTGCGCAAGTTACCGATCCCGCTCATAGACAATGCTATGCCGACCCTGTTGATAGGCTCCGACCATGCAGACCTCATTGTCCCGATAGACCGGGTTCATACCGGACCCCGAGGCTGTCCTGCAGCAGTCGAGACCCGTTTGGGATGGACTCTCCAAGGCCCGCTCGCCAAATCTCTCAACCGAAGTACAGCCACTAGATGTCTCCACTCCCGAGTCATAGAGGGAGAAACCGCACTCCTGCAACACGTAGAGCGGCTATGGAGCTTGGAACAAATGCCCTTTAAGAATGGAAAGAAAGATATTCGCTCTAAAGATGACATTTACGCCATTCACCTCCTCGAGACAGGGACCAAGAGAGTCCCGGTCAACGGCGTGTTGAGATACGCCACGCCACTCCTGCGGCGAGAAGGAATGCCTACTTTCCACGCCAAGACAGACGCCATAGAACGGTACCTGCTGAACACGGAGCGGCGCTTAGCCAAGAACCCCTCCCAAGAGAGTGTATACCGCGCTGAGATTGAGAAGCTCATCACAGCGGGACACGTCACAAAGATGGACATTAAAGAGGCTGACCAGACCACTGAATCGTGGTACGTGCCCCACCACAAGGTCCATCACAACGGTAAAGACCGCATAGTATTTAACTGCAGCTACCAGATCGGATCCCAAAATCTGAATAAAGAGTTACTGCCCGGTCCCACACTCGGCCCCTCCCTACTCGGCGTTCTACTCCGCTTCCGCCAGGAAAAGGTGGCCATCAGCGGGGACATTAAAGGAATGTTCCTGCAGGTGAGATTAGTAGAGGCGGACAAGCCCCTGTTACGGTTCCTATGGAGAGAGAAGCCAGGAGATGAGCACCCAGCCATCTACCAATGGGAAGTCCTCCCCTTCGGAACGACGTGCAGCCCCTGCTGTGCTACATTTGCACTACAGAAACATGTAGCAGAGGACCCAGCAGCGGACGAAGAGGTCCGACACAGCGTAAAGAACAGCTTCTACGTAGACAACTGTCTACAAAGCCTTTCAACCCAGGAAGAAGCCGAGGCTCTCCTGATTAAACTCCGCGCCTCATTGATCAAAGGCGGCTTTGATCTCAGGCAGTGGGCCAGCAGCGATCCGCAAGTACTGCGCAGCCTCTCCTCCGAGGACAAGGCAGCCAGCAGCGAGACCTGGATGGCTACAATCCCGGGAGAAGCCCAGGAGATGACCCTGGGATTGGTGTGGCGATTCAAAACAGATTCGCTTCACTACAGACACAAGCCCCTGACTACGGAGCAGGGAAGGCCGGCGGCGGCGCCGACCACCAGACGGAGTGTGTACACAACACTCGCCCGACAATATGACCCGCTAGGATGTATTCTACCGTACACCACCAGGGCAAAAATGATTGTACGAGCATTGTGGGACAAGGACCAGGGCTGGGACGACCCCATTCCCGCACACCTTGCATCCACCTGGAGAGAATGGGAGATGGAGCTCCACTCACTCCCAGGCGTTAATATGCGCCGAAGCTACTTCCCACCCACGGTGAGGCCAGAGACATGTAAAATGGACTTACACGTCTTCAGTGACGCCTCAGAGGTCGCATACGGATCAGTAGCCTACTTGCGGGCCCAAGACCAAGGGGGAGAGATCTACACAGCATTTGTCCTCGCCCGCTCGAGAGTAGCCCCACGCAAGCAACAGTCTATCCCACGTCTAGAGCTCTGCGCAGCCCTAGCCGGAGCGCACCTAGCCACGCTCATCCAACGTGAGCTCACCATACCGGTGTCTAGAACAATCCTGTGGTCAGATTCCACGACGGTACTCGCCTGGATCAAATCGGACTCATGCAAGTACAAAGTCTTCGTGGGAGTCAGAGTCACCGAGATTCAAGACTTAACCGAAGAGTTAACCGGAGAAACAGAGTGGCGCTACGTTGATACAAAACAGAACCCAGCTGACGTCATCACCCGGGGGATGCCCCTGGATGACCTCACCCGTCGCAATGTCTACAGTGACGGCCCCGCATTCCTAAGACTCCCGGAAGGACAGTGGCCCATGCCTATCCCGAGGGAAGCCAGTCCAGAGGAGGTGGAAATTAAGAAGTCTGTGTTCTGTGGATTGAGCACCGTAGCCTCCACCGACCCTAACATAAACGATTGCACGTCCATAGAGAGTGCACAACAAAGAACATTCCTGCGGTACCACCCGGAGTGCAAGTCCCCCGCTGATATGTCAGCAGCTAACTACGAGGAAGCAGAATTGCTTCTACTGCAGCGAGCCCAGAGAGACTCGTTCCCCGATGAATTGGCCTGTCTACAGGGAGGAAAGCCCGTCCCATCCGACAGCAGATTAATTCATCTGGCCCCCGAGAGCGACGCTCACACCCTCATCAGAGTGGGTGGTCGCCTACGCAGAGCCCCCAATCTACCGGATGACATTAAATACCCGATCATATTGAACAGCCGACACAAGGTCACAGAGCTGATTATAAAGAAATACGATGAGGATGTACATCACGCAGGAGCAGAAAGAGTCTTCGCGGAAATCAGACGTCGTTACTGGATCCTACAAGGAAGAGAGGCGGTACGACGCTTCCAACGAACATGTCTAGACTGCCGCAAGTGGCGCGCGCAGCCCAGCATACCAAGGATGGCTGACCTTCCTCCATGTCGCCTCCGAATCGGTGACAAGCCATTCCACTCAACGGGTATGGACTGCTTTGGCCCGCTGCACATAAAGAAAGGAAGAGGAACCGAGAAGCGGTGGGGTATTGTATTCAAATGCATGACCACCAGAGCGATACACATCGAGCTTCTCCCGACCATGAGCACAGACTCATTCCTTATGGCCTTCCGTAGATTCATATCACGGAAAGGAAGACCGTCTACCCTATTGTCCGATCATGGGACAAACTTTAAAGGCGGCGAAAGAGAGCTGAGAGAGAGCTTCCAAGCTATGGGCCCAGAACTTAAGACCCACCTCGCTCCAGCACAGGTTGATTTCCAATTCAACCCCCCAAACGCACCCCACTTCGGTGGCACTTGGGAACGAGAAGTGCGCTCCATAAAGACAGCCCTGTACGCAGTACTTGGGGCCCAGACTGTGGCGGAAGAAGTCCTAATGACAGTCCTCACGGAGATTGAGGGAGTACTTAACTCGAAGCCCCTCGGATATGTCTCCAGTGATGTGGCGGATATCGACCCAGTTACCCCCAACACACTCCTGATGGGGCGGCTAGATCCCACATTACCCCAGACAATGTACCGGCCTGAAGAAGCGAACGGCCGACGAATGTGGAGGTACAGCCAAGTATTAGCCGACAAGTTTTGGAACAGTTTCCTACTGCACTACCTACCGTCTCTACAGACCCGCCAGAAGTGGGTAAAGGAGAGAGACAATTTGACAGAAGGAACAGTCGTCATGATTATTGATCAATCACTGCCCAGAGCTATGTGGCCGGCCGGCCGCGTAAGCAAAGTGATCACCGGTGCCGACGGCAAGGTCCGAGCAGCTGAAGTGCTCGTCCAGGGTCGCACTTACACCCGTCCCGTGGCAAGGCTCATAGAACTGCCTCGACTCCCAGACACAATCGATGATGACCATGACCCTACAACCCTATGACTTTGTGAAGTTGACTGACCCCTACAGCAAACCCTTATGTGTAAATAGACAACGCGATTAATCTGTCTCCGTTTAACTGATTAGGTCTGGGACCTATTCAGGGGGTGGCTGTTGTGAAGGGCCAGATTAAACCGAATATATATATTTATTTATATATATATATTTAATTGTATTTGTATATTCTCTAATATTCCCTGATATCCCTTGTATATTCCTTGTACAATATGCATTGAATATCCATTCTAGCCTACTGAACATCCCATAATAGTCTCCATTCTACTATTGGTCGAGACCTTGGTGCCAGGCTGCCATACCCCTCAGACCCAGTTCAAACGTACCGCTCGACATGTACGAACAAGTCCTAGTTCCGCGTAGGAATTTGGCTACCGCACCACTAATGGGACTATTTGTTCATAGTGCGTATATATACTGCGCTACTAAAGTAGGACTTTCTTTTCAGTCCAGTTTCTTACCCTCCAATAGAGTCACAGACGTAAAGCCTCCCCGCGATGCCACGTGTGGGAGTAAGGCCAAGTTCGCCTACCATCGGTATTGAGACATCGTGTATATTAATATTTGAATAGTCATATTTGGCACTATATCGTCGAGTTGGACGTAGTCTATTAAGCTAATAATAGTCTGTTAATATATAGTGCTTCGTGCGGTGAGAATACTACCGTAGTCAGTACCCCATCGTTTCGGGCAGAGAACTGGCTGCTTACCCAGGGTGGTTGACCCTATGTGAAGCTGCACCCGAGGAGCCCCAGAGCCGACGAGCGAGTGGACCTGTATACCGGATTATTCTACCGACGACAGCCCGCCTTCCCAGGCACGGATTATGCTTTGGATACTTTGATTATTCTATGGATAAAGACCCCCGACACTACCGTGTGTTGGAACCCCCCCCCCTGGAGAGGAAGCAAGGTGAGGAGACGCTCTGCAAGACGAGGTCTCTCCACATCTCTCCCCCGTGGACCGGAGAGAGCCGGCCCACAAAGAGTCCACCTGCTTTCATCTGTGGTCCAAGGATCGCCGGCGCATTGAACGGCACTACAGTGGGTTCTCCTGGGATACCCTTGGCCGGACGAGGCAGCTGGATTCTACCCCCCCCCCCTCCTACTCCTGTCGGCTTACAAGCGACCGGATTAACCCCCTCTAGTGTATCCAGCCTATAATCATTAAAGTATCATTGCTGTTATTCCTTAACTATTCCAGGTCGTATATTTACCACCTGCGCCTTCAGAGATTGGACATTATCTATTGATATACCGACGAATACTCCTTGCCATAAAAGTGCATACTATTTCAATTCATAAATGTAATTAAGTGATTAAGTGCTTATTCTACACACCATCGCTGTGTAGGAAATAAAGACCTGTTTCTAATTCGTACATTTGTGTTGGATCCGTTTCATCTACGTGGGAGTGTTCATGATAATATATTTATGCCGTGTACTGGGTGGCCGAATATTAAGTACAAAGGTAGTGGTAGTAAGTATCATATCTAGTAATACAGTCAGGGAATTGTACCCCTCAGTTACACCAATAATAATAATATAATAATAATAATAATAATAATAATAATAATAATAATAATAATAATAATAATAATAATAATAGTATTGACGTGGCATATTGATCCATTATTAATGCCGTGCGCCTCGGTAATAATAATAAGCCGCGTTTTTCTTCCTTCTTCCCAAGATGCACAGTTAGATATATATATAGATATATAGATAGATCGATAGATAGATAGATAGATAGAGAGATTAGATGCAGTGTGCTTGTTTTGCAGTGAGTGCTGCAAGCAGTGGTAATAATAATCACTTCCTATATTTGGTTCGCATTTGGTCCGCTGAAGCCGAACCGAGACCTACGTTTTCAGGCGGACTAGAGTTCGCCTGCTTGGTCCGCGGACGAGTTCGACGCGCATTCACACAGACCCGAAAAACCGGACTATCGAATTCTGGTCCGAAAGTCCGGACCAAACAGCCCCTGTGTGAAAGCGACCTAAGTCGAACTCAACGTTACTGCGTTAAACTCTGACACTTTAGCATTCTATTCGCACGCGGTTCTCAATGCTCTATTTAGATGCAAGGTTGCTCACTTCACTGCACGTTGTATGCGTGGTGAAGGCATTAAGGTTTTGGTAAGACTACTGCTGTTTACACCTGCGCCGTATTTATACGTAAGGTGAATTATCTAGTGCCAACCTCAGTTCTGTCTCGTATTACTGCGCAGACTCTGGGCATGTAGCGACATGCCCGGAGTTGCCTTTGAATTTGCCGTTGGGGGCTTGGTCGTTGGCGCCTGGGGGTCGCTGTCCAATAGGAGAGCGAATATTACTCTGGTTTGTACACAGGTAAAGGGATATTCCGTGTATATATACAAATAATATACAAGGGATATCAAACGATATACAAATATTATACAAGGGATATCAAGCAATAAATATATATATTCGGTTTAATCTGACCCTTTGTAACAGATATACTGTACACTGATATACTATACACTGATATACTACTGTACACTGATATACTGTACACTGATATACTGAATACTGATATACTGTACACTGATATACTGTACACTGATATAGTGTACACTGATATACTATTCACTGATATACTATACACTGATATACTATACACTGATATACTATTCACTGATATACTATACACTGATATACTATACACTGATATACTGTACACTGATATACTGAATACTGATATACTGTACACTGATATACTGTACACTGATATAGTGTACACTGATATACTATTCACTGATATACTATACACTGATATACTATACACTGATATACTATTCACTGATATACTATACACTGATATACTATACACTGATATACTATACACTGATATACTATACACTGATATACTGACACTGATATACTATACACTGATATACTGAATACTGATATACTGTACACTGATATACTGACACTGATATACCGAACACTGATATACTGAACACTGGAAAACAACTTAGGAACCCTTGTTTCCCCGTCGTTCGTTATCCCTCCACAATGCTATCTTGTATCCATTTGAATGAGCGGCATCACAAAGTGTCCTCAGACGACCTCAGCGGAGGACAAATCCAAGTGTATTGACGCTAGCTAAAAAAAAAGTAAATATTTTGCGCTGTTTTGTCTGTTCACAGTTTTGGGATTGTGTGTGAGATGTACAGGCATGATAAATCAGCATTGTTTTCCCATGAAGTTCCCATTTAATGCTTTGTTTCCATGCATTTCTTAGAAAAAAAAAGTGCACTATCCTTCCGCAATAACTGATGTGTTTTTCTTTTTCCTTCACCTCCCTCCCTCCCTCCCTCCCTCCCTCCCTCCCTCCCTCCCATCTCTCTCTCTCCAGGATCCTGCTGACAGTGGTGGTGATCTTCAGAATTCTGATCGTTGGCATCGTGGGCGAGAAGGTGTACGAGGACGAGCAGATCATGTTCATCTGTAACACCATGCAGCCGGGCTGCAACCAGGCCTGCTACGACAAGGCCTTCCCAATCTCACACATCCGCTACTGGGTGTTCCAGATCATCCTGGTGTGCACGCCCAGCCTTTGCTTCATCACCTACTCAGTGCACCAGTCGGCGAAGCAGCGCGACCGCAGCTACTCCTTCCTGCACCCGTACATGGACCAAAGCGGCACAGGCCAAGGCCACGGCGGTCACCACGGCCCCCGCAAGCTCCGCAACGTCAACGGCATCCTGTTGAACGACAACAGCAAGGATGACCAGGACTGCATGGAGGTCAAGGAGATCCCCAATGGACCCCGCGGGATCACGCAGGCCAAGAGCGCCAAGGTGCGCCGGCAGGAGGGCATCTCCCGGTTCTACGTCATCCAGGTGGTGTTCCGCAACGCGCTGGAGATCGGCTTCCTCGCCGGCCAGTACTTCCTGTACGGCTTCAATGTGCCGGGGATGTTCGAGTGCGACCGCTACCCGTGTGTGAAGGAGGTGGAGTGCTACGTGTCGCGGCCCACGGAGAAGACGGTGTTCCTGGTCTTCATGTTCGCCGTGAGTGGCATTTGCGTGCTGCTCAACCTGGCCGAGCTCAACCACCTGGGCTGGAGGAAGATCAAGACGGCCATACGAGGGGTGCAGGCCCGCAGGAAGTCCATCTGCGAGGTGCGGAAGAAGGATGTGTCACACCTGTCTCAGGCCCCAAACCTGGGCAGGACCCAGTCCAGCGAGTCGGCCTACGTCTGACAGAGGCTCCTCTGCCCAGGAGTCCCTGGAGCTCTGGGCCGCTGGAGAAGAGTATTTCCCTGGTCCAGGGCGCGCAATCCGGACACGGGCAAACTCTAGACTCACTGCTGCGATGTTGTTCAGGAGCCGGCAGACGTTATGTAGTCATGATGAAACGTTGTCTTTGACTCCTCGAGAGGGAAACAAAAAGACCCTCACTAAAATGGCGACTATGTTGCTGTAACAAAGGTTTAAAGGATAATGATGATGATAATAGCAATGAGGAGAGTTGTGCTTTGCCTAGGTGACACTAGGTGCCTTCAAAGAGAACACAACAGACGATGGGATCCTATTGAGAAACTATTGACGTTCAATACTTTAAAGGATAGTTCTGAGCGAGGAGTACCGGGAAGAGAAGAACCCTTTCATCATTTTGCCTTTGATGGAGGTCAAAAATAATCCCTTCATTTTCCAAGTATGTGTGCATATGCAAGTGCTTAAGCGCGTGCATGCATGCGCATGTGTGTGTGTGTGTGTGTGTGTGTGTGTGTGTGTGTGTGTGCGTGTGTGCGTGTGTGTGTGTGTGTGTGCGTGTGTGCGTGTGTGTGTGTTAGAGGATAAGGTAACCTGTGTCTGAACTGAGTCAGGGGAAGGAGTGCTCCAGCTGAGTCGAGCTGCTATGGGAATGGAAACTTCTTTTCAAATTGTTTCTTCATAACCTGCGGGCAAGTTAACTTAAGAAGAGAAGCCAAATGAGGGACACGCACCTTTTTATCGTGACCTCTTAGAAACCTCTAGAATAGAATATTCAAAGAAAAAGTCAAGACAACACTAAAGTTATACATCAGCAAAAAACTGGACCCGCCAACCCCCCTCCCCCGGCCATGTCCCTACATGTCCTGTTCTCCGCTTTCTCTGCTGCATTAGGTAGTAGTCAGACTGGAGACTTGGAGAAACTCACGGCACAACGCCCCGGAGCGCTTGCTAACGAGAAGGCTAACTAAGTAATTGTTGCTAGATAAGCATACCTTATAGAACCCCAGTGAGAGTGCAGTACTTTCACCGTTTGGTTGAAGTTGAGCACCGGTTCAACGCCGCGGTGCTCCTAGTGCTTGTAGCGAGGTGCGTTTGCACTCTGAATCCGTAGAGAACCACGGAGGGAAGCGATGGGCTGGTGCTTCCACTTTGGGTTCTCCGTGCGACTTCTGTTGAGGAAAAGTGGATTTTCCTTTTCATTATACGGTAAACATACAATATTTTACGTAGATATTTTCACGTATAACCACAAGCTTTTTTCTTCATGAACAAAATTTGGTGCCATATTTTCCAAGTTACTGTACATAGATGAAATGTAATAATTACATTTAGCCTTTTCCCCCATTAGATAAGGGTGGGTCGGGGGTGGTGTGAGAATGGGGATTTTGGGGGGGTGCTGGAGATTAATCATAGATTGCCAGCTTTAACAATATATATTATTAATGTGCTCTTTGTTTAAGCCTTTGTCCTCTAACGGAAACTGTATGATCCAAAAAAAAGTGATTTTTTTTTTCTCTCCCTCTGGACTTTGAAAAAGGCATGTTACTGAAGCATTAATAGAATGGATAGATTATGTCATGACATGTAACTTAAAGGAAAAAAAAGACTGTTTAATTTATTTGCATCCAGCTCCTGTGAAATGTAATACTGAGCATGCTTTAAGACGAACAATGATATATGAGATATGAACATAGCACCCGGTTGTGGGAATATGGGGAGCGAATACGAGAAAGGCTCCAGAATTGCAGCAATAATATCTAGTATGTGAAAAGAAATATGTGAATAAATAAATTATTATGCAAAACGTTCCTTTTTTTCGGTTGCATGGCTACAAACACAAGATGGCAAATCCAATGTAGTGCCTGTGTTACTGGAAAGAGTTGAGCTGACGACTCAGGACCCCAAGCCGGGGGGGGGGGGGGGGGGCGGAGGGCCCTCATAGGGTCTGTACTAAAAGGTTGTTTTTTGTTGTTTTTAAAAGTTTAATGAGGTCGGTTTCCTGTGTAGGGTAGGCTATTAAAGGTGCTATAGATAACATTCAGCCACTAGATGTCACACTAGAGCACCAGAATGTTGTTTATCCAATCAGAATCAGGTGAATTGCACATAGGGGCAGCGGTGGCCTAATGGTTAGAGAAGCGGATTTGTGACCGGAAGGTCGCCGGTTCGATCCCCGGGACCGGCAGGAAAAATCTGCCGCTGAATTGCCCTTGAGCAAGGTACTTAACCCCCAACTGCTCCAGTGGAGTTGCTCAGTGGCCAATGGTGTCGACTGTGGTTGTACTGGGCAGCTCCCAGGTGTGAATGGAACTGTGTGAATGTGAAGCAGGGAGTTCCTGAAAAAGAGCATCCGTGCTCAGCGAACCTACCCTGGGTAAATAAAGGTAAAAAAAAATAAAAAAACAAGCGGAAATGGGAGGTAGGTAGACAATTGTAACACAACAACATTCATTTTGGACCCACAAATGTTTTTTTTATTGATAAATGCATTAATCAATACTTTTTTGGAAGGGAAAGCAATACATTTATTCTGTACCTTTCTAAAAGCTCTGTGGATGTATTATAAAAAAAAAAAAAATGTAAAGGCTTTTTGCCTTAATATTTTCCTTTTATGACTTGGATCCCTTTATGATTTTAAACATAAGGCAAGGTTTGGGACAGTATGGTACAATTATGAGCACGGGGCCCCGAATTTCTCACTATCT
This sequence comes from Notolepis coatsorum, assembly GCF_963971535.1. Taxonomy (NCBI): domain Eukaryota; kingdom Metazoa; phylum Chordata; class Actinopteri; order Aulopiformes; family Paralepididae; genus Notolepis; species Notolepis coatsorum. The sequence continues at coordinate 62,610,565 of NC_140172.1, forward strand.
ATGCCCCCCTGTACTTCAGTTTAAAATCAATCCCAAACATTGACCCAAGCGCTAATCACAAAACACAACCCGGGTCGAACTTTAATTCTGCCTTTCATCTCAGCCTTTGATGTGAGATTACGGCTAGGGGAGTCCATTCTCACCTGGGAGGGTGTGGGCGTGAGAGGGAGGAATGCCTGACCAAAATCTTCTGCTTTCAGAAGTGGAGACGAGGCCTTGGGCAGTCCAGCATGAGTGAAATGAGGACCCCAGGCCAAACAACCCTACTGGTCCCCAGATGGTCATGTCTGAATTCAACAATACTCAGGGCTAGAAGCAACATCGCTTTACATAATAGTCATTATGTCTACTGCTTCCCTTCCCAAAAAAGTATTGATTAATGAATTTATAATTTTTTAGATTTTGGTGGGTCCAAAATGTATGTTGTTGTTTACATGTTGCAGGCATGTATCCCCTCCCTACTTCCCATTTCCCCACGTGGAATGCACCTGATTGGATACATTACATGCTGGTGCTCTAGAGTGACATCTAGTGACTGAATGTTATCAATAGCAGCTTAAAAAGTGTGTTTTACCTCAGACTAACTACACACAGCATGCATGTTTTATGTTTTCACCCAAAACCATTTTCCAGAGCATACAATATGTTTTAATATTGATTTGATTTCCTGAACTCAAAACATTAATGTTAAAGACTTATTATCTGCTGCTCCACCTCCCCCCAACAATAACGTCAGGAATTAGAAGACATCTGTGTTTGAATCCAGTATGTAAAAGAATCTCTGGCGAGCACACATTTCACATGCTTTTTCACATCCATCCCGTACCTACAGTATCTAAAGCAATATCAACTCCTGGGGAGTTGGCCTTTGCCGTTCCAAAATGTTGTAGGTTGGAAAAACGGCATTCTAAACAGCACTGACCACTATGATCATTGTACAAGATAGGGACAATATTGGCAAAAACACACCGGAATGGTGCGTCTTCATATTACTTGTTGACCATTAGTCAAACTAATGCCTTGTCTCCATTAGCTATGTTCAGCCTGGCTGCGTTTCTTGTAAACTCTCCGGTTGCTAGGCAACCTTTCAAAATCCACACCAACAACTGTGGTACACAAGATAAATCATGATGTACAACAGTCCCAGCCGGCTTTGGCCAGGTTGTGAAAGGTGTCTGTCTCAGCCAGGTCTGGCCAGGTTCTAAAGACAATGAAGACGCTCAGTGTGTGCCAGACAGACCACAGCATGGCTAAACCCTGGCTAGTGGAGACGAGGCATAACTATGTATGTATGTATGACTTGGTATTTTCATGTGCATTGCTCATGGTAGATTCATAACCACCAACTCTCTTCATCCTCTACCTACCACATGGTTCATTTTGTACAATACAAAGCAAAAGGATAGTCTGGGCTTTTGGCTCCACAGAGTCAAAACCTGGTCTGGGCATTTATTATTTACGACGCAGAAATGATACATCTCTGAGCGGTGAGGTTACACAGTACACAAAGTGTACTCTGAGTTCCAAAGGATAAATTATACATGTTTCACCAGTTGAGCCATAGCATATGTTGCTCCTGACCAGAATGCATTCATCCTTCCACAGGGAGGTTCCACTGTAACTGCTTTAACCGTGGTGGAACTACCTTGCATCACTGACTCCCCTGACTGTCAATCTGGACAAAAATCGTCTGCATGAGGGAGCAAGGGTAATAGAAACACTTGAAGGTAAATTATTTGTTCAAATATCCGACCTTTAAAGCTGCCCTATGTGACTTCAGTGCGATGGCAGCACCCTGTGACCAGGAGCCGTAACTGCTCAGAGTTTCTTTTCAAGAAAATGCATTTCTTAAATTAAAGCAAGGTGACTCTGGGCACTGTGCAATCACTTGTGCAATTCACATGTACACTCTAGAAATTAAACCCCTTTTATGTAGTTTTAATACGTAAGTCACGTACTTCCTGTTTGCCAGGAAGATGTTGCATCATGGCTTGTGCTGTGTTAGAACGGCTTGTATCAGAAATTCCACTTAGTTTCATAACTTCCACTTCAGGCTTCCACTGGAAATTATTAGATTCAGGCTAGTGGAAGTTATTAGACCTTGCGAGGAACTGTATGAAAGTATGTATGTCTCTATGAGACATCCAAGAAATGTCTTGGATTTAAATCACTCTGTGATTTCGATAGCTAAAAGAAACTATAGTTTTACCACAAAAGTTACATAGCACAGCTTTATTAATATTCACAAAAAAACTACTTTGGGAAATCCTCTGCATCCTCTTAGCAGTTGTTTTGTGTTGGGCCGTACTGTATTGTACCCATTGTGCAATCTGTTAATAAAGTTTTCAATCAATCAATCAATCAAGAACCGTACTATAGGTTAAGAACACGTACTATAGGTTAAGAACCCTACTATAGATTAAGAACCATACTATAGGTTAAGAGAACATGTGATGCCAGACCCAGTGGTCTTGATGATGAGACAGGTTACAGGAGGAGCGAGAGGAGAGGGCTGGTCAGAGTGGGGAGTGGGTGGTGATCCTCTTAATGTTATTAAATCTGCAGGTCAGTGGAGGCAGAATGTGGCTAAGTCCTGGGGGTGGAGGAGGAGGAGGGAGGAAGGCCTGTAATAATGCTGATGCCTGATAGGATGCCTATATGTAATGAATTGGGGGTGAGGGGGTTTGTTCATTCACTTAAAGGCTGTGCTACGTATCTATTGACATGTAGATATCAGTGATTGACTCAGAGCTGTGTTGTTGTGATATACCACTTTATACAGAAAGAACACATTCACATGCACACACCAATGTGTATGCACAGACACGCACGTGAAGTGAACATGCACGCACGCACAGTCAATACATTATTAACACACATTCACACGCCCACACACATGCACACACGCAGACACGCACATGCACACACGCATGCACACACACACACACACACACACACACACACACACACACACACACACACACACACACGCATGGACACACACACACAGTCAATATAGGCCTAAACAAAGCATATGTGAGGATGTAGCCAGGCTGGTTGCTGTGGTGATCGGAGCCATTAATGATGTTAAGCACCAGAGGGACGATGAAGGACAGGACCAGCTGCCAGCAGAGACCCACTGCAGCACTCCTACTGAGTACACACACACACACACACACACACACGCACGCACGCACGCACACACACACACGCACACACACACACACACACACGCATGCACACACGCAGCACCAGCCAGGGTTGGGCAGTAGCGGGATTACAGTCATTCTGTTCCAAGAAAGTAGTAACTGTAATCTGCTACCTGTACAAAACACTGTCAGAAGATTAAAGATAGTTTAGAGAGAAAAAAACAGGGGGGGATTTACTTAAACAAAATAACGAGAAACATTAATGAAAGATTATGGATGTAAATATCATGTAATCATAATTTGAAATAGTGGTTCATCGAGGTTGAAGATGATAATAAAAATAACTTAAGATATATTACATTTTATAATAAAATTAGAGTGTTCCAATTCATGGAGTCCCAATTCAAGTACTGCACATTTAAGCATTACATCTCACACAGGAGTGTGTTATACGAATTAGATCATGCCTAGGGGTGGTTGTTAGGCCCAACGCGCAGCGGAGACATCAAGTGATGCAATGTCTTTTACACAATGGCCGAATTCACCCAACCTTATTGCTATAGAATAAACACACAGTAATTGAAGCATAATGGAGATTTATTCACAAAACCATCTGCAGAAAAAGTAGGTCAAATTTTTATTTTTTTAAGTTGCCTCCGTGTCTAGAAGCAGAGGGAGGTTGCTTCAAAGCATGCCATCTAACAACAAACTTCATAAAATCCTGCAATGTATTATTGTTTTGACAATGGGTCATGACAAACCAATTACATAATCCAACATTGTGTAAACAACTAACATATTCCAGTAACTGTATCTTTTTTTTAATTATTCGTTACGAATATATCCATACTTCCATTGTGTCCGGAACATCCAGTGAAATTGCTTCGTGCAACAGTGTCCCAGAGGGAGGTTGCTACAAAGCATGCCATCTAACTACAAACTTCATATAAAATGACTCTGCTATAGAGCCACACTCCGTTATGCACAAGTTTACAGACATACATGACATACAGATAGACAGTACTGCTACATCTATACATTTATGACATACCAGATTTACAAATACAGTACTGTTTTTGTAGGGTGATTATGGTGTATTTACATTGAGGTTCTGGGGTCACGTGGAGTGTGTTATACGAAATACCCCCCCCCCCCCTCCACCCCACCTACCAATCTCCTACCTACCAACCTCCTCCAATGTACAGTTTCTTCGTCAAATGTATATACTCTCTTTTTTAGACTCTTCTTGTATCACAAACAGTACTGTATTTGTAAATCTGGTATGTCATAAATGTATAGATGTAGCGGTACTGTCTATCTGTATGTCATGTATGTCATATATGTTATGATGAATTGAAAATGGGGGACCCTGATGTAAACAAGACGAAAGTCTTTCTCTGGTCTGCATCTCCTTAACAATTGTGTGTATTGAGCTGTACTGTATTGTACCCATTCTGCAATCTGTTAATAAAATGTTCAATCAACCAATCAATCAAATAACAACCGGTAACTTCACTGTGGTTCTTAAACAATGATTGGTGTAAATCGTGTCTGTGCCCGCGGCTTTACATATTCGGGGTAACATCATACATGTACATAGATCAAAATGTACAATGATAAGTTCGTTTTCATCAATGTCAGCATGTCTTTTTTCCTTCTCCGGCTTCTCCTGTTGTATAAGTTTACAGACTTATATTATTCAATGAGACTGCCAGCCAGCTTTTGCGCGACGGACACTGACACAGAGAGCACTCAGCCTCAGAAGTTGTCAGAACACCCCCCCCCCCCCCCCCCCCCCCCCCAAGATTATTGTCCGCCATCTTGTTTTCATTCAGAAAAGACGAACGGCGAAGGCGGTTAGGTGGCCGAGCGGAGATTGCGTTCGTCACCAGCCCCGGAGCTGAGCTGGATTTGCCTGTTCGAATCCAGCTCACAGCTCCGGGGTTGTCACCAGCTTGGCTGGCCGTCTGCACTGATACAATTGGCTGTATCAGAGGGTGGGAGAAGCTGGCGGGGTGGGTCCGGGTCGTTGTAAACAGCGACTCCTACAGTTCGGTCGGGGCGCCTGCTAAGCGCGGATTGGACGTGAGGGGGATAGTGTGGTCCTCCCACACGCTACGCCCTCTCAATGAGAATCCGCGCTGCCAGGTGAAAAGAAGCGGTGATTGGCTGGACGTGTGTCGGAGGAAGCACGTGGTAGCCTCCACTCTCCCAGATGATCTGACTGTGGGGGGTAAGTGCGCAGCGATCAGGAAGGGACTGGGAATTGGCATACGACTAACATTGGGATGGGAGAAAATCGGAGGAAAATGGAGGGGGAAAAAAGAAAAAAAAAAAAAAAAAAAGACGAACGGCGGATTCATTCGAAAAAAAAGTAATTTGGTTGTGGACGGGTTCTGGGGTCACGTGGAGTGTGTTATACGAAATAACAACCGGTAACTTCACTGTTTCAGCCAATCAGAATCAAGAAATTTGCATGCCATTGTATAATTACATTTAGTCGTTTAGCTGACGCTTTTATCCAAAGCGACTTACAAGTCAGTAGCAAGGGTACAACTCTGGCAGCTAAGCGTAAGTAGTATTGTTCGTCAAACAGTGTCAAACTTGAATGCTACAGTCTTGAGTGCATAGTAGTATAGGTATAGTAGCATAATACATAGTAGTATAGACATAGTAGCATAGTAGGTAGTAGTATAGACATAGTTGTTATGGTTAGGTGTCTTTTCTAGAACCCAGGAGCAGGACACAGGCACAGGAGAATAGAGCGGTTTAGAATATTTAATTGGGTATGGGAAGCAAGGTCCAAGGTGGTGAGAGGAGCTCAGAGAAGAGGGTCAAGGAGTGGAGGAGCGACAGACTGGGTGGGTGTGTGAGGCAGGGGTGTAGCTCCAGATTCTGGGCCCCATGAAAGAATGTATCTGTAGGCCCCCAGTGAATGCGAGCGCGCGTAAGCGCACGAGCGGAATTTTCTTTTTGCCATTTTTTTATTGATGAAAACGCATAATATGGTTTTTACCTATACATTCGGATCAGCAGTTCAGCACCTGCACTGTTGGTGGGTGAGCCTAGTAAAGGATGTCGCATTGCGTTCATCTTCAATGAATGGACCAATGCAATAGTCTACCAAAGCCCCCCCTCTCTCTATATATATCTCACACACACACACACACACACACACACACACACACACACACACACACACACACACACACACACACACACACACACACACACACACACACACACACACACACACACACACACACTTCAGAAACAAACATAGTATCAATGAGAGCATCAATAATACACCTGAGTGATGTCTAGTAAAAAAAAAAAGAAAAAAAAATTTGGGCCCCCCCCCAGTGCTGGGCCCTTGGAATCATCCTAAGCTACCCCCCCCCCCAGCTACGCCCCTGGTGTGAGGTCCATGATGGTTCACGCTGGTGAGGGTCCGTGGTTCAGGTGTAGTCCGGAGAGGTGAGATCCCGGACATCAGAGAACAAGAGTTAGTACAGTATGGAGCAAAAAGTCACTGGACACAAGAAGACATGATTCCATGAACGCTGAGGTATGAATAGAGTCCTATACCACGGGAGGTGAAAACAACACTCGGACAAGGAGTGACAGGAGTGCAGGCCTCTTTATCCTGGCTCCTTGATGATGTGAGGGTTCTCAGGTGTTTAATGCGCACCCAGGAAGACAGTGGTTGTGAGGTGGAGACAGGAAGGACCATGTATGGGCCTGGGAACCTGCTGACACACACAGGGGAGAAAAAAAGCCCTGGCTGTGGCTGTAACAATAGTAGCACAGTACATAGTACATAGTAATATAGACATAGTAGCATAGAAGGTAGTATAAACATAGTAACATAGTACATAGCATTATAGACATAGTAGGTAGTAGTATAGACATAGTACTAGGGATGCTCGATATTGGCTTTTTTACCAATACCGATATACCGATATTGTCAAACTCTTAATTTCCGATACCGATATCAACCGATATCAACCGATACCGATATATGCAGGGTTTCCCCCCCCAAAAAATTGAATAATTTCAGGTAATTAACATTACATATCTCTTGTTGTGGAATTAACACAACATTATGCATACTTTTGACAATAAATAAAATCAGAATTTGTTCTTACTTGCTTGCCTGGGTAAATAAAGGTTATAGAAATGTAAGAAAAAAGAAAAAAAAATTGAAAACCGATACCGATATTTTCCGATATCACATTTTAATGCCGATATCGGCCGATAATATTGGTAGGCCGATAATATCGGACATCCCTACATAGTACCATACCATAGTAGAATAGTAGGTAGTAGTATAGGTATAATCGCATAATAGGTATAGTAGAATAGTACATAGTAGATAGTAGTATAGACATAGTAGCATAGTAGGTACTAGTAGTATAGACATAGTATCACAGTACATAGTAATTAGACATAGTAGCATAGAATGTTTGATTTGATTTTTTATTTGATGTTTTTTATTTTCGTGTCTTACAGGTGTATGCCCAGCCAATATGGGCTTACAAGACACATAAACAATAAGTATATAATCAAATTTAATTCATAGTATACTTGACAAATTACTTGACAAATTGTGACATATAGACCAAGATGGCCAAAAAAAAGAAAATACAATAAAACGTAATATAACACAAGCTGTAGGCAATGTATGTAAACAAAGAAACAAGAGGAATTCATATACAATTATATAGGATATAGGCCTAGTGTGTTTTGTCTCAAGTGCCATGCTTTCTCCAAAAATCCTGCAAAAATGAAAATGTCCTCCACAAAAAACAACTCAACATACAACTCTCAGACTGCCAAAACAAATCCGGATTTACAATTTGAATTTTCTCAAATAAAGCCCTCCTCAAATCAAAAGTTGGGTGTGTTATGAAGGTAGTATAAACAGTAGTATATAGTAACATAGTACATAGTATTATAGACATAGTAGCATAGTAGATAGTAGTATAGACATAGTACCATACCATAGTAACAGTAGGTAGTAGTATAGGTATAATCGCATAATAGGTATAGTAGAATAGTACATACGTACAGTAGTAGATAGTAGTATAGACATAGTAGCATAGTAGGTAGTAGTATACGTATAGTAGCATAATATATAGTGGTATAGACATAGTAGCATAGTAGGTAGTGGTATACTTATAGTAGGTAGTATACTTATAGTACATAGTAGTAAGAAAGAAGTTTTAATTCAGATATTGAAAATATGTGTATTTAGTCAACAGCAGAAGATTGATTGGGTTTCAGCTGTCCTGACTGTGGTGGAAAGTTTGTTCCACCACCGTGGAGCCAGGAGAGAGAATAGCCTGCTTCGCTTTGACGACGAATAGGAGACCCACTCCCGAATAAGAGTGGGTCTCAGATGGCTGGAAGGTGCAGAGCGTATGGGTCTTGAGGGTGTGTAGTTAGAGACCATTGACCGGAGGTAGGAGGGCTCCCTTTGTTGCATGGAATTCCAGGTCAAGAACCTCCAGTCAAACTAATTTACTAAGGATTTAAACTGTTTAAGAGTGCCAACTACAGTACTTGTGATGTAGAAAACCAAAGCGGCCTGTAAGAAATGATTGAGAGTGGAACAACTGTAAATCTAGCTGCTCAAACAAATCCAAATGCCTTGATCAAACACCCGTATACATAAATATACAGTAAGAACATTCTACTTCTTACTTACAATTAGAGTATGTGGGCTCTTTAATTTACTGAACGTGAATTTGTCCCAATTGTTGTGCTTGGTTGAAATTAAGTGGGCTGACTGCAACAACTGTCGTTGCTCTACCATGTTTTAACAAGTAAGCAATTATTCCGTTAGAATCAATAGCTGGCACAGTGTGCTGCATGTGCCTCGGTGCTTGTTGACTCCTACAGTGTATACATTTTTTAAATCAGAATTGCAAATTTCATGAGTATACAGTACTGCAGAGAGAATCAATTCCCCAGTTTCCAATACTTCTCCCACTGGTTTTGTGGTTGTAAAACTATCTTCAGAGTGAGGGGTTGAGACTGAATGAAATTATTGACCAATACTGCAACTCTCTCTCTCTCTCTCTCAAACTGTATGGAATAATCATATGTACTGAACCGCATTCTATATCTCACGCCTATTTCCTGATTGTTCAGCCGTATAGTTCAGCTGTATGGTGCAGCTGTATGGGGCACTGTCTACCGCCCACAGCAGCCATTCACACACACACACACACACACACACACGCGCGCGCGCACACACACACACACGCGCGCACACACACACACACACACACACACACACACACACACACACACATAGAGAACAAATACACAACTGGATGACAGTACTTCCTATGACTTACCTGTGCGTTAAAGCATGTAAATAGTTTGTTTATCCCATTGTTTTTTCACAGTAGTGGTTTGGGGGCATTGTGTGTGTCCGAACAACAGGGCAGACTAAAATATATTTGCATCTGTTAGCCATGCTAGCGATCTAAACAATCAATCCATGCTAAAGCTAGATATGTAAAAGGTGAAAGACTCACACTCACAGCCATGCTGATTTGGCTAAATGACATCCAGCCGTTTTCGTTTGAAACAACTTTTAGTCAGTGGAGTGCCATGGTTTCTCCATAGAGCCCCATTGTACTTTTTTTAGTGCAGCAGCTCACGCAGGTAGGGGGAAACTTAGTCACGTGACTCAGTTGGTATTGCTGATCTCGAACACGGTATGTTTGTATACACCGAACAGGTCTATGACTTACTTGACTTAAGCCTTTGCACTCCCTGCGGAGCATAGGCCACTGACGATTTCTTTCCATGTTGCACGGTTTTTGGCCTCCCGAACAATGTTATGCCATCCCAGTCCAACCTCTTTAATTTCCCCTTCCCAAGAACGGCGCCAGGTGTTTCGAGGCCTGCCGCGTTTCCTCTTTCTGGGTGGGTTCCATCGTAGGTAGGGTGACCAGGTTGTACTGTCCCACCATTTGAGACCGCGTCCCACATATTGAGAGGATGTCCCTCTTTTCGAAGCAAAAAAAATAATCGAACACAAGACATTCCTGTCAAGTGATAAAGTTTGAATATTTAAAACAGATGTTAGGTGGTAACAAGCCGGCTGCCAGGGCCAAGATGAATGTGGAGAGATATAATTCTGTATTTAATTTGTATTTATTTTTATTTAACCTTTATCTATTCGGTGAAGACGAGTTATTCTAATAAAAAAATTTACATTATCTATCTGTCCCACTTTGTCCCACTTTGTCCCACCAAAATCTTACTGTTGTCCTGCTTTTGGACTTTTTGCATCTGGTCACCCTAATCGTAGGGCTTGCCGGGTAATATTTGTGACTTCTTTTCTCAGGGTATGGCCTATCCACATCCACTTTCTCTTCTTGTGAGGATTCTGTGAGGATTGGCTAGTTCCCCGCCACACGCTTCTTCAAGGTACTGTGTTGATTGGTGCATTCCCCGCCACACGCTTCAGGAGCGATTACCAATTCCATCACGCACCTGTCGTAGTTTGTGATTAGCGCTCCTGAAGCTTCATATACTGGGACCTTCTTTCAATCGTTGTCGGGTCGTTTTGAGTACTACTGCTTCTGCCTGCCTTCCCCCCGTTGTTATGCCTCGTCTACTTTCCCTCCAGGACATCTTTGGATCGCCGCTGGTGAATATCTTGATCATCCGTTTGGAGCTGCGCCTCGTTGCCCGCTTTACGCGTTTGCGCTTTGGTGAGTTTTGGAACCAAACCTTTTTGGATTATCTGTTTTTGTGTGTTTGGATAACACTGAAGAAGTACCGTTTTGTTTTGTACTGGACTCAGCTAAATTGTGTGTTTGGATAACACTGAAGAAGTACCGTTTTGTTTTGTACTGGACTCAGCTAACTTGTGTGTAGTTTACACCGAAGATCAAGTCACTTGTATTTCATACTGGACTCAGCTAAGGGAGGACTGAACTGCACTGCCTCTGTGTACTGTTGGACTGTTGTTGATCTCTCTCTCTCTCTCCGTTTCCACTCCGAGTTGGAGCTGGGAGTATCTGCAGAGCCGCAACGGCGTCTACGCCGATTCCCCACCTCTAACACCGGGAGGATCTGCAGAGCCGCAGACAACTCTGCCGAAGGCATTCTCCTTTTTTGTTGTTCAGAATTGTTACTTGACTCTTTTTGATTCTGTAATAAATACGCCCTAGTGTTTGGCTAACTCTGAACTACCTGTCTGTGCAGTGCTGTTGAGGTCGGTTTCAAACCCTAACATTACGACCCGACCATGACAACCTCAGCCGACACAGACAGGCTCAGGGCAGCGTTGGCGGTCCAGATCGAGGTGGTCAACGACCACACCCAACAGTTGGGTGCGGCTGCGGCTGCTTTACAGGACCTCCGGGCCCAGGTCCAGCTTATTCTGGATGCCCTTGACACTCTGGCCACCCAGCAGACTTCCCAGGGGTATCAGCAGGCTGTTATTCTGCTCCAGCTACAGGCTCTCAGTACAGCCTTAAACACTCTGCTTTTAACCCCACCTGTCCCAGGAGTCTCAGCCAGATCACCACCCACAGCCGCGGCAGACCTCGCACCTCGGGAGCCCCGTCTCTCCGAACCACGTCTGTTCGAGGGTAACTTCGAGGATTGTGCCACATTCATCATGCAGTGTGAGTTGGTTTTCCTTCATCAACCCAGCCGATTTTCGTCAGAGGGAGCCCGAGTAGCCTACATGACTAACCTGCTCACGGGCCGAGCAGCACAGTGGGTCACTGCTTCCTGGTCTATGAGGGCCGATTTTTGTTTCTCCTACCCAGACTTCGTGGCAGAGCTCCGAAGGGTTTTCCACCACCCAGCTCGTGGCCAGGACCCAGGAGCTCGGTTGGGCACCTTCCGGCAGGACAGTGGCAGTGTCAGAGACTACGCGCTGGAGTTCAGACTGGCCGCAACGGAGAGCGGTTGGAACGATCAAGCGCTTCGTCTCACCTTCCTGAGGGGGCTCAACGACGCAGTAAGGGACCACCTTGCGACCCAAGAGGAGCCCGATTCTCTCGAGGGCCTAATCAGCCTCGCTATCCGCATCGACGGACGCCTCCGGGAGAGAAGGCGTGAGCGAGCACGACTGGGACCCCCAGACGTTCCCCAGACTCTGGAGCGTAACAGTAAGAAGCATTTTGTATAAAAGTATTCTGTACTTCTGTATGACAACTATTAAAGAAACTTGAAACTTGACCCCCCGTCCTCGTGACCGTTCTGCTGACCGTCCTGCCCCCTCCGTGTCTGGTGGGTTTTTTCCCTCCCGAGCTGTGACCGAGGAGGAACCCATGCAGCTGGGACGCACCCGCCTTAGCCCGGCCGAACGGGAGTCCAGGCTCAGGTCCGGCCTTTGCCTCTACTGCGGCCGGGATGGACACCGTGTCTCCAATTTCCCTACCCAGCCAAGACAACCAGGCTCGCCGGGACCCCGGGAGATCCTGGTGAGCCGTTCTTCCTGTTCCCACACCCGCGCACCACCTAACCGTCTGACGAGCGTCACCCTAGCCTGGGCGGACCAGCGAGCGACGGTGGGTGCACTCATTGACTCTGGTGCTGATGGGAGTTTCCTGGACGTTGAGTTTGCCACCCGGGCCAACATTCCACTTGAGGACCTCGAGAGGCCCTTGGAGGTTTTCGCGCTGGATCATCGCCGCCTGGCTGACATCACTCAACGCACCTGTCCTGTCCTCCTCACCGTGGCTGGTAACCACGTTGAGAGACTCCAGTTTTTTATTACCAGATCCCCTCTTGTCCCGGTAGTCCTGGGTCGGCCCTGGCTCGCGCTGCATGAGCCCCACATCGCCTGGTCCTCCGGCACCATCAGGGGGTGGAGCCCCTCCTGTCGTGCCCAGTGTCTTCAGGTGCCGTCCAGTCCTTCGCCCCGGGGTTCCCCTTGTGCCCCTCTCACCGGTCCTCTGTCCCCGTCTCCGGTCCCCCTCTCTGGGCCTCTGTCTCTGTCCCCCTCTCCAGTGCCCCTGATCACCGGCTTCCTTCTGTCCCATCCGGGCAGGCCGGGGCCGAGTGGGTCGCCGGGTGGCTCCCGTGGAGGGGGGGGTACTGTGAGGATTCTGTGAGGATTGGCTAGTTCCCCGCCACACGCTTCTTCAAGGTACTGTGTTGATTGGTGCATTCCCCGCCACACGCTTCAGGAGCGATTACCAATTCCATCACGCACCTGTCGTAGTTTGAGATTAGCGCTCCAGAGGCTTCATATACTGGGACCTTCTTTCAATCGTTGTCGGGTCGTTTTGAATACTACTGCTTCTGCCTGCCTTCCCCCCGTTGTTGTGCCTCGTCTACTTTCCCTCCAGGACATCTTTGGATCGCCGCTGGTGAATATCTTGATCATCCGTTTGGAGCTGCGCCTCGTTGCCCGCTTTACGCGTTTGCGCTTTGGTGAGTTTTGGAACCAAACCTTTTTGGATTATCTGTTTTTGTGTGTTTGGATAACACTGAAGAAGTACCGTTTTTGTTTTGCACTGGACTCAGCTAAATTGTGTGTTTGGATAACACTGAAGAAGTACCATTTTGTTTTGTACTGGACTCAGCTAAATTGTGTGTTTGGATAACACTGAAGAAGTACCGTTTTGTTTTGTACTGGACTCAGCTAACTTGTGTGTAGTTTGCACCGAAGATCAAGTCACTTGTATTTCATACTGGACTCAGCTAAGGGAGGACTGAACTGCACTGCCTCTGTGTACTGTTGGACTGTTGTTGATCTCTCTCTCTCTCTCCGTTTCCACTCCGAGTTGGAGCTGGGAGTATCTGCAGAGCCGCAACGGCGTCTACGCCGATTCCCCACCTCTAACACTGGGAGGATCTGCAGAGCCGCAGACAACTCTGCCGAAGGCATTCTCCTTTTTTGTTGTTCAGAATTGTTACTTGACTCTTTTTGATTCTGTAATAAATACGCCCTAGTGTTTGGCTAACTCTGAACTACCTGTCTGTGCCGTGCTGTTGAGGTCGGTTTCAAACCCTAACACTTCTTTATTTCTTCTGGTGGGGGTAGTTGTTTTGTGCGCTCCCACAGGTCCAGATTTGTAATGACATTTGGCCATCTCACTCTTAGAATGCAGCGGAGGCAGGAATTTATGAAGGACTGTACTTTCTGCTTCAGCCCTACGGTTGTCTTCCGTAATTTTTGTATCAGTAATGCATCCTTTTTCCTGTGGTCAATAAGTACTTCATTATATATTTTAAGCAAGATCGTGCTGTAACCTACCAGGCAAGGGGCTAAATATCACCCCCCTTTCTTTAACGCAACACCTGCCTTATATTTGGGCCATATGGTACAACAAACAATTAAAATAATTAAAACCTCTATAGAAAGCGCTAATGATAGTAATGATAGTATTCTTCAGGGAGTATGACCAAACACCCGGAAAAGTATATTCACATATAAACACCTATTTTCGCATGGTCCGGTGCACGTGAGGTGGAATTGCCAGTGTCTTAAAATGGGTTTTGACACCCCTGCTGGAGGAAAGGTCACAGAGTTATACCAAACGCAATTTGCTATGTGGATAGAAGACATAGTCCCAAATCACTGTCACAAGTTTAACACAAAGGGACCCAAAGTGATCAGTTATTTGGGCTGTCACAGACATAGACATACTGTATATAAAGGCTAGATGACTCACCCGCACTGCTGGCCAATGGAGACCGACGTTGCTACATGGCGGCCATCTTGCCACAGGCAGCACACCCACTCATAACATGAATGTCTATGGTGCATGTACTATTGAAATAACCATAGCTTGCTACATTTTAAACCGATTTTCAAACGGTTTGGTTTGTTATAAACGTCAGAGATGTAGTTATCATACTGCATACTTATAATGGACTTTCATATGAAAATAATTTCAACATGTCCAAGCATCCTGAATCATAGCCACGTTAATAACGTTTGTAATAAACCAAACCGTTTGTAAATCAGTTGAAAATGTAGCAAGCTATGGTTATTTCAATACTTACATGCACCATAGACATTCATGTTATGAGTGGGCCTGTGACAAGATGGCCGTCGGTGAACTACGCTGGAGACTCTGCCTTGCACCATCTAGTTATTAAGGCTGTCCCCGAAGCCTGTTTTTGGGATTCGAACTTCGTCAGGGTTTTTCGAACGGACGTTCGAACCTTCGTTTTTAATGCCAACGTAATGAACAAAGGTTCGAACGTTCAAACGTTTGGGCTCAGCTCTACTAGTTATATATATCTATGGCCGCAGACACCTACAGAATAATAATTAGAAAGAAGAAGAAGAAGAAAAAGAACAAGAAGACAATGGACAATTACCTTCAGCTCTTGGCCCTGAGTAATTTACCTGGAAGCATTAGGCAGAGACTAATGGCAGCCACGGTAGGCTAACAAAATAACAGCAAGTTGGAGTTCGCTTGAAATGACCTAATGACAACCAAAATCTCTGGTCTACATGGTACCCTGTTCTTTACACATCTTCTCTTTCCCAAGACATGACCCAGCCAGGTGTAGCCAGCTCGATAGGAGGAAATGGTCTTAATCTTATTACTTGGAATTGCAGAGGCATTAATAACCCAGTTAAACGTAGTAAGGTTCTCCACCACCTTCACCAATTAAAGGCTCACATTATTTTTCTGCAGGAGACTCATCTTAAAACCTCACAACATTCCAGTCTTAGAAGCAGATGGGTGGGTCAAGTGTTTCACTCCTCATTTCAGAGTAAGGCCAGGGGGGTGGCTATTCTAATTCACAGATCAGTACCTTTTATATGTTCCAATGTGATTGCAGACCGCAATGGCAGATATGTAATTGTCAGTGGTAGGTTATTTAACACAAATGTACTCCTGGTCAATATCTATGCTCCTAACTGGGACAATGGGGATTTTTTTTAATCTGTTTTTTCCACTCTCCCTGATATGTCTTCCCACATGTTGATAGTAGGAGGTGACTTTAATTGCTGGCTGGACCCACATTTGGACCGTTCCTCCACTAAACCTACCACTTTGACAACCTCAGCTAGGGGGTAGTCCGGACCTTTATGTCTGATTATGCGGTTTCTGACCCTTGGAGATTATCTAACCCATCTGGTAAAGTATACTCCTTCTTCTCACCAGTCCACCACACCTTTACACGTATAGACTACTTCCTTGTAGACGACAGACTTCTTCATTCCGTATCTTCATGCTTGTATAATCCAATAATTATCTCTGATCATGCCCCTGTTACCCTAGTAGTAGTCTTTCAGGCTGACACCAATCTACGACCACCCTGGCGCCTGAACACCCACCTGCTCAGTAAAGATGACTTTGTAAATTTTGTGTCAAACCAAATAGATTTTTTCGTAAGTACAAATAGAACCCCAAACATCTCTGCATCGACTCTCTGGGAAACTTTGAAAGCCTATCTCAGAGGCGAAATAATTTCATATGCTGCATATGAGAGGAAACAGAAAAATACCAGACTATCTGTATTGAAGCGCAGTATCGCTCAATTAGACAATATATATGCTGTATCACCATCTCCAGATGCTTATAAGGAGCGTCTAGCTTTGCAAGCAGAACATGATACACTACTGACAGATCAGGTTACTGAACTGCTTATCAAATCTAGAAGCACTTATTACGAACAAGGAGATAAAGCCAATAAATTACTAGCTCACAAGCTGCGACAGGTCTCATCTTCACACCAGATTCCTAAAGTCTGCACATCGCCTGGGATATCCTTAGACCCCAAAGAGATCAATAACGAATTTAAGCGTTTCTACCAATCTTTATATACATCTGAAAACGAACCCGATATCTCAGAATTAGATGACTTCTTCCACACCCTCGATATTCCTTTAATTAGCCAAGACCTGGTAGGAAAATTAGAACAGCCACTTACTACTGAGGAACTATTTATGGCCGTAAAATCTCTTCAATCCGGGAAAAGTCCAGGACCGGACGGCTACTCAGCCGAGTTCTACAAGAAGTTTCTTCCTAAGATAGCCCCTATCCTAAACGAAATGTACAATGAAGCATTTGTAAATGGCACTCTCCCACAGACTCTTACCTTAGCCACGATCTCTCTAATACTTAAAAAAAACAAAGACCCTCTGGAATGTGCTTCATATCGTCCAATCAGCCTACTAAATGTAGACTATAAAATCTTAGCCAAGCTCCTAGCAATACGTTTAGAATCAGTCCTTCCGTCAATTATCTCACCTGATCAAACAGGATTTATAAAAAATAGACACTCATTCTTTAATCTCAGACGTTTAGCTAACATCATACATAACCCCTCTATGACCAATACTTCTGAGGCTGTCATATCCCTAGACGCAGAGAAGGCATTCGACAGGGTGGAATGGAAATACCTTTTCTACACCCTAAATAAATTCGGCTTTGGCTCTAAATTCACTACTTGGATACGACTTTTGTATGCATCCCCTCAAGCCTCAGTCAGGACTAATGACACACAATCCAGTTGGTTTCCCCTACAGCGCTCAACACGTCAAGGTTGCCCTTTAAGTCCTTTATTATTTGCCCTTGCCATAGAACCTCTTGCAATAGCACTCCGCCTTAACCCTCTCATCAAAGTTATAGTTAGCTACGGCCATGAACATAAGGTATCGTTGTATGCGGACGATTTATTATTGTATACATCTGATCTTTCTGTTTCTGTCCCGGCTGCCCTTATCAATATCGAATCCTTTGGTAGCCTATCGGGCTATAAACTGAACCTTAACAAGAGCGAACTGATGCCACTTAATATAGCCGCAAAAAAGTCTCCTCTACACAATCTGCCATTTAGGATTGCCCATGATGGCTTCACTTATCTTGGGGTACATGTTACAGACAAATTCAACAAACTCTTTCAGGCCAACTTTGCCCCCCTCCTAACTCGTACTAAGGATGATTTTGAACGCTGGTCTATACTACACCTCTCTCTAGCCGCAAGAATGAACTCTGTTAAAATGAACACCCTCCCAAGATTTTTGTATCTCTTTCAATGCCTACCTATTTTTCTCCCCAATGCATTTTTTAAGAAAATTGATGGCCTGATTTTGTCTTATATATGGGACAAGAAGCCTCCCAGGATAAGAAAGCAGCTCTTACAGAGGCCCAAATCAGATGGAGGCCTCCGACTACCGGATCTTATGTCCTACTACTGGGCTGCCAACTTTAGGACCGTTCAGTTTTGGCTACAGTGTAGTGGGATGTCCTCACCTCCAGTTTGGCTGGAGATGGAGGCAGCCTCGTCCGTACCGGCATCACTGACCTCTCTCGCCCACGCCACTAGTTTAGGCCCTTATATCCCCTTTACAAAAAATGTATGTGTCAAATCAACAATGAAAATTTGGAACCAATCTAGACGCCACTTTGGCTTTCACGCAACATCTTTTGCTGCCCCGGTGGCCTCAAACCCGGCCTTCCCCCCATCTATGATTGATGGCGCTTTCTCAACCTGGACTAGTCTCGGTATTAGAACATTTAAAGATCTCTATATCGACAATACCTTTGCTACGTTTGAACAATTATCGGTTAAGTACGGTCTCCCCAGAAGTAATTTTTTTAGGTTTTTACAGATCCGGAGCTATGTCCGCAGCTTAGATACCCAGTTCCCCATCCTTCCTGGTGAAACACAACTTCCCACTCTAAAGGGCTCCCTGTCGAGAATTTATAGGCAACTATGCTCATTACAGTCCACCTCCTTAAATATTATTAAGTCCTCATGGGAGGAGGAATTGGGGGATGCGATATCTGATGACATGTGGGAAAAAGCACTCAAAAAGGTCCACACCTCTTCCATCTGTGCTCGACATGGTCTCATCCAATGTAAAATCATCCACCGAGCTCACTGGACTCCAATGAGACTATCCAGAATTTACAAAAGTGTGAAACCTAACTGTCCACGATGTAATCGGTCCCCAGCAAACCATGTGCACATGTTTTGGAGCTGTCCATCCCTAGTGGACCTTTGGAAAAACATATTCAATACACTCTCTGAAATATGCAGTACTCAGGTGGAACCAGATCCTTTGACTGCGCTATTTGGTGTTTCCTCACCCTTATTACAACTGACAAATACTAACAAAGAGGTCTTGGCCTTTGTTACTTTGTTAGCGAGACGGTTAATCCTACTTCAGTGGAAATCCTCCTCACCCCCTTCCCATGCCCTTTGGGTTAAATCTATTCTTAACTGTATTAAACTAGAAAAAATCCGACACACACTCCGAGGATCTACAGACAAGTTCTTTTCTATGTGGGCTCCCTTCTTTTCCTATGTTGAGAGGACCCACCTTCCCATAGTCCCAGACTGATACTCACTCACACAATACCCTTGGTACACTACTCACCCATCCCTCCCCTTCAAACGTTCTCCTTTGATGCACCAAATCAACACCAGAGTTGGTTGACCTATGAATTGCTGTACTCACTTTTTCAAAGGTATCGCCTTATTTAAAAAATAAAACTAATTTACTTTTTATTTTTTAATTATTATTATATACTTTATTTTTACTTTATTATGATTATTATTATTATATATATATCGTTTTCTTTTATATATTTCTTATTACCAACACTATAAATCTCTCTGTCTTTTTTTTTTTTTTTTGTCTGCATGTCACTTTGTCTTGATGTCTGCTGTTCTTTGTATTCTGTTTTTGTGTTTCAAATAGAACATTTTCAAGTACATATAATTTGTAAATGTTGGTTGCACTGGAAAAAAAACCAATAAACAGACATATTTAAAAAAAAAATGACCTAATGGTGCAGTAATCCACATGACAGATCTCTCTCAGTGTATGCTGATGATACATTATTTCCCCATGGGGTTCTCCTGTGAAGTGTTAACATGAAACGCTGAGTAAAAGGCGATAATAATTTCATGGGGAATTCATCATGGTTCTATTTATCCCTGCTCTCTACTGGCATTTTTTATCCAGGTCAGCTATAGAGGCTGCAGCTCAGAGCAATATTTCATTCTAGCCCCGTAAACCCAATGTCATTGAAAATGTTTTTTTTTCTTCCTCTCCCAAAGACAAGTAATGAATCATGGAGGTTGACGGTGTTAACGCATGATGAATGATGTTGTCATAATACCGGGCTCTCACCGCTAGGCGGACAGGACATGCTTATAGTACGGCAAGGATGGCACTGGCTCTGTGCTGAGTTTAGTGCTATGATCATGTCATTACAAACGGGTGAACCCGGTCACATCATGGTGCGATGAACTAATGCGCTAGTGGAGACGACTTTCTCCCACAGATGCTACCATTCTGTATGTCGTGCTGCTGAAATATTAATGTGTACAGTTCTCATGTACACAGTTCTTACCCCCCCCCCCCCCAAAAAAAGAACACTGTGAAATATTAAAATAAAAGTACTAATTGTTATCTGTTACTAGGTAAATTAAGATGTCTTTTTTAATCAACGTCATCATGCTGAGACTTTCAAAACTTCAACAATCGGGCGACTTTTACAGTAAAGTCACAGAGGTGTTCAATTGCAAGGAGAGACACATGGAATTCGTGTTCAAGTAAAGGTAAGATAACATATTTATATTATTATATTTCAGCAGTTATTGCTGCTGGTTAACTCATTGACTGCCATAAGCTTTCGCCATCTTTACTAAATGGTGCCAGCGTTATTGACCATTTTAGCAATGTTTGTAGACCCATCATGTGTTCTGTATTATAGCTACTGTATGGAGACAATAGTATGGCTCATTTGACAGGCATTGTTCATAGTCCATTACTGACTAATTAGTTCATTTCTACACACTGTAATTTGTTATACGCTACACACTAAAAATCACCCCATTTCCAGAATAATCCAGTCTTTTTCCATAGATCGCGAGATATGACACATTATATGCAATAAGCCCAAATCGTTCTGGTTGATCGCCTGAAGCTCCAAATACTCCCAAATCAAAGGTATATACCATGTACATATGTGTCTTCACAAAATCATCAAGGGGGGGGGGGGGGTCAAGTGGATCACAAAACAAGTGATATCCTCAGTTCCCAGTTCAAAAGGTAGGCGATACTGCCACCTGGTGAGATTCGATCGGCATTGTAATTCCAACGTAGGCATATGAACCAGAGACACCTAGATGGCTCTGGCTGACAGTATAGAACGGGGATCAAAAGAAAATATAAAAGGACCAAAACCAGAGAAATCTCTGGGTTTTGGCGTTCAACGCATTGCGAGATAACCCGACTTTTCTCTGGTTTGGCAGAGAAAAAGTTAATATGGTGGCGATGGTGATGGTGATCTGAGTTAACTGCTGTGCTGCACTGTGTAACGGTGTATGGCTGTGTGACGTCAACAACTGGTTATACTTTAAATTAATTTAAGGCAAGACAGTACCCCCGAAATCGCCTTTTTGCTTTTTTTCTACGATATTGAGATTTTGTTATATTTTGCTTCCTTAACACTTTGAGTGTTAAGCATGCCATCTAACAGTGAAGTTACCGGTTGTTATTGGATTGATTGATTGATTGATTGATTGAAAATGTTATTACCAGATTGCAGAATGGGTACAATACAGTACAGCTCAATACACACAATTGTTAAGGGGATGCAGACCAGAGAAAGACTTTCGTCTTGTTTACATCAGGGTCCCCCATTTTCAATGCATCATAACATATATGACATACAGATAGACAGTGCTACATCTATACATAGGTTGCTACAAACAGGGCCGCCTCAGGGGGTGTGCGAGCAGTGCGGTCGCACAGGGCCTCGCGGGAAGGGGGGCCTCGCACAAAAAAATATATATATATATATATATATTTTTTTTTTTTTTGCGAGGCCCCCCTTCCCGCGAGGCCCTTTTTCATCACAGACCTAAAATCTAGTTTTGCTTATATGCTTATATATTTCACATTAGACACGTTCCTGGCTCTGAGGCTCTGCAGGCAGCAGAATTGGTTTCAATGAGGGGAGGGGTTACAGCCAGGTAGCGTCTGTTGAGTTCATTGTGTGTGTCTGTGTGCGTGCCAGGGGGGGGGGGGGGGGGGGCGTGAACCGACTCATTGCCAGACGTGAGCGATTCGACTCACGCTCACGGCAATGAATCGGCTCTTATGAACGAGTCGCTCATGACCGACCCATCACTAGCGTCTGACTATTTCGCGCGTGCAGCATTGGAGGTTATGCCAGCCAAGATGAAGAGGACATCGTTCGGCAGATGGACTGAAGATGAAAGTTGTTGCATGTTAGACAGTTCAGTCAGGCTAGCCATCCCGGCTAAAGACAGGGACAGCTAGTTAGCTTTAGCTACGTTATAATATTAAGTGTGGTTCAGTCGGGATATAGCCATGATGATGTCGGCTAGTAGCTAGCTTAGCTAAAGGCTAACTAGCGTTAGCTAACCTAGAGACAGCGCGTGCAGCCAAGATGAAGAGGATGGTCGTTCGGCAGATGAACTTCGTCAACTCCACGCGGTTGTCTCCATCCTCTTGGACGTTTGGTGAGTTTTTAATGCACTCTATTCTATTCCCGCCGTGGATATCTCTCTCTCTCTCTCTCTCTCTCTGGAGCCAAACTGGCCGACTAGCTGTTGTAGTACTAGTAAGTAAGTAAGTAAGTAAGTAAGTAAGTAAGTATTTATAAAGCACCTTTCATACATGTCATGTAGCTCAAAGTGCTGTACACAAATATAGGCATATATAACGATAAAAGCAATAAAGTCACAGTGATCAGTTAAGATCAATGTTTAAAAAAAAATATATAATAATAATAATAATAATAATAATAATAATAATAATAATAATAATAATAATAATAATAATAATAATAATAATAATAATAATAATAATAATAATAATAATAATAATAATAATAATAATAATAATCATAATAATAATAATAATCATAATAATAATAATAATAATAATAATAATAATAATAATAATAATAATAATAATAATAATAATAATAATAATAATAATAATAACGTAAAAATGAAAATAACGTAAAAATGAAAACAGTCATTTGCTTACCAGTTTGGGAGAACAGGTCCGCACAAACATGTCCGCTCAGTAGCAACCGGAAGTGCACTAAACCAATGCACTTGTACGGTAGGTAGCAATGTTTAGCTCTTATAACGCTAGTGTAGTTACGTTTTTATCAGTGGTCAGAGTTGGGTCCACAGGACTTTTCCAAGTCCCATGGATCCATCAGTGGCCGTGTATTGTGTGCGTATGTACCCGTTCCCTCATGTGGTCAGTGGCCAGAGTTGGGTCCACAGGACTTATCCAAGCCCCATGGATCCATCAGTGGCCGCGTATTGTGTGCGTATGTACCCGTTCCCTCATCTAAAGAGTTGGGTCCACAAGACTTTTCCAAGCCTTACGGATCCATCAGTGGTCGTGTATTGTGTGCGTATGTACCCGTTCCTTCATCTAAAAAGTTGGGTCCACAAGGCTTATCCTAGCCTCATGGATCCATCAGGTTTTTCCAAGCCATAACTATTTGTAAGCTAGACTGTATAGGTACGTTTTTAATTTTTCTTTAAAAATGTGTATGGAGCTGGCGTTTCTGACGTGTGTTGGTAGTGTGTTCCATAGTTTTGGGGCATAGTTGGCAAATGCCATACTTCCTATCCTCTTTTGGTTTCTGGGCGTGTCTAGTAAACCTGTAGTGGATGACCGTAGCGTTCTTGAGGGCAGATAACTAACTAGGGAATTTGCTATGTATTTTGGGCCTTGCTCATTAAGAGCTTTATATGTTAGGAAAAGGACCTTAAAATCAATTCTATGAGTTATTGGAAGCCAGTGCAGAGTGGCTAGGACTGGAGTGATATGTTCTCTTCTCCTTGTATGAGTTAGTAATCGAGCTGCAGAGTTTTGGATAAGCTGAAGCTTCCCAATGGTTGCTTTGGGAAGACCAGTGAACAGTGTATTACAATAGTCAAGCCGACTTGATACAAAAGCATGAATAAGTGTCTCTGCATCCTTTTTATTTACGAAAGGTCTTACTTTCGCTATGTTTCTTAGGTGGAAGAATGACGTTTTCATGGCCTTATTTATATGAGACTTAAAGGTCAGGTCTGAGTCCAAGATGACACCTAGGCTTGTAACCTCAGTCTTTACATAGGATGACAAACTCCCCAGGTTTTCACACAGCACTTCCCTTTTCGCTTTTGGGCCGATCAATAGGATTTCGGTCTTGCTTTCGTTTAATTTTAGGAAGTTATTGTTCATCCACTTGTTTATTGCTAACAGACAATTTGTAATGGACTGTATGGCTGTAGTGTTATTTGGTTCTGCGGAGATATATAGTTGTGTATCATCAGCATAACTATGGAAGCATACATTGTGGTCTCGAATGATGTCCCAGAGGGGCAGCATATATAGTGAGAAGAGTAATGGACCAAGGCAGCTTCCTTGTGCAACTCCAAAGCTGCTGTCATGTTCCTCGGATACATTGTCTCCAAGCTTAACATAGAACCTTCTCCCCTTAATGTATGTTATGAGCCAATATAGTACATGATCGGAAAAGCCAACCAGTCTTTCAAGACGACTGATCAAGATATTATGGTCAATCGTATCGAACGCTGCACTAAGGTCCAATAGGACAAGAATTGAGACTTTGCCAGCATCGGAGTTTAGCCTGAGGTCGCTAACTATTTTAGTAAGGGCAGTTTCAGTGCTGTGATTTGTTCTGAAACCTGATTGTAATTCCTCCATGATGTTATTACCTTTGAGAAAGGAGTTTATTTGTACTGAGACTATCTTTTCTAATATCTTGCTGATAAATGGAAGGTTCGATATTGGCCCATAGCTTTTTAGTTCGTTTACATCTAAGTTTGTTTTCTTTAGTAGTGGTTTTACTACAGCCGTTTTAAATGCATCTGGAAAAGTGCCTGTTTGAAGCAACATATTTATGATTTCAAGGACATGATTTGAGACACTATCGAACACCCGCTTGAGAAATGCTGTTGGTATAGGATCGAGGCAGGAGGTGGCGGAATTACACTCAGAGACAATCTTACAGAGGTCAGGTAATGTAATACATGTGAATTCCCCCATAGTTATCTTAGGTTTTTTTACTCACAGCCAGATCTATATCAGCGGTAATGCTTGCTCTAATCAATGATATTTTTTCATTAAAGAAAACTGCGAACTCTTCACATTTTGTGGCTGATTGCTGCGGTATATGGGGGGTGGTATGTTAATCAGCCGGTCGATGGTGGAAAAAAGTACCCTGGAGTTACCATATTTTCTGAGATCATTTTGGAAAAATATTCCTTTCTCGCAAGTTGTATTGCCTTATTGTATGCGCCCATGGCGTCTTTGTATAAATTAAAGTGAGCTGTGAGTTTGAATTTCCTCCATTTTCGCTCGGCTATCCTACATTTTCTCTTGTTATCTTTAACATTGGTTTTATTTAACCATGGAGAGATTCTATCAGTTTTTACCTTTTTAACCTTCAGAGGGGCAACAGTATCTAACACTGTTGACAAGGTGCTGTGGAAGTTTTGCACTTTCTGATTTAAGGAGGATTCACTGCATTGGTATTATGATTTCATCATACTAGAGAATTTTGCTTCAGCTCTAGCGTCCAGAAGCCTTCTGTGAAATAGGAATTCGCTTCTGGTCTTATGTAATATTAGGCTTGTACCACAGAACACACAATAATGGTCAGAAATTGGAATTTGTTTTACTGATACATTCTCAATGTTTAGCCCTGTTGTTATTAGTAGGTCCAGAGTGTTGCCATGTTGGTGGGTGGCCTCGTGAACATGTTGCATCAGTCCAAAACTGTCCAGTAGGTTCAGAAACTCACAACCCCTGGGGTCATCCTTTTTGTTGATATGAATGTTTAGATCTCCATTAAGAATGATTCTATCATACCTGGTAATGCAGATCGATATGAGTTCTGAAAATTCCTGTATGAAGAGTGGCGAGTACCTTGGTGGTCGATACAATGTCACACATATTACTGGCATTTCTGTTTTCAATACAATAGCAAGGTATTCAAATGATAAAAATTTTCCCAGGTCAATATCATTGCACACAAATTGAGTGGAGATGATTGCTGCTATTCCGCCTCCCCTCCCACTCTGTCTGTTTGATTGATAGAATTTAAAATTGGAAGGGCAGGTCTCAATCAGTGTTGCTACACCAGTGATATTGTCTAACCATGTCTCTACTAAAAACATACAATGTACACCATGTTTTACTATGAGTTCATTTATCAGAAATTATTTTTGTTTCAGCGCTCTAACGTTGAACAGTGCTAGTTTTAGCTGTACGGGTTCTGTAGTGGGGCGTGAGATAGTCTGTGGTTGAACACTGATATTGATAAGGTTAGATTTACATATGGGACGTGATAATGAGTAATTGATTAGTCTTTTGGTGATCAGAATCGGGATGACACTCAACGTGTTTCTTTGTAGCTTAGGCTGCTTCTGTATATAGTCTACAGAGCTAGATATGGTTGGTTGTCAGGCCAGTGATGCTACACTTTGTATGACGTTATGTATTAGCACATTTACCCCTGATATGTTTGGATGGATGCCATCGGGTCTGTAATGGTCTTTCCTGGACCAGAGCAGATCAAAGTTATTTATATAGCAAAGTCCTATAGTAGTACAGTAGGTCTGTAGCCATTTGTGCAACCAGAACAGACGGCTAAATCGCTCAGATCCACGACCTATGGATGGAATGGGGCCAGACACAATGCATATTTTACCCAGGCTTTCAATAGTGAGTATTAGTGATTCAAAGTCAGATTGGAGTTTAGCGGATTGTCTAGCCATTACGTCATTTGCTCCGATATGAATGATAACGGTGTGGGCGGACGGATATCTGTCGATGATTTCGGGAGTACACTCAAGTAAGTCAGTAACTTTTAAACCGGAAAAACAATATGTAATGCCGTGTGGTATTTGCAAAAACCTGGTGATGGAATCTCCGATGAGTAGGATCTCTGGCTGTTCATGGATGCATTCCCCGTCGTAGATGGCCAGGTTTCTATGGTGAAAAGCCGCAGGAGTAGCGTCTGCATTGTTGGCGGGGTTTGATGGTTGGTCGGGCAGCAGCGCCGTGTGGAGGGGCTCGTTCACAGCGGCATTTCTATCGATAACACTCGCCGTTTGAATGATCGTACTGGCATGGGCTGCAGAGCACCGCAGACGAGGACGTTTAAACTTTGGGGAGTCGGACCCATCGCGTGAGTCTGGGGAATTTGGCGATGCGAGAGCAAACAGGGCAGAGCGCTTTCTGCTCCGGGTTGCAGATATATTTCCATGGTTGAGTCGTGAGCTGGAGAGGGCCGCCGTCCTGGCAGCTTCGCTTGGAGCCTGGCTAGTAGCTAGGCTAGTAGCTAGCATCGGATAGTCTTTGAGCAAAGCTACATTACTAGCAGCAGGAGACGGAAACGAGGGAGAACCTAGGAGGCTGGGATCATTACAAAGAGGATTGAATCGGTTTGATAGTTGAGGTGAATCAACGGGATCATATAGAGGAAGGGAGAGCTTCCTTCGGCCCCTCACCACTGTCGCCCAGGAGGGACTACTGGTTCAGCCTGCGTCCGCTTGTTCCATGCTAGCCAGCCTGGACATGATCTCCGTTTGACGCTTGAGAAGATCCATTACTAGTATCTCGATGGTCTTCAGTTCCGTTCGCATTTCTGCGACATCTGACGTTGGAGCCATTTCCTCTGGGGAGTTTAGCACTGTGAGTACTGTAGCGTGTAGCTGTAGCTATGGCAACAACAAGCTCCGATAGCTTAGGTCACGTCCAGTAAAAAGTCACATAAAACCAATAAATCCAACAGCATAAACGATAAGAGCAAAAGTCACAGTGATCAGTTAAGATTAGTAGCTAACGGTGTGTGGCCTGGTGTCAGCACCTGTATTGCTTTTCTCACGTTGTACAGTTTTTCAGTGGTAGCCGCATAGCTTGCTTCTGCGTTAGCTAATGGTTAGCGATAGCCGGGTTGAGCTAACTGTTAGCCAGTTAGCTGTTTAGCTACGATGTTAGCTGCCGGCTGCGCTCGGCTGGGAACGTTAGTTTGATGCTATCAGTTAGCCTAGAGTTAGCTGTTAGCTTGTGCTACGACCATTGACATTAGCCGTGAGAATAGCAGGGGGTTCTGGCACTCTGACTACGACATCATCTTTGACAGAAGATGTAGTCGGGCCTGCACCATGACAAGGCTCCGGCCATAGCTTCTTTTTGTCCCGCCAGCGAGAGGCCTTTCGTCAACGTGGAGACCTGTGTTGCGGCCTTTCGCCCTGCGTTCCTTGGTGCAGGTAAGATGAATGAAAATGTCATGACATTACCCCACTCTTCCTTCCTTCCCCTCCCGAATGTTTTGTTAATAACGATGTTTTTTTCCAGGCAAAACATATGTTACTTCACAACATTTGGAGATACGACTTGTGCTGTGTGTGAATTGTCTTGGTCGTTTGTGTAGCTTGGGTAGCGTTGGGCCGTTGGCCAAAGCTGTGTGTGGCCTGGTGTCAGTACCTGGCTAGCCTATTTAGCTGATGTCGGCCATTGGCTCCTTGCTGCTTTGTTTTCTCTGGTATAGACCCTCTTCTCTTTGGATTTAAGTGTTGATCTTTGTCCTTTTGGATCTATGTATATTCATGTTGCCTTTGTGAAGTTATCTTTTCCTTCTGTTTTGTTCTTCCATTAAAAGTTGAATATTCTTTAGGGGCTCATCTTTGCTTATCTCTCTCATACATGCTCTCTCTCTAACACACACACACACGACAAACACACATGCTCTCTCTCTCACTCTCTCTTTCTAACACACACAGTCTGCCTATGGCGGCCTTTCTCGATGGCTAGGCTGTGCTCGCTGAGTCTGTACCTAGTCAAGGATCTTCAGTCACAGTGCTCAGGTATTCTGCCACTGTGTACTCTCTGTTTAGGGCCAAATAGCATTTCAATTTCTTTCCAATGTGTCCCTCTCTCTCTCTCTCTCTCTCTCTGTACACTGTATATTGACTGTAGAACGGGAGCTCTCTCTCGCTCTCTCTCTTGCTATATGTTGACTGTATCATGCCCAGCCTCGGGCAGCGCTATTATTTAAGAATATGTTGACTGTATGAAAAAGAAAAAAAAATTATATATTTTTTTTCCTTTTGGGGGGGGGGGGGGGGGGTAAGTATTTGGCAACCATTGATGCCAGACATTTACCGTTTTCTTGCAGCTTTTTTTCTTACAGTGTAGGAGCATAACTGCTGAAACACACTGGAAGCATAACTGCTGAAACATACTGGAAGGATAACTGCTGAAACATACTGGAGGCATACAGTAGCTGCTGAAACACTGGAAGCATAACTGCTGAAACATACTGGAACTGCTGAAACATACTGGAGGCATAGCTGCTGAAACACTGGAGGCATAACTGCTGAAACACTCCACGGTAGCGAGCAGGGTGTGTGAATGCCAAGGTCGTCAGCAGGTTGTAACAAAAACAATCGAGATAAGCACTGAGAGCAGGCAGGTTTGGTCAGAGAGGGAGCTATGGGGGATAGTTTGACATCGATAGAACCATGCTAAAGGTGAAGAGCAGTTGCCATGGCAGCGCGTCACATAGTAACAAGAAAAGGGGGCGGGCCCCCGTTGCTAGGGAGAAGACGTTATGATGTGAGTTTCTTCCGGGATAAGTTAGACTGCGATACGACGCCCAGATGAGCAGACGCGTTGATTAGAGACTTTCATCCCTCCCCACCCTCGCTGGGTGGGGGAGGGGAAATAGTGACACATCATCACTAGCTTCGGCTAATAGGAAATGGTGGTTGGCTACGACGAGAGAGAGAACCATTGGATTAAAGAGATGAGAAGAGACGGTGGAGGAGAATGAATTAAGACTGAACAAGGACAATACAGAACGGTGTTTCCATCTGGTACAGAGCTAGGCTATGTTTATGAAAATAAACATGAGGATCTAAGGAAAGAGATCACATTGCAGTGTCGTTTCTTATGACTAACGGATGTACTAACAGGGTTTGATCAGTGATGCCACAGATTACTTGTAAAAGTAATCCGATTACTGATTACTGATTACTCCTTTAAAAAGTAATCCAAGTTACTTTACTGATTACTTGATTATCAGAGTAACTTAGTTACTTTGAAAGTAACTAGGTTACGAAGTCGTCGTTCCCCCAACAGTTTTTTTTAAACGCTTTATTGAAAGTGCATAAATTGTTTTTAACTTGTTTCTCTGCACATAACGTAAATTGTTAAACTAGTGCTTCAGCTTCTGTACCATCAAGTATGGTAAAGCAACAGTCTATGATGCTCACAGCATTAGAGCAGCCAGCCAGTGGTTTTACATCTAACAAATGCAGGCTGAACTATTCAATTATATCAACTGTAACTATTAAATTGTTTTTATAAATGTCTCTCTATAAACATACAAGCAGTCTCTCTTTAACATGTAAATTAACTGTAAATCTGGCAAATAAGAGCTTTTCTCTCTCTCTCTCTCTCTCTCTCTCTCTCACCCCTCTCTCTCTCTCTCTCTCTCTCTCTCTCTCACCCCTCTCTCTCTCTCTCTCTCTCTCTCTCTCACCCCATGCCTCTTTCTCTCCAACCCCACCCAGACAGCCTACATCTCTAATATAATAATAATAATAATAATAATAATAATAATAATAATAATAATAATAATAATAATAATAATAATAATAATAATAATAATTATTATTATTATTATAATATAATCCCTTCTCTCCCTCTCTGTGTGTATGTGTGTGCGCGTGTGTGCGTGTGCTTGTGCTTGTGTGTGTGTGTGTGTGTGTGTGTGTGTGTGTGTGTGTCTCTCTCTCCCCTCTCTCTGTCACTCGTGTTCTCCCACCTGAAGAACTGTGGGAGAGCATTAGAGCAGCCAGCCAGTGGTTTTACAAAACCAGTGTATCCATTCACATCTAACAAATGCAGGCTGAACTATTCAATTATATCAACTGTAACTATTAAATTGTTTTTATAAATGTCTCTCTAGTCTTCTTGCGGTTTCACTTCGTTTAGACAAGCGTTTTGGGGTGGAATTCTCAGACGAATGCACGGAGCCCTGCTGTCAGACGATTGGCGCATATGTCACATGACGTGCTGTGAAGACCCGCCCTACTCTGCCTCTGATTCGCAGACTGTGGATGGGGAATGTGATTGGGCCAAAGCAGAGTCACTCACAGACAGAGAGTCCAGTCACGCCGCGAGGACACATTCTTGTGTAACCCTTTCACTGCCACACCACGTCACTCCCAAATAAGAAAAACAGCTCAAAAATGTATTTTTGACTGTCGAAAACGAAATAAAATACTGCATTCCGCATGCATTATGAATTTATGATGAGATAGTAACGAAATAGTAATGCACAGCCACTTGGACAAGTAACTGCAATCAGATTACTGGCTTTTAAAGATTAACGCGTTAGATTACTATTTTCGGGGGAAAGTAATCAGATTACAATAACGCGTTACTTAGTAACGCGTTACCGGCATCACTGGGTTTGATACAGTGGGTGACAGCCAATGTGAAGTATTGAAACAAACACAATGCAGAACAGGGAGAGTCACGAAGGAGATGATGAGATGAGATTGGCTGATTACCGAAGAATCCAACACACTGGAAGCATAACTTCTGAAACACACTGGAAGCATAACTGCTGAAATGCACTGGAAATGGATTGACCCAATTTACCTATCTCAAACTGTAACGTTCCGCCCGTTACTGGATTGTTCTCCCCTGCTCTACCTCTTCCCGTCCTTGTATGCTTGTTTCTCGTGTCCCTGGCCCTCAGTGTTCTTCCCCTCCTCTCTCTCATGCTCTCTCTCTCTCTCCCTTTCTCTCTCTCTTGTTCTTCATGTTCCCCTGTATGTTCCTAGTGTCTGTTATATTCCTAGTGTTGATGTTATGTTCCTAGTGTGTTATATTCCTAGTGTCTGTTATATTCCTAGTGTTGACGTTATGTTCCTAGTGTTTGTTAAATTCCCAGTGTTTGTCTTGTCAGCCGTAGTTGTAGTCATTTGTGTTGTTTCCTGTAGTTCTTTGTCAGTCTATCTCCCCTCCCAGGTGTCTCCAGTTGTAATTATCCCAGGTGTTTCTTGTTTGTCATTTGTTTCTGTATTTGAGTTCCTTGTTTCCTGTTCTCTGTGTGGGTTCATTATTGTTTCCTGTTGGTTCCACTGCGTTTGTTACCCTGTCTGTTTTCTTGTTGCAAAGTAAGTGTTTCCATGTTAGTGTTTTCCTGTGTAACCTTAGTTTAGTTTTTGCCCTCTCACAGCATTGGCTGAGAGGTTTTGTTTTTGTGTTTTGCCAGTACTCTTGTTTGTTGTGCTTTAAGTTTATTTTATAAATTAAAGCTCCTTTGACGCGCTACCCGCCTGGTCTTGTCTGCTCACAAACTCTGCTTAACACAGAAAAGCTACCAGTTATTAGGGAACATAGATGATTGTATATAGAATCTCACCAGTAGGCCTACTGATGGCAACTAAATGACCAACCTCATGGGCTTTCCTCCACGGTGACAAACATATTTTTGGCTCCCCGTCTTGGAGTATCCTCACATATTGTAGGATCCCTCAAGGCCCCAGATACAGCAGTCTGCCAACAGGAACTTGGCAGGCTTGATATTTCCGAGACATGCCTCCCGGAGGATAAAATAACTGCAATCCTAAAATAAGACAATGAAAAAGATGACATTTTTAAATAGAGCTCTGAGCTAAGCTCTCGTTTCTTGCCACGTTGCTAGACTCAATAACATGAGCCGACGGCTAATGCTACATATGAACAAGAGCATAATACACAGAGGCTGCATACTAATTAGCAGTAGCTGTCTATTGTGTACAGTACAGAGAGAGAGGGAGAGTGATAGCAGTATAAGGACCATATGAATGCAATGGTATGGATGTAGTATTCACCACAGAGAATCGGTAAGACTTTACTCTCCCTTCAATGCACAATACAGCACAACATGGCAGTACATATCCACTCTGATGTCTGTCTGTTCATACAGGTTTGGGTGTTGGTATGTGTGTGGTTCTACAGTCACTAACGCACACAACGGATGGAGATAGAACTAAAACTACTACTACTATATGAACTGGTGAGACAATACAACTTGTATATAAAAAAGATGTCCCTCTTCTCAGCTGGCATACATATGCCAGTCTCCTTCAACTGACGACGTAATGCGCATCCTGCCTCCTCTGCAGCATGATTTGTGGCAAGAAACAGTCTTTGCGCATGACACCTGTCTTGTCCCTTTTGTGAGAGAGAGAAAACTAGTCAATGCATAGTGACTTCCCTAAAATTAAATGTATCTTGCCTTTGTCATGCCATGTCAGTATGCCATACCTCAGGCTAGTCAGCTACCCTATCAGCAGCCCTAAATCTTTGGGCAAAATGCCATTCAGCCATTTTTTGTTTGAAAATTTTTTTTTGGCAGAGTGGTGCCATGATTTCTTCGTAGAGCTACATTATACAGTATTGGATTTATATAGTGCCTTTCAAGAAACTCAATGGCGCTTTACAAAACAAAAACAAAAGACAGAAGACTGAGTTCCAAAGATCAGAGTACCATGAGGTAATAATTACACTGAACATGGAAGTAACTTAGATAATGTGCCTTGCGAACCAACACCAATTCCTCATGTTGAGAAGTGCAGGCCTGCCATTTGTGTAGACAATGCAGGTAAATGTAGTAAATGTGCAAATATAGCTGTATATCAATATGAAGTGACGCACTTCAGTTTGTCAACGTTAGACAAACAATACCACTACATGGGAGGGGATGCCTGTGCTGGCTTTGTTGTACATAATTGTAGGTCACTGGTATAGTCGAAATACTTCCTAAAGGTCAATGAAGTCCACAACTACAACACTAGAGGGAGTTCCACAAATCACGTTCAACCCAGATTCGGCTCATACAAGGGACTAAAAACGTTTCGCAACTATACCACAATAATGTGGAACGCCCTACCCACAGCCGTAAAGGAATGTGAATCCCTACCCTCCTTCTTCAAAACCGCTCTCAAAGAGCACCTATGGGTGGCTGCAATTAGAAACTGGCCCCGGTAAATGTCAAAAATCCCCCCCCACCCAACCTAATGTACAGTTTCTTCCCCTTCGGATTTCTATTTTTTATGATGTTCTCTATTTCTTACATAGTACCGTATATTTGTATGTCTCTAAATGTCTTGATGAATTGAAAATGGAGGACCCGTATGTAAACAAGACGAAAGTCATTTTCTGGTCTTCATCCTCTTAGCAGTTGTTTGTATTGAGCTGTACTGTATTGTACCCATTCTGCAATCTGTTAATAAAGTTTTCAATCAATCAATATAGTAGACTGCACCCTCCCCAGAATGGTGCAGGAAGTTTAATACACTACAATCGTTTCCTCTACACAGGGTTATACTGGGAAGGCTATAGAGGTGTTTCTCATTTGTTACTGGGGTCTGAGCATATGTGGTGTCAAATCGACATAGCGCATACAGCTAATGGATGCAGTATTAACAACTTGTTGATTCATAGTGCATTATTGAACAATTGATAGGACATGTAGCACAAGACAATTGTGATACCGTATGAACGCATGTTCATTGCTATCTCATGCTAAAACGTGATTATTGTCTATTTTATACTCATTTTATGTCTGCACTTTGATTTAATTTAGTCAATTCTCTACCTGTCAATTTTTATGTCTGCACTTTATGCATTGCTTTTATTCTGCCAATTTTATGCTCATTTTATGCCTATGATTATTTTATGTCCATTTATGTCTACTTTACTGCTGTGAAGCAGGGCTGCAATTCTTGTATGAAAGGTGCTATACAAATAAGGTTTATTATTATTATTACTTTGGAAGAAAGGGTCTGCTAAATGAGTGAACGTGAATGTATTGCTGTTTTATAATAATAATAATAATAATAATAATAATAATAATAATAATAATAATAATAATAATAATAATAATAATAATAATAATAATAATAATAATAATAATAATAATAATAATAATAATAATAATAATAATAATAATAATAATAATAATAATAATAATAATAATAATAATAATAATAATAATAATAATAATAATAATAATAATAATAATAATAATAATAATAATAATAATAATAATAATAATAATAATAATAATAATAATAGCACCATAATTTAACAGTGCAGACAACACAGTGTGTGAGCAGCCTGGTAATAAACTGGGGATTCACTGGACGTTATTGGCTTTATGCTGGCACCATGCCAGTAGGTCATCCTTCTTCTTTGAGGTGGTTCTCATGAAGGCACTAGAGCCATTGTTCTTCATCATCATCATCATTATCATCATCATGAATGAATCAATAATAATAAAAAATAGCAATGAAAAAGATTTTAAGATAATTTGCTGTGAAAATAAAAATGATAAAGTAAAATTAAATAATAAAACAAACAAAACAGTCTCTTGTTCGAAAAGGAATAGGAAAAGGCAAGATGCTTATCAGGTCCTACTCCTTATTGCAATAAACCCTTAATAAAATGTATTTTCAGTCTTTCATCTTTCAATATATCAACCACTTCCTCATTAGTCCTACATAACCAAGTACACCTTTAAACACAGTGTTCAATTGTCTTCCAACAAAATCATCTGTAATCAAAATCACTTGACAATCAGTCAATCAATCAAGTTAGATATAGAATAGAAGAAGTATTTAATTGTCATGCAGATTAACACACACATGCGAGATGGGTGACACACAGGAAAACACATGGGCCGGGCCGCACCCAGGGACCAATCAAAGTGCTCTGGTCCGTCTCCGTCAGCGATCTGTTCTGCATGTTTTTCCATTGGGTTTATCTTATAGGGAGGTGTAGTGGTTACGTCATTTTAGTTTTTCCGTGTTCCACCCTCTGTTCCACTTAATGTATTTCCCCATTGCCCATTTCTAAATCGGCTTGTTTAAAACAAATAAAGCATGGACATTGGCATGGTGTACCTTTCTGTGCGTATTCATCCACAATCTATAGCTCAACATGAAAATATTCGCAATTAATCATAAAGGTAGCAAAATAACAACGTTTATGTTTCCGTTCACTGGGAAACTACACTGCCATTTTGGCGCTGTTGACTGACGTCATCACAGCGTAGACTCCTGGTTCAGACCAGGCTGCAGAAACAAATTAGTGGGGGAGCATAAAATGTTCTCGGGGGGGCACAATGGTTTTTCAACACAGGTTCCCTTTTATACGTTTCAGCTGGGACAACGGCGCTGTGGCTTGCTTGGCGCTGCCCATGGTGCTGAACTAAACAGCAGAGAGGCAATTGAAAAATCAAATTTCTCTCTATCTTAAGAACATTCACTTATACAAAAACAGACTGAACGGATATATATAACAGACCTGCTGGGACAGCGGACTGAGAGCAGGGGACACAAACAGGCTGGATAAGATGGTCAGGAAGGCCAGTAGCGTGGTTGGGGTGGAGCTGGACTCTAGCGAGGGTGGCGGAGAGGAGGAACCTTGCTAAGCTCCAGGCCATCAGGGAAAACCCCTCCCACCCACTAGCAGACTTGACTGACAGGAGGAACATGTTATAGGCTCACCCTACCTAAATGCAGCACTGAACGGCACAGGAAGTCCTTCATTCCGACAGCCATCAGACTATACAATGCATCACTGTGCCTCACTGCATCACTGAGCACAGAGTGACAGTTACCATCTTCCTGGACTCTTACTTTTTAAACTGCACTGTGCAATATTACACCTACTGTAGACTTCAGTATATTTTTACTGTATTTATTCACTGTATCTTTTTTTATATTTTTATTCTATTTCATTTTATTCTATTCTTAGGCCATTTGTTTTGTTATTCTTATTAGTGACTTGTTCTGTCTAAATGTTTAATGTTGAGTGATTTGCAGTGTCAAATTTCCCTCGGGATAATACATTTCTATTCTATTCTATATCTTTGAAAAGTCTCCATTTATTCAACACTTCTGAATTCACTGACAAACTGAACTGAACTGACAAAAATAAGGTGCATAAAAAGCAAACAAAATTCCTCCACAGGCTACTCACCATCATTAGTAGAGCGGCAAGTGGCGTTTGGGGACAGAGTGAAATCTTCTTAAAACACTGCCCCTCCACTCATTCCTGAACTTTTTTGTTAAGTCCTTCTCAAATGCCAACTGAATTAAATTGGCCTTGCGTCGATGAAGCATATAGGTGATGTTCTGTAAAGACGTTCTTGAGGGTAGAAAACGAATTCTCACAGAGTGCCGTGCTAGCTTCAGTAGTGTTGTTGTTGACATCAGTGCCCACTAGGGCTGTCCCCGACTAAGGATTTGGATAGTCGGCTTTGATTGACAAAAAAAAAATAAAAAAAATACCAGGGTGGGCACAGCTGACTCAGTGGGCGGGCCCGGCCCCCTAATGCCCGCCCATGGCGCCGGGTCTGTCCTGGCTTTAGTCGCAGACCTAGGATCAGATTTCCCTTACATTCCATAAGCTTAACATTTCGTACAATGGGAAAATAACTGATCCTGAATCTGTGGCTAGTATCTCTCTGGTGATCATAACCATGATCCGGGAGAACCGCTCCATTCGCCCGACAAGGAAGAAGCCAACCACCATTTCTAAAAGCAACAACCACATCATTATTTGTATTCGCTGCATATTAAATCACTGTAAATACTAATGTAAATCATTGTTTCGTTGTACATATTGTGTATTGTTTATAACGTTATTGTTTTTTACATAACGTTAGTAGCTAGCTAGCTTGCTAGCCATTCCCGAAACTCTACATGCTCCGATTTAAAATGGTTCTCTCCTCTTTGTATACTTTTGTCCTCACAAACAAAGTATTCTGCCAGGGTTCTTATGGACACGACAGTAGTAGTTATAAGGTTTTTGAGCTTGTAACGGTAACGTTAGTTATCGTGGTATCAGCGGGCCGTGACGTGTATTTAGCTAGCTTGCTAGCCGGCAGGATGCGTGCAATGCACGGGTCTGAGAAGAGGACCTGCACATTTTACTCGTTCCCGAAACTCCTCTACATGCCCCGATTTAAAATGGTTCATGACAGTAGACATTGCTAACGTCTAGTAACGTTAGCTAGCTAGCTAGCTTGGTATCATCTTGCCGTGACATGGATTAGGCCATAGATATCTATATATAGATATCTATGGATTAGGCGACAGCACTCAACAACAGGCTGCCTACTGGTAAATGTAGTTCTTTTTTTACGACAAATTAAAAACCTTATAACTACCTTTATTTCAACCAGAAATGCTTAAAGAATAATGTTAGTGGTAGAAGGGAACTCATTTTGTGCAAAAATGGAAGCTTGTCAATTTCCATGCGGCAAAATTGTTACAATAGCCGATAATCCATTTTCCCAATGATGAATCCCTATACGGTGGAACAACTAGTGACGTCAGACTACACCTCCCTATTGGGAGGGGAAACCCTTGCGAGCACGGGGAGAACATGCAAACTCCACACAGAAAGGCCCAGGAGTTACCCCACATGGGTACCTGAAACACAAACATCAAAGGACCAGCTGTTTTCTGGTAAAACAAAGAAAAGCATTCTCCTTTGTTTACAAAACAATTGTGGTACCCTTGACTGGGATTTCATAATCAAAACTGTTGGATCAACCCTGAAAACTGAAAATATCTGTGGTAATAGTTAGTTCATGCATTACATGGACTCTCAGAGTGATAGAGCAAGAGAGATGCAACGTCAGTGTTGTGTGGCATTCCTGAGGAGCCGTCAGGCAAGACCCCCTCTCTGTCCAAACATGGGAAGCGGGCAGCCCAGGAAGGAGGGGGCCACAGCCCACGAGGAAGGACATGTTGGGACCGATAAGCCCCAGAAATAAGCCCCAGAAAAGGAATGTTAAAAGGTCTGAGGTCGTCGGACCTCCTCGCTGCTGGGAACTGGAAGAAGACACCGGCGGGGAGGTCAGGGGGGGGGGCTGACCAGCCTCCCCCGGAGGACCATCTGGGGAGGGGCGCCATGTGTGGAGGCAAGGAAACTATGTGGGAAGTCAGGGTATAAAACAGTGGGTTTTGGTGAGGAGAGGCAGGCCAGCTCATGACCCACCACGACCATTCCCCAGGGGGTCTGAGTCTGCGCCTCCATCACCCACGACCATGGTTTCTACTTTGTCCCTATGTGAGTAAACTGTATATGGAATAATCACTGTTTGTGATAACTAGAGTAAGATGCTTATCTTAGACCCAGGTTTAGTCATGTGGTGGCAAAAAGGACTATTGGTCTATTTCATTGACATAACATGAATACTATTAATGTGCAAGATTGTCTTGATGTGAGAGCCATTGTGTCTGGGCTATTGTGATTAACCTCATCAAATCCTTTTGTACAATCATGTATTATGCTGAATACATTTCCTGTATGTAACCAATGCATTAACTCTTGGCCGCTCGGCAAATAAATGAGTTTGGACCATAGCTCATGTTGTCTGGCTATACACGGTTATTTCTCATCTGAATAAGTCAGGTGAGGAGACCATTCTATCACTCTGTGATCTTTCCCTCCTTCCAGATAGCAACCTCATTGTGCTGTAATTAACCGTAGATATTCATTAGGAATACACAACACTATTCATGATAAAGACTAAATCAGTCAGGGCCAGGGTCTTCGGGAAGACCCAAGATACATTGTTCCCGCCATCTCTAGCTTCACAAAGCTAGAGAGCCATCTCTAGCTCTTTAGCCCGAGCGGTCCGCAAATTACATCACGCCATAAATCCACCTCTACAGACGGTATGAATTAATGTTGCATTTAAATTTTTTTTCAAATGTAGCCAAGAGTAAAGACCCTAACCCTGTCAAGACAGCAGTCATAGTGTATATTTTCAGCAATATGTTTGTTTACCAATAGGTTAAAGTGTTATTAGTGAAATATGAGTTTTGGAAATGTATTCAGAAACTAGCGAATAGATGGAAGGAAAATGCGTGCAGCCATTTTGTTTGTAGTCATATGAGGAGAGGAGACCCAGGGCTTTCGAATGGCGTTGGAATTTCGAAAAACGACACTACCTCAAGCCAGCTCCTGTCAATCAAATTACTTTTTTTTATTTTTTTGTTTTATTTTTTTTATTATTTTTTTAACATAACATCAAATTAGACACACAAGCATTAACAGTAAACATCCAATGAAATCACCATTTGAATCATTATAAATATAGTATACGAGATGTATACCTATACTTGCT
This sequence comes from Notolepis coatsorum, assembly GCF_963971535.1. Lineage (NCBI taxonomy): Eukaryota > Metazoa > Chordata > Actinopteri > Aulopiformes > Paralepididae > Notolepis > Notolepis coatsorum. The sequence continues at coordinate 62,650,910 of NC_140172.1, forward strand.
ATCTAATACCCTACATACATATGCTCTTGCTCGCTCACCCGATCCATAGATGTGCGACTTGGCTATAATAAGGTCAATTATAGGCCTGATATTCTATATTCTATAATAATATTTCAAATAGCATGTGTCCGGATGGCAGAATTCAGTACTGTATCTACAAAACCTTCTGTTTACTCATCTTCCCTTTATTAATTTGCTTAGATTCTTTGTACACGTGATCTCAAGAAGGTGCTGAACAAGCTCAGGGGCAGTTCTTCATGTCTGGTAATTTTTAGCATGGTGTTATTCATTGTCAAAGATGAAACATTTAAATGTACTGGTTCATTACAATTTACTCAAGCCTAGTAACAGACGTACTATTTCTGACAATGGGAATACATTCCCTGAGATCCATAGATGTTCCTAGATACCAAGAACATGCAAATGGAACTTGTAGAAGGGAAGCAATCTTCCATTTACTTAGGTATGTATTTTTAGGAGGATTTTCTGAAAATAGGGCTAGGGCTCAAGGGTGTAAGCCAGTGGAGTCAAGATGTCTCTCGAGAACAAAGCCTTAGCCTCAGAACCCAATTCTCGTCTAGATGCCATCTCCTCCACACACTAAGTGGAGAGTTTTCTCTCAAAACAGCTGGGCTTTTGACCTATTGACCTACCAGGGTGAGCAGCTTTAAGTACCTGGGGGTCCACATCTCAGAGGATCTGACATGGTCAACACACATAGACACAGTAGTAAAGAAGGCGAAGCAGCGCCTCTACCACCTGAGACAGTTAAGGAAGTTCAGAGTATCGGGGAAGATACTCCAGTCCTTCTACTCAGGAGCTGTAGAGAGCATCTTGACCGGAAACATCACTGCCTGGTATGGAAACAGCACGGCACAGGACAAGAAGGCCCTACAGAGAGTGGTGCGCTCAGCCGAGTGTACCACGGGTATTGCACTACCTCCCCTGCAGGTTCTATACAACAAGAGGTGCAAATCCAGAGCCTGCAGAATAATGAAAGACCCCCACCACCCCAATAACAGCCTGTTCCAGCTGCTGAGGTCAGGTAGACGCCTGCAAACCCCAGCTACTAGGACAGAGAGGCTTAGGCTCAGCTTCTTCCCCCAGGCCATCAGAGCCTTGAACAATGAACATTGAGTGCTACAGAACACTGAACTATCCACACACAAGCACACATGAACACCCACACGACACGCACGCTGTGCACGCTCACACACTAGCAGCCACTTTAACACTTTAACATGAGCGGGCACACACTCATGCCGCACACACGCACACTTATGGCCAAAAGGAAAGGCCACTTTAAATTAGTATAACAACAGGAACAGTGTATTGCACTACCAAAGCTACCTAGCATGTCCTATATGCTCTGTAAATAACTATGTACAGATACCGAGATGTCACACCATGTTACCTGTTACCTGTTTATTGCACAATGTTTTTTTTTTATTGGATTCTATTATATGTTGTACCACTGTATTGCACATCGTTGCGGGCAAGACCACCCGCATTTCATTGTATACTTGTATGCCGTGACAATTAAAACTCTTGACTTGACTTGACTTGACTATTGTAAAGAGGCCAACCGCTTTAAGGCTTCCATTCTTTCAGCTATACCAGACATTTAATATAATACAAATAAATTGTTAATCTAGCCATACAGTATTAATAATAATAACACATCATTAATATACCTCAACAGTCAATAGGCTATTAGGCTACTGTCCATCCAGTAGAAATCAAAAGGTTTATGCTGACTAGATCAGAACAGAAACATCCTCATCACTATAATTTCTCTATGCAGGAATTCTCTCAGTAGACAGGATCCCTGCTGAAGACACAGAGTTCAGCACGGTTTGTATTGTGTCTCGGATAACATCATGTCCAGTGATGCACATCCACCAGATGCTACACTGTGTTCCGCACATATATTGTTTGGTTCCAATTTATTGCTCAATTTACTGCAAATGGGCCCAATCAGATAAACAGCATGTCCGACTACATTACTGTAGTCATGATGGTGTCTGTAGTTAACCCTCTCCTTCACATTAGTCATGGTGGTGTCTGTAGTTAATCCTCTCCTTCACGTTAGCCATGGTATCTGTAGTTAATCCTCTCCTTCACGTTAGCCATGATATCTGTAGTTAATCCTCTCATTCACATTATGCATGGTGTCTGTAGTTAATCCTCTCCTCTTCTTCACATTATTCATGGTGGTGTCTGTTGTCAACCCTCCTTCACATTATTCATGATGGTGTCTGTAGATAACCATTTCCTTCACATTATTCATGATGATGTGTGTAGTTAACCCTCTCCTTCCCATTATATATGATGGTGTCTGCTAGGGATGCCCCGATCAATCGGCCAGCGATCGGTATCGGCCGATATTCAGTATAAATATGAGATCGGTGAATTCCGATAATGCTTTATTTTCGCCGATCGTGAAAACCGATCGAAAAACATGATCCAATTCTTAGAATAGAATAGAATAGAATAGAAATACTTTTATTATCCCGTGGGAAATTAGACACTGCAAATCGCTCAACATTTAAACATTTAGACAGGACAGGTCACAAATTAGAATAATAACACAAATCAAGCGGAGATCTCACTCGCTGAGTTCTGTCTCAGATAGAGATGTTCCGATACCATTTTTTCCTTCCCGATCCGATTCCGATACCTAAGCTTTGGGTATCGGCCGATACCGATACTGATCCGATACCAGTGCATACATTAAACATTTTTAAATAAATATTATATAAATTGTAAAACTTTTTTTAAATTTTTATACAGCTACTGTTTTATATATACTGTTTTTTTAGTAATAACTACAAAGTAATGGTATTTATTCAACAACAGGTGATTGTATAGATTAGTATTAGTATCAGTAATTGAAAACTATCTCAATTTGAGTTCACCCACGGAAAGGTTGTTGGCACATTGGTTCCACACGGACGTTATACGTTGCTGCACTTGCTTCCAAAAAGCTCCGTTTAGGTCAGCTACACAGTAGCCGAGGCTCTCTTGTGATTTTTGCACAATAAATATTCAACATTCTATTTTGAGACTCCGCCCATGGGCGGAGTTTATGGGGGTGCAGGGGGTGCATTGCACCCCCTGGTGGCCGGGGGTGAAATTGCTTTAAAAAAAAAAAAAAAAAAAAATCAAGATTATTTTTATTTTAATAAAATTATAATAATTGTGAGAAACAAATCTGAATTCTATTAAGTTTTGTTTTACAATACATTCATTTTATAGTAGTAATCATGTCACATTATAAGGCGAACCTTCTGTAGTGTGGCAGTGAAAGGGTTAACGCGCGGCCAAGCACCACCATTCGCAGCAGCAGCAGAATGCCCCGAGATAGTACATTGTAACGCTTGTACAAAGCCACTTATTCTGAGATGATAATTAATGTATCTGGATAACCAATGCATGGATTTTGTCGAGGCAGGTAGCGTTATTTCGGGAAAATTGATATCTATAGTCTGGTATATTTTTCGTCCACGAAAAATGGAGGCTGTAATAATTATTATTGCTCGAGAGTCTCTATGAATAATAATAATTAGAGCCTCCATTTTTCATGGACGAAAAATATACCAGACTATAGATATCAATTTCCCCGAAATAACGCTACCTGCCCCGACAGAATCCGTTCATTGGTTATCCAGATACAGATGAATTAGCATCTTAGAATAACAAATAACGCGTAAAAGACAAACGCAACATCTTTTTCTTTTCTTTTCTCCAGCGCGACCAGCACATCTTTCGTTGGATTGGCATGTCTAATAATGCTGTTATTAGAAAATGTGAACTTTTGTTTGTACAGCCTTTGACAACCTACTGTATGCATACGTGTGCGCGGCTGTGCGCTTGGCAGAGTGTTGCACAGTATTTTGTTATTTTTGTATGTCATGTTTGGTACAGTAAAGTGGTCTAGTGGAGCAGCAATATACTTGTTGTGGTCTTTTTATTTGAGTATTTCCTTCTTTATCTTTGTCACTTTGTCAATGATTAAGAGTAAGTCAGTTAAAAATGATCCCCCTAGTGCTGTGTGTGTGAGTGTGTGTGTGTGCTGCTGTACTACCTAAATAAAATAAAAAATTAGGGGTTAGGGCATTGTAAAAACGCTAAAATAATAAAATAAAGGTCAAAAAAATCGCGCGCACGCGTGCGGGTGTCGTTCGCCAAGCAGTCGCACCCCCTGGCGTCAAGTTCAAACTCCGCCTATGACTCCGCCTCAGACTCTTATCATTTGGCACTAAAAGCTAAACATTGTCACCGATATGGCTGTCCGCAACATGTCATTAATTGTGTGCGAGAGGTATATCAGTGACCACGTTAACGTGAGCTAGGTTAGCTAGCATGAGCTACCGATAGATGGAAACAATGTAACATTACTGGTGAAAATGTGATTTAACTTGGAATACTCCTGTGCCAACTTGCTGTACGTTGCTTGCAGGTCTGCAGCCATTATTGCTGGATTACGAATAGCCCCAACTTTAGCCAAGGTAACGTTAAAGCTAAAACTTTAACGTTAGTTAACGCTAGCTTTCGGTTAGCTGTTCAGCTAATGCTAATAACACCAGAGCTCCCCGTCAACATCGCTCTGTCGGGACGATGGCAGTTAAGAAAGTATCTGACTTGTCTGACGAAATGTCCCATTAAACTAAATAGTTCACTGAGGCGTTGTCTTAACGTTATCTAGCCGGCTAGCAGTAGCTACATATAGCTCCTGATATCAATGTCTTATAACATTGATTCGATGCGTATTCGAGCCCCGGCTTGCATCGCAGTCATGAACGGGGCTAGCTGAGGGAGTAGGGTATATCTGCAGAGCCGCAGACGAGAGATACCCTGCTGAGGGCATGCTGAATGTGAGAACCAAAGCAGGGTATACACACAGACAGTGGAGATAGCGAGCATTTTGACTTGTTGCGTGGTGGCGATGTCTCGCAGATAATACAACTACAAGTATAATTATATAATATATATATTTTATAAAAAATAAAAAAATAAAGGTATATATTTAAAAAGAAATTAAAAATGTATATAAAACAAAAAACAATCTGTATCGGATCGGTATCGGCCGATATGGCTCAAGACGATCGGTGATCGGTATCTGTGGCAAAAAACGTGATCGGGGCATCCCTAGTGTCTGCACATAGTCAATACAATTGGAGATATCATACTGTAGTTTGTCTCCTCTACTCACCCTTCAGAAGATGCCATTCATTCTTGCACCATATGAAAAACAACTTCCACTTTAAATGTGCCCTAGTTGGATAATCTATCACAGTAAAAACTGAAATGGGTTCTCATTGGAGCACATACTGTATATTTGCGGCATGCTACAGATGTTAATAAATATTTTACCCCAATGAATGAAGGACGTATGGCATGTACACATATGTTTTATATTGTCTCTTGTGGCCTTTTCAGGATGTGTGTGAGTCACAAGTGCTTTCATGCAGTGTTAATTTTGGCAGCTATTTTCATTTTAGTTTTAGTCTTAGTCATGTGTCAAGTGCTCCTTTTTCGTTTTCATCATATTTAGTCATCTTCATTTATTTGTTTTCGTCAACTAAATGTCTGAGCATTTTAGTCTTAGTCAGTTTTTGTCTCAATTTTGTCTTTTTTGTTTTAGTCTAGATTTTGTCGACGAAAACGGATGAAATTTTTGTCTATTTTTAGTTAATGTACACTTTTTTTTTATATATATATTATATAAATTATAAAAAAAATAATTATTTTCTTTTTTACAGCTACTGTTTTATATATACTGTTTTTGAGTAATAACTAAATCTGGACATTATAATCTGAGATCACAAAATTAAATCTCATATCATGTTCCCACTGTCAAAACTCAATTTGGGAAACATGCATTCAGCTATGCTGTTCCATTCTCCTGGAACCTATTACAAAAGGATTAGATGCTAGTGTCCTTCATTGGAATTGATCATTTTAAAGAAAGAATTGGATCCCTTCTTGCTATGGAGTCCTCATGTTTTTAATATTGTCTGTTTTCATTGAAATGTGAAAACATTTTCTCTTTAGAACATTTGTTCTATGTTCTATATGTGAAAATGTTCTGTATGCTGCCTTCTTGACCAATTGAAAAAGAGGAGGAAATATGAATGTGATTACCTTGGAATGCAGTGACTGAAACACTAGCTGGTTATGACGTACAATTAACACAGATTCCAATGGTGAAATCCGTGTACTGCTCAGTTGTACGGTGGCTGAGAAAATAGTGAACACAGAGGTCCATTTTGGCTGCTGTCTGCCTTTTCTTTTTTTAATAATATCTACAGCACCTTGTAGTATTATCGGTAGCAGCATTTGAAGCCATTGTTGTTGTCCTCTTGTGGTAAGAAGATGTACCACAACTACACAAAGGACTGCATGAAAGTCAAGAAATGTATTCCCAAAGAATTGCCAGATGTGAAACATATTCCCACATACTCATGCTTGTGCCTCTGTAACGTTCTGCACCAAAGCACAGGCTGATCTGCCCCATAGTTTGCGAGATATTGCGTGGATTCACACACTTACCAACATACAGACACTACCGAATGCATACTGTCCTCAGACAGGCTGTGACCTTCTGCGGACATAATGTCATCAGCATTTGGCTGTATGTACTGTATTCTAACAAAGTAAGAATTTCAAGTGGGAAAGTCGGATTTTTCCAACCGTGTTCCAGAGTTGAGGGCATGCTAATACACATACATGTGCACACAAATACTTCAAGTCATATAATACATTATTATTGGCTCAGAAAATATTGATAAAAACATCAGTTACATTTGTTTAAAGAAAATTGTGTGTTGCATGCTTTCTGAGATAAAACAAGTACTTCATTAGTTCTGAATTTCCAAACAAAACCACTTGAATTGCATGACATGTCATATTTACAACTTCCAGTGGGAAGCAGGAACACTGACAAGTTGAAAGTGTTCAATTTGGTCCCAACACTCAAGTTTCAAGTTTCAAGTTTCTTTAATAGTTGTCATACAGAAGTACAGAATACTTTCATACAAAATGCTTCTTACTGTTACGCTCCAGAGACTGTGCTAGACAAGATAGTATCAAATAACATAGTATAGCATGTAATTTTAGAAGAAGAAAATGAGGTCACAGTGTTCGGTATAGACATATGTACAATGTTCTGAGTTACCATATAATATACAATACTATGCCGTGTACTAATGTACAGTACTATATAGTGCAAAGCAGAAATGGGATGAGGTACAATTTAGGTACAATTTACAGTAAGGTGTACGAGTTGTAGTGCAATCCTTCATCAATAAATATAAAGTGTGGGGAGTGGGTGCTACAGTGTGTTTGTTTAAAGTGGGTGTGTGCTATAAAGTGTGTGGAGTGGGTGCTACAGTGTGTTTGTTTAAAGTGAGTGTGTGCGTGTGGATGTGTGTGCTATGTGCGTTTGGTGGTTGTTGTTGTGTAGTGTTCATTCATTGTTCGTTTAGCAGCCTGATGGCCTGGGGATAGAAGCTTCTTCTGAGTCTTTCTGTGCTCGCCTTGAGACTCCGGTATCGCTTGCCTGACCGCAGCAGTTCAAAGAGGCAGTTGTTCGGGTGACTGGAGTCTTTAATGATTCTCTTCGCCTTGCCCTTGCAACGCTTGTTGTAAATGTTCTGGAGGGTGGGGAGCCCCCCTCCACTCCACTTTGTTGTTGTCAGTGCTATCTGAGCATGGCTGTAGGTGACCCCCATCTCCCATTGGGTGACTAACTGGTGACTTAACCTCTGATAGGTTAGCCTTGGAATGTTGTGTAATTGAAGCTTCCTCTTAACTCAATGGAGGCCAAATATACTCCCGATCACAGGTAAGGATGATCTGACATACATTTTTGCTTGATCCTGCAATGCTTTTATACCGATCGGGCTGATAAGCGTTTTTAGTGTTCAATACGAATGTCGTTACTGACAATCAAATAATCAGAAACGACCCCCCCCCCCCCCTTTCATGCATTCATGATGGAACATAATACCTATGATATAGATTTGATTTCGGAATAATAGCGTGTACAGGCAAGAAACGGCAACGTATATAGTGGAATTGACGTATAAGGCTATAACTCAGCATTTCATGAATTACCCTAGACTGCTCTAAAACCATCTATTCACCACAGTATAACACGGGAACGTATGGATGGAAAAATTTATTCTTTTTCACATATTGAACGATAGATAGGTGATGTCAAATGGGCCATAATATTGTATCCATAGCTATAATATAGAATATATTTATAGCTCTACAAACAAGGTGACGCACTCCTATCGTTTAAAGCGCGGCCTAGCTACAGCGGGCCCCGACTAATAGCTGGAGCTGAATGAGTTAATGACAAGAACAGGTATAATTCAACTCTTTGTGTTATTCTCCTTCACACTGCAGTTTATATATAGCAGAGAAAATAATGGACGTCCCCAACAACAAGCATAATACAACTTCCTGTTTGAAAACTAGCGATATAGCATAGAGCTGCGTATTTCCTTGAAACTTCAAAATAAAAGCATATCTGTCTGTAACTTGAAACAAGGTATTTTCTGTATATTCTCCATAGTAACATTGTGGACATCTGTTATTCTATTATTATTTGTATTTTTTTGCACAATCGAAGCGTGCAAGGCCACCTTCATTTCACTATATGTCTTGTGTATGTATGTGATGAATAAACCTCTTGAATCTTGAATCTTGAATAATTACCATTACCATGCAGGATTTTCATGACGTGTCAAATAAACGAAGACTATATATGTAAATACTGTAAATAATGTTTTTTTCTTTTTTTTTTACATGTCTTGATATACAGTTTAAACTAAACATTAATTTCCTGATTGAATTACCTAGATCACAACATGTCACAACATGGAAGGACTTGAAGGCGGCATGTGTCAAAGTTTCTCCATTTGATATTTATTTCACTGTTTCACAGAGTTGAGCCTCTTCATCAGCTTGCTAGCATAGTTAATGAAAACAAAACAAAATGTATGGTATTTGGTGGTGTTCCTACCAACTGTGAAATTAAACTGAATTTAAATGGAAACTAAATGAAAAGAGTATATGAAACAAAATTCTTAGGTGTGATTATAGATCACAAACTCTGTTGGAAGCCACATATACAATATATCAAAGGTAAATTAGCCAAATCTGTTCGCATTCTGTACAAAACAAGGGAGCTGTTAAATCAGAAATGTTTGCATAAATTGTATTTTTCACTTGTTGTGCCATACATGTCATATTGTGTTGAGGTCTGGGGGAATGTTTATAAAACAAATATAGATCCTATTATTAAACTACATAAAAGAGCTATTAGAATAAAAAATAAAGCTAGTTACCTTGAATCGACAAATCCATTATTCATAAAGTCCTGCACATTAAAATTTGTAGATATGGTTTACATAAAAACCTTGGAGATCAGTTTTCGTGCTAAGAGTAAAAACCTACCAGCTTGTATTCAATGTCTCTTTCAACCAAGAGAAGGAAAGTATAATTTAAGAGGGTTGTGTATTCTTAAAACATATAAAAGGGTAAGAACTAATGTAAAAGCTAGATGTGTTTCAATTTTGGGAGTTAAATTGTGGAATAGTCTTAGTGACGGGTTGAAGTTGTGTACTTCTCAGGGGAGATTTAAAAAGGCCCTGAAGGATAAAATAATTCAGGAGTACAGTTTTGAGTAAACATAAAAAAGAAATCTCTTTTTTTCTCAAAATTTTTTTTTAATATCTTGCAGCATATTTTAAGTTTTTCTTTCTTATATTAAAGTATATTTAGTTTTTAAGAATTGTAAAGAATAGGCAAAAATAAGCATGTGCTTCAGCCTATTCCTTTTTTCGGTCATTGAGTTTGGATTTTGTGTGTGAGCTTACTTTGAATATGTACATTTGTGATTTCATCTTTTTTTCTTTTCCTTTTGAAAGTCCACACACGTGTGTTTTTGATTTATCTGTAAACAAAGACCGAAAATAAACTATTCATCATAAAGCATCCAGAGATCTCTGATTGGACCAACCGACCATTGCTTTGCTTTGAACTTTTCACCCATCAGATTCATCTCATTTTGTCAAGTGGGCAAAGTCATTATTTTCTTTTATCTAACCCCGTGGTTTTCAACATTTTTGGGGTCAACACCCCCTATCTGACGTCCAGGTCTCATAACGCCCCCCTATCTGACGTCCAGGTCTCATAACGCCCCCCTATCTGATGTCCAGGTCCCATAATGCCCCCCTATCTGATGTCCAGGTCCCATAATGCCCCCCTATCTGATGTTCAGGTCACATAATGCCCCCTATCTGATGTCCAGGTCCCATAATGCCCCCCTATCTTATGTCCAGGTCCCATAATGCCCCCTTCAACCCCCTACACCCAATGGGAATAAAATCTTCGGCTCTCAATTATGATTACTTTCTGTTTATCTATGAAATTCTCAGCCATTAATGTTTCTATTTGGCTCAGTCAAATAGCTTCTAACAATGGGACCCAATATAATCTTCATTATTATAAAAATGTATTTTTACCTTTTACTACAAAAGCAAACCATTTCATGCAAAAGAAAGTGACACTTTCCTTGTCTGAAGTGGGATTTTGGATTTTGCTTGTGCTCACTGCTCTCTGAACGCCCCCCCCCCCCGGGGGGTGGTACCACCCCCGTTGAGAAACCCTAATCTAACCCCTCTAGCACTCAGGTCATCTACTGACCAACCACTTCTCTCCCTTCTCTCTAACTAACTAACTTACATGCAGGCACACACACACACACACACACACACACACACACACACACACACACACACACACACACACACACACACACACACACACACACACATACACACACAAATGCACACACAAATGCATGCACACAGACACACACACACACACACACACACACACACACACACACACACACACACACACACACACACACACACACACACACACACACACACAACACACATTTGCAACCTTGTTACTCCCCCACATCTCTAATGAACCTGCTTAATTAAGAACACCTAATCCTCTAGCAGGAGTCCAATTTAGCCATCACAGCAATAAGCAAACAGAGCAAGTGTACACATTAGACTGGGTTATGTGTGCAGGCCGCCGAGGACACAGCGGCATTACCATGACGATTACAGCAGTCATGGCCTCTTTCTGCTGATTCACAGGATTTCCTAAACCGCAATGCTTTGCATTCTATTATCCAATGATACGCATGAACGCTCCGCGCATTAAATATGCAAATAAATAAGCACAGTGTACAGTTTGGCCCCCGAGCAGCAGCTCCGCAGCACTGGGATCACACTTGTGTAAGCAGTCCCCTTGTTCTTGTGACATCAATCTGACATCTAAAATGTAGCGCTATGAACTGTTCATATGTATAGTATAGACTTTTTTTACTTTGACGTTTCAGCTGTAAAGTCTACTGCCTTCATCAGAAGCACCACGGGTGATGTGTCAACTTGGTCATAATGCTGTCTGACGGGCTGCCATATGACAAAGCTAACAGTAAGACATTAGACAACATTATGACCAAGCTGACAGTAAGACATCATTATGACCAAGCTGACAGTAACATTATGACCAAGCTGACAGTAAGACAACATTATGACCAAGCTGACAGTAAGACAACATTATGACCAAGCTGACAGTAAGACAACATTATGACCAAGCTGACAGTAAGACAACATTATGACAAAGCTGACAGTAAACAACATTATGACAAAGCTGACAGTAAGACATTAGACAACATTATGACCAAGCTGACAGTAAGACAACATTATGACCAAGCTGACAGTAAGACAACATTATGACCAAGCTGACAGTAAGACAACATTATGACAAAGCTGACAGTAAACAACATTATGACAAAGCTGACAGTAAGACATTAGACAACATTATGACCAAGCTGACAGTAAGACATTAGACAACATTATGACCAAGCTGACAGTAAAACAACATTATGACCAAGCTGACAGTAAGACAACATTATGACCAAGCTGACAGTAAGACAACATTATGACCAAGCTGACAGTAAGACAACATTATGACCAAGCTGACAGTAAGACAACATTATGACAAAGCTGACAGTAAACAACATTATGACAAAGCTGACAGTAAGACATTAGAAAACATTATGACCAAGCTGACAGTAAGACAACATTATGACCAAGCTGACAGTAAGACAGCATTATGACCAAGCTGACAGTAAGACAGCATTATGACCAAGCTGACAGTAAGACATTAGACAACATTATGACCAAGCTGACAGTAAGATAACATTAGGACCGATCTGACAGTAAGACAGCATTATGACCAAGCTGACAGTAAGACATTAGACAACATTATGACAAAGCTGACAGTAAGACAACATTATGACCAAGCTGACAGTAAGACATTAGACAACAATATGACCAAGCTGACAGTAAGATAACATTAGGACCGATCTGACAGTAAGACAGCATTATGACCAAGCTGACAGTAAGACATTAGACAACATTATGACAAAGCTGACAGTAAGACAACATTATGACCAAGCTGACAGTAAGACATTAGACAACATTATGACAAAGCTGACAGTAAGACAACATTATGACCAAGCTGACAGTAAGACATTAGACAACATTATGACCAAGCTGACAGTAAGATAACATTAGGACCGATCTGACAGTAAGACAGCATTATGACCAAGCTGACAGTAAGACAACATTATGACCAAGCTGACAGTAAGACAACATTATGACAAAGCTGACAGTAAGACATTAGACAACATTATGACCAAGCTGACAGTAAGACATTAGACAACATTATGACCAAGCTGACAGTAAGACATTAGACAACATTATGACCAAGCTGACAGTAAGACAGCATTATGACCAAGCTGACAGTAAGACAGCCTTATGACAAAACTGATAGTAAAGTATAGCAGCATAGTACATAGTAGAAAGTAGTATAGACATAGTAGCATTGTACATAATGATTGAAGACAGTAAGAACATTTAATAATTTTTTAGTCAACTGCGAAACATTTTATGGGTTTCAGAGAATAGCCTGCTTCGCTTCGATGACCCCCCCAGGAGTGGGTCTCAGGCAGCCAGGAAATGCAGAGTGTAGGGATTATGAGGGCGTGTAGTTAGAGACCATTGAGGTAGGAGGGAGCCGTTCCCCTCGTTGCACAGAAACCTTGAAGCAGATTTGTGTGGCAATGGGAAGCCACTGCAGCTCTGAGAAGTGGGGTGACATGGGCTGACTTTGGTAGATTGGTAGATCAGCTGACTATTTCAGTCGGAATTCTCCTCCCTTTCCACTCCAAAAAAGATATTTTGCAAGGTACATTTGGTGCTTGGCACCGTCCTAGACAATTGTGATTGGTAACCAAGAACGTTTTTTTCCCCTGGTGCAAAATGAAAATGGGATCTGCCAGACTGTGCTGACACAGCACTAACATGTGGCTATTTGAGACTATACATATAAACACTAGCCAATCAGAGGGGGAGGGGAATTAATCTGTCCCCCACACAGGTGCCCATTCTCCCAGGACTTTGTGATGTAGAGCCAGAGGAATGAGCTATTGGCAGGTTTTAAAGCGTTCTCTTAACAGGGTAGATCCTCCTGGCCAGAGATAACATTGTCTGGCAGCTTTTCAATAAGACTCCTGCCGCAAGCCCTTCCAATATCCAGTTAATTAAGACTTCTGCTATACATACAATGACCCTGATACCAAAGTTAGAAAAACGTGATTACTTCATTGACTAATTTACACGATAGCAATATATTATCTAAAAAAAGCACCCGTCTGTGAGAATGTGTTTCTAGAAGCGGTTGAAACAAAACATTATGCTGATTTTCGCCCAGCCTGAAATCCCCAGGCCGGGCGGTCAAGAAAAATGCCTCAGGCAATGTTGAAAAATGTCCGTAGAAGTGCACAAGGCAGCACTTTGCACAGGGAGGCTGTGGAGCGGGCATCTGCAAATCATGACCCCACGCACACTCTTCTCCCCTCTGCACATGCTGAGCAGGACAGCAGATCGACTCTCACAGTTCATATATTCACATCATAAAAGTCACATTGACCCCAGGACATTTTGAGTTTTATTACTATTTTGGAAAGAGGGAAATGACAGCTTTCTAACAATACCTTAATTATAACTAACAACACCTTCATTAATACTAACAATACCTTCATTAATACTAACAATACCTGCATTAATACTAACAACACCTTTATTATTACTAACAATGCCTTCATTAATACTAACAATGTCTTCATTATTACTAACAATACCTTCATTATTACTAACAATACCTTCGTTATTACTAATAACACCTTCATTATTACTAACAACACCTTCGTTATTACTAACAATACCTTCATTATTACTAATAACACCTTCATTATTACTAACAACACCTTCGTTATTACTAATAACACCTTCATTATTACTAACAATACCTTCATTATTACTAATAACTAGGGCTGTCAGTTTATAGCGTTAATTAGATTAATGAATTACACAGCAAATAATCGCGTTATGAAAATTAACTCAAAATTAATTACAAATTTTATTTTTATTTTTTTATAATAATATTTTTTTTGTATCATTCATTATATAAGCATGTAGAATACACATTTACAATTTTGTTTTAATATGGTCCATTTGCATGTTCTTGGTATCTGATTCTAGGGACATCTATGAATCTCAGGGAATGTATTCCCAGTGTCAGAAATACTGTGGGCTAGATCCACAAAGAATGGATTGCACGGTGCAAGTTGCACCCTTACTTACAATTCATTATGAATTGAAAATGGGGGACCCTGATGTAAACAAGACGAAAGTCTTTCTCTGGTCTGCATTCCCTTAACAATTGTGTGTATTGAGCCGTACTGTATTGTACCCATTCTGCAATCTGTTAATAACATTTTCATTCAATCAGTCAATCTGCGCGGTGATTGATTGAATGAACATTTTATTTTGAGTAAATTGTAATGAACCAAATGAGAATACCAATCATTTTTTTTTAATCTTTGACTGTGAATAACACCATGCTCAAATTGACCAGACCTGAAAAATCTAAGCAAATTAATAGATGGAAGATGATTAAACAGAAGGTTTTGTAGATACAGTACTGAATTCTGCCATCCGGACACATGCAATTTGAAATATGATTATAGAATATAGAATATGAGGCATAAAATGGTAATGCGATTAAAATGCGATTAATTAGATTAATTAATTACAAATCCTGTAATTAATTAGATTCATTTTTTTAATCGCTTGACAGCACTACTAATAACACATTCATTATTACTAACAACACCTTCATTATTAATAATAACACCTTCATTATTACTAACAACACCTTCATTATTACTAATAACACCTTCATTATTACTAACAATACCTTCGTTATTACTAATAACACCTTCATTATTACTAATAACACCTTCATTATTACTAACACCTTCGTTATTACTAACAATACCTTCATTATTACTAATAACTAGGGATGCTCGATATTGGCTTTTTTACCGATACCGATATTCCGATATTGTCCAACTCTTAATTTCGATACCGATACCGATACCGATATCAACCGATACCGATATATGCAGGGTTTCCCCCCCAAAAAACGGAATAATTTCAGGTAACTAATAATTTCACTGGATGCATTCAAAAGGCTTTCTAAATGTAAGCATTATCTGTGCAAAATATGATAATTAAAAAAGTAAAAATTAACATTACATATCTCTTGTTGTTGAATTAAACCAAAATGCATACTTTTGACAATAAATAAAATAAGAATTGGTTCTTACTTGCTTGCCTGGGTAAATAAAGCTTAAAAAAAAAAAAAAAAAAAAAAAATTATATTGTTTTTTTTTTTTTTTTTACCGATACCGATATTTTCCGATATCACATTTTACTGCCGATATCGGCCGATAATATCGGTCGGCCGATAATATCGGACATCCCTACTAATAACACTTTGTGACGTACATGGGTTGGTCATTATCATTATTACTGTATTTGGAAGACCATGTGAACATCAGGTTAGTATAATTAGTGTTATGTTATGTTTTGTATGTGTGTGTGTGTGTGTGAACATGAGAGCTAATGCTGTCTCTTCTTCTCTTCCTGTCAGGTGCTGCCCGTCCCTACACTGAAGAGTGCTGATTGCCTAATGAGTGACAGCTGAGGGCAATCACCTCGAGAGGGACAGGTGGACAAGTAGCTGACAGCACACACACGTCGGGGGCGCCTCACTGTGTCATTTGCCAGTGACCAAGTGGAGTGAGGTTGCCTCTGTTTGCCACTATTGTGTAGTTATTATTATTGTGCTTGTTTATGCCAATTGCCACTGTGTATGGACTTTTGATTATGTGCTGCTTGCGTGGACCAAACCCTGTGGGGGGTATGTATATTGTTGGCCATTTTAGATTCATCCTACACTGTAAGCTACATGGTTAGAGTGGTGTTCCTTTGTTCCCAGATTGCCAACCACGTGGCATGTGGTTGTGTGGTTAGGGTTTGCCTTGTTTATTATTATTCTCACCTTGTTTGTTCTCCCCTTACCCTTTCCCTTTGTGTGTGTTGTGGGTTGAAATCCCCACTGACAACATCCCTTTTCCCTTTGGGAAAAGGCCGTGGGTTGGAAGCCCCACATTACAATAAACATAATTTACCATTTGAAACGTCTTTGTTTACTATCTGCCTACCCGGGACTGTTTTGAAAAGCATTTTACTGAGAGGGGCTGTTTCTGCTCATGTACAGCCTGCTCCAGCTATTATTCTGTGTGGTCCTTAGACCTTTGTACATGACATGGGGGCTCGTTAGTTTGCACAATTGTATAGTTCCTTGTTGTTATGTGACATGTGGACTTGTCGATTGGAGCGTGTCAGGTAGGTTGGGTTTTTCTCATTGGTAAGTTAGTGTGTTTTCCATTGTCCGTGCTACACAGTTTGATTGATGTAAACCGTTCTTGTATGTGATGCTCTTAAACTAATCTGTTTTTTCTGCCACATAGGTAACAGGGGGATCGCCTACTTGGTTAGCGGGTGGGGGGCACGCGTCGTAATTCCGGTGGAGCGCGCAATGAAATCGGTAAGCGACTGAAGATATGTGTAGGCCTCATCCCGCCAGGGGAGTAATTTAGCTGGGGTATGCTAGAGTGACGTAGGTGATCCTAGTTAGATGGTTAGACCAACGTTTATTGTTTTCATGAATGATAGATGTGGGCATTAAATCAGATTGGTTGAATTGTATACTGCGGAATGTGGCGATTAAATGTGTTACGCACGGATATTGTGGAGTAGGTGAGGGGCTATTTCTTGGTACCTGTGATTCGTTTATTATTATTATACTATATATTCGTGGTTTCGAGAGCACAGGGTAATTATACGTAGGTTATTTGTGGCATAGTCATATTCTGCAAGGGCTATGGCTGGGACGGCTTTTACTTTGGATTTTTTTTTGGCGGATCCTACGAGGGATCAAATTGATGTCTGCACAAAGATAGATTTGTCTAGTGTCGCCAAACATTATGGCATTACTGTCCAGAGTTCGAAAAGTAAAGAGGAGTTAAAAGCGATCGTGCTGGCTGGGTTGGTGGACAAAAATATATTTAGTTTGCCCATAGCCCAGGAGGATGGCTCTGTGAACGCCGCGCGCGACGAGGCGGCTGATAAGACTGGTGAGGCCACTGGTGGTTTAGATCAAAACGCTGGTGCGGTGCGGAAACGGAGAGGTGGCATTACCAAGGGGGAGGAGAATGACAGTGATAGCTCTGTACACTCAAGACGTGCCTCTGTTTCTTCTCCCACTCTTAAATCGCGTGCACGTTTGGCCCGTCTCCAGATGGAGGAGAGAGCGGCTATGCGAGACAGGGAGGAGAAGAAGGAAGAGAGAGACAGGGAGGAGAGGAAGGAAGAGAGAGAGAAAGAGAGAAACAGTCTGGAAAGAGAGAGAAGGGAGGAGAGAGACATGCTGAGGGAAAAGGAGGAGAAGGACAGAGTGCTCCAGGTGACTATAAGAAAGATGGAGTTGGAGAGTGGTGGCTCTTCCTCTTCCTCATCTGAAGTTTCCCAGGGCACTTTTAATATTGGGCAGCATATTTCTGTAGTTCCCCTCTTCCGGGAGTCTGAGGTGGAATCATATTTCTCTACTTTTGAGCAAATAGCGTGGGCTTTGCATTGGCCAAAGGACCAGTGGGCAATATTATTGCGATACAGACTCACTGGTAGGGCTCAGGAGGCATGCCAGTCATTATCGAATGAGGACAGCGTGGTATATGAGAAAGTGAAGAGTGCTGTCTTGCGCGTATATGAACTGGTGCCGGAAGCGTATAGGCAACGATTTAGGGCACTACGTAAAGCTCCCTCTCAAACACATTTTGCATTTTCCCGTGAACAACGGACTATGTTTACTCGTTGGGGTGAAGCATGTAACGTGGATGGTGTCGAAGCGTTGAGCGAGTTAGTCCTCATTGAGCAATTTAAGAAATGCGTGCCCGAGCGCATTATAGTGTACTTAGAGGAGCGCAAAGTTTCTACCCTACAGGAAGCTGCAGTTTTGGCAGACGAGTTTGCATTGATCCACAAAAATATTGCTGTGCGAAATGATGTGTATGTAGGAGGGGGCGCGTTCTCTCCTTCTGAGTCACCGTATCAGGGAGGTGACGGGCGAGCATTCCGACCTCGCTCACCGCCGTCTCGAAATGCCTTGGGTGACGAGCGAGTATTCCGACCACGCTCACCGCCGTCTGGAAAGGCCACCTTGGTGTGTCATTATTGTAAGAAAGAAGGGCATTTTATGAGGGACTGTCATGCGCTATGGGATCGACAGGAGACCAGGGAGTCAGCCCAGGAACCGAAAGGGGTGGGGTTGATTGGTACAGTGTCATGTCCTGACCAGCATAGCTCTTTTGAGCCCTTTTTGTTTGATGGTTATGTGTCCCTGTCGGGTAAAGTTGGGGACTACCAACGGGTGAGAATACTCCGTGATACAGGAGCCTCTCAATCGTTCATCCTGGCTGATGTATTACCATTGGATGTGGACTCCTGTCGGTCGAGTGAATTGGTGAGAGGTATTGACATGGGGTGTGTGCGCGTGCCGTTGCATAAGGTGCATGTACAGTCTGCACTGATCACAGGTTGCTTTCCGGTCGCGGTTCGCCCATGTTTTCCCGTAAGGGGCGTGGATTTCGTCATGGGGAATGATATCGCTGGGGGTAAGGTCGTCCCTGTGTTGGAGGTTGGAGACACTCCATTTACTAACTTATTGTGTGATGCATTGATTGATAATCACCCCAATGTCCCTTCTATTTGTGCTGTCCCTAGGGCACAGGAGCGGTAGCGAGACCAAGGTCTAGCGTTGGGTGACTCTGTCTGTGGTGAGTTTTGCAAATTGGCGGTGGCGCAGCATTTTGAGGCGGGGGATGAGGTGTTTATTGTGCTGCCCACGCCTAGTACGGTGCTCACTGCCCGGTTCTCAGGACCTTATGTGGTAAAAGGAAAGGTGTCTGCCACTAAGTATATGTTGCATACGCTCGGGTGGCGGAGGAGGACACGCTGGTGTCATGTGAATAGGCTAATGAAAAGTCCTGCCCGCGTCTCGTCGGAGTTGAGATGTGACAGGACTGTTGTTTCACATGCTGTGTTGTGTTCTAATGTGCCTTACAGGACGCACGGTGTTGGAGTTGGGAGTGCGAACCCCATTGAGCAATTCGCGTATGGTTGACTACAGTATACCGTCATGGCCTCGGTATGAGGAATGTGCCAGCCACGTCCGACGGCTGATGCATCTGATATTGGGTGATGTGGTGGTTGACCGTGTGGGCCCAAAATAGGGGCGTGTGGCCAATATGGAGGGTGATTTCTATTTATTTCTGTTCTGTTAGTGCTAATCTGATGTTGGTTAATAATAAGTGATAATGTTTTGCTAACCCTGCGGGTTCGCTCTTATGGGGGGAGGTGTGACGTACGTGGGTTGGTCATTATCATTATTACTGTATTTGGAAGACCATGTGAACATCAGGTTAGTATAATTAGTGTTATGTTATGTTTTGTATGTGTGTGTGTGTGTGTGAACATGAGAGCTAATGCTGTCTCTTCTTCTCTTCCTGTCAGGTGCTGCCCGTCCCTACACTGAAGAGTGCTGATTGCCTAATGAGTGACAGCTGAGGGCAATCACCTCGAGAGGGACGGGTGGACAAGTAGCTGACAGCACACACACGCTGGGGGCGCCTCACTGTGTCATTTGCCAGTAACCAAGTGGAGTGAGGTTGCCTCTGTTTGCCACTATTGTGTAGTTATTATTATTGTGCTTGTTTATGCCAATTGCCACTGTGTATGGACTTTTGATTATGTGCTGCCTGCGTGGACCAAACCCTGTGGGGGGTATGTATATTATTGGCCATTTTAGATTCATCCTACACTGTAAGCTACATGGTTAGAGTGGTGTTCTTCAAATCTTCAACTCGTGCAAAATGCGGCTGCACGGATACTAACTAGAACTAGAAAATTCGATCACATCACACCAGTTTTGTCCGCCCTACATTGGCTTCCTATCCAAGCCCGCTCTGACTTTAAAGTGCTACTCCTCACCTACAACATTTTAAATGGGCTTGCACCGCTCTATCTATCCGATCTCATCTCCCGATACTCGCCCGCTCGTGCTCTGCGCTCACAAAATGCGGGGCTTCTATCGACCCCTAGGGTTAAAAAGAAATCCGCCGGCCACAGAGCCTTTGTCTACCGCGCTCCCTACCTGTGGAACAAATTACCTGCCGTCATCAGGGGCGCCTGCTCTGTCGAAGCTTTTAAATCCCTGCTTAAGACTCATCTTTTCTCTCTCTCCTTCAACCTACCTTGATCTCACCTGGTCGGGGACTGACCTTTAGATTAATCTGTGTAGTTTAGTTATGGTACAGGGTACTACATGGTACCACTGGGTAGTTTACTATAGGGTAGTTTAGTTAGGGTACAGGGTACTACATGGTACCACAGAGTACTACATGGTACTGCATGGCACTACAGGGTACTACATGGCTTACATAGCTCTACATGGCACTACATGGCACTACATGGCACTACATGGCACTACGGGGTACTACATGGTACCACAAGGCACCACAGGGTACTACATGGCACTACAGGATACTACAGGGTACTACATGGCACTACGGGGTACTATAGGGTACTACATGGCACTACGGGGTACTACATGGTACTACATGGCACTACAGGGTACTACATGTCTGCTCCTTTGCAGCACCACAAACATGGGAACTCTCTAACTCTTCCCCCCCCCCTCTTTCCCCCCCCTCCCCCCCCATCCCCCCCCCCCCCCTCCCTCCCCCCCCTCCCTCCCCCTTCTCTCTGAGTGCCCGTCTCCTGGCGCTGACTAAGGTGATGGATGCCTCGGGGTCTTGGCCAAGATTGTAGTGACTGCTCTACATGCACCTCCGAGGCCTTGGATCAGTTATTCACCGCCGTCTGTCCGTGGTCCTGTCAACTGATTAACAGTATTAACAGACTGTTAACAGATTAACAGTCAACGCGGTTTCATTGCTGGGTTAAGTACTTCTATTCTATTCACATAATACGCTTACTTCATATATCTACTCCATTCACATATATGCCTACCACTTGTATCTATTGCTATGTCCGCCTACTACAATCTCATGAGCTGTCTAACGCCTGTCCCGTCTCCCGGTCTCCCTATGACTTGCTGTCCTGGAGTGTTGACCGGAGTGTTGGACGTCCCGTGACGAAGGCCGGGAGATTGCGACCCCCTCTGCGTGCCCCCCTGTCTCCGGAGGTCTCGTAGTGGTGACCGGAGTGCCGGATGTCCCGCGATGATGTCGGGGAGTTCGCGACCCTCTCTGCGCCACCCCCTATCTCCCTGTCTCCGGCTGTCCCTGAGCAACGACCGGAGTGTTGAATGTCCCGTGACTAAGACGGGGAGGACGTGACCCTCTTTGCGCCGCCCCTGTGCCTCAAATAGATCCGCTATCAACTCTATCTTTAATCTTTCAAAATGTTCAGTTGCTATCGCTATTAGCTCTATCTTTAATTTTTCAAAATGTACAGTTGCTATTGCATGCACTCATCTGTGTTTCACCACACACATGAGTGCATGCTTACCAACTGTCCGTCTGCAACACTACTATCACCAACATCTAAGAAGGGAGATCCCCCCTTGAATGGCCCTTCTAAGGTTTCTCTCCTCCACACTGCCTGTGGAGCTTTTTTCCCTATTGTTAGGTTTTAGTGAGTTTTTCCTTACCTTCGCATGGGGTATGTCTGGGAGTGCTTGCATTCTTTCATTTATTTGCATTCATCTAAAAATGTTTGGACCTTATGGTGTTCTTGTTCTGTTCTTGACTTATTGTTATGTTGTCTTCTTGACTTGTTTAAAGAAGACCTGTACGGCCCATGGGGACATTAACGTGTGTTGTCGGGCCCTATAAATGAATTTGATTTGATTTGATTTGATTTGTGTTCCTTTGTTCCCAGATTGCCAACCACGTGGCATGTAGTTGTGTGGTTAGGGTTTGCCTTGTTTATTATTATTCTCACCTTGTTTGTTCTCCCCTTACCCTTTCCCTTTGTGTGTGTTGTGGGTTGAAATCCCCACTGACAACATCCCTTTTCCCTTTGGGAAAAGGCTGTGGGTTGGAAGCCCCACATTACAATAAACATAATTTACCATTTGAAACGTCTTTGTTTACTATCTGCCTACTCGGGACTGTTTTGAAAAGCATTTTACTGAGAGGGGCTGTTTCTGCTCATGTACAGCCTGCTCCAGCTATTATTCTGTGTGGTCCTTAGACCTTTGTACATGACACACTTTCATTATTACTAACAACACCTTCGTTATTACTAACAATACCTTCATTATTACTAATAACACCTTCATTATTACTAACAATACCTTCACTATTACTAACAATACCTTCATTATTACTAACAATACCTTCGTTATTACTAATAACTAGTGCTGTCAAGCGAAAAAATTAATCGAATTAATTACAGGATTTGTAATTAATTAATCTAATTAATCGCATTTTAATCGCATTACCATTTTATGCCTCATATTCTATATTCTATAATCATATTTCAAATTGCATGTGTCCGGATGGCAGAATTCAGTACTGTATCTACAAAACCTTCTGTTTAATCATCTTCCATCTATTAATTTGCTTAGATTTTTCAGGTCTGGTCAATTTGAGCATGGTGTTATTCACAGTCAAAGATAAAAAAAATGTATTGATATTCTCATTTGGTTCATTACAATTTACTCAAAATAAAATGTTCATTCAATCAATCACCGCGCAGATTGATTGATTGAATGAAAATGTTATTAACAGATTGCAGAATGGGTACAATACAGTACGGCTCAATACACACAATTGTTAAGGGAATGCAGACCAGAGAAAGACTTTCGTCTTGTTTACATCAGGGTCCCCCATTTTCAATTCATAATGAATTGTAAGTGTTGTGAAGGATCAGATTAAACCGAATATGTATATTTATTTATATATATATATTTAATTGTATTTGTATATCGTTTGATATCCCCTGTATATTCCTTGTACAATATGCATTGAATATCCCCGTTTCTACTGAACAGCCCATAATAGTTTCATTCTACCATTGGACGAGAACCTGGCGCCAGGTTGCCATACCCCTAGGTTCAAGTTCAATCGTGCCGCCTAACATGTCGAGGCAACCCCCGGTTCCGCGCAGTAATATGCCGGGCGAAATACGTGTGGTACTATTTGTTCATAGCGCATATATATATGGCGCTCGTAAAGTAGAACTTTCTTTTAGTCCAGTTCTTTACCCTCCAACAGAGTGACAGACGCAAAAGCCTCCCCACGAAGCACGTGCGGTGTAGTAGGGCCTACTTGGCCCAGAATAGGCATTGAGATATCGTGTAGATTAATAGTTGAATGGTCATAGTTTGGCACCATACCGTCGAGTTGGACGTATTCTATTAAGCTAATAATAGTCTATTTATGTATGGTGCATCGTTCGGTTCGAGTTCTACAGTTATCAGTACCCCCATCGTTCCTGACGTTATCTGGACGCTTATCCAGGCTGGTCAGACCCCTAGTGGTGATTGCATCCGAGGAGCTCCGGGTCAAGAGCGACTGGACCTGTATATTGGATTACTCTACCCGACGACGGCGAGCCTTCCACGGCTCTTGGATTATGCTTTATGTGCTTTGATTATTCCATGGATAAAGGCCAACACTGTCGAGTGTTGGAATTACCCCCCGGAGAGGACTACAGGTGAGGCGGCGCTCTACACGTGAGGTCGCACCACGTCTCTCCGTTGTGGACCGGCAGATACCGTTCCACAGAGGGTCCAGCTGTATTCGTCTGCGGCCCGAGGTTCTGTGGGCACTGGGTCTAAGACTTTGGATTCTCCCAAGACACCGTCGGCCAGATGGGATACCGCCAGCGACTTCTCTAACCCCCCCCTCCTACTGTCTTACAACCAGCGGGACCCCCCCCCCCCTTAGTGTATCCAGCTATAATCATTTAAGTACTATCGCTATCGTTTCCTAAATATTCCAGGTTGTATACTTACTCCCTGCGCAACCAGAGATTGGACATTCAATGTTGATTTACCTACGAATACTCATTTGCCATAAAAGTGCATACTCAACATTTCAAATCATAAATGTAATTAAGTGAATGTTGTATACACCCTTTGCTGTATTAAATATTCGATTTGGTCCATTTGTGTTGGTTCGTTTCATCAGGTGGGAAAGTGTTCATCATACTTATATCTTGTACTGGGTGGCCAGAAGTTAAAGTACATGAGGTAGTGGTATTAAATATCATATCTAACAATACAGTCAGGGAATTGTACCCCTCAGCTACAGTAAGTAAGGGTGCAACTTGCACCGTGCAATACATTCTTTGTGGATCTAGCCCACAGTATTTATGACACTGGGAATACATTCCCTGAGATTCATAGATGTCCCTAGAATCAGATACCAAGAACATGCAAATGGACCATATTAAAAAAAAATTGTAAATGTGTATTCTACATGCTTATGGAATGAATGATACAAAAAAAAATATTATTATAAAAAAAAATAATAATGTGTAATTAATTTTGAGTTAATTTTCATAACGCGATTATTTGCTGTGTAATTAATTAATCTAATTAACGCGATAAACTGACAGCCCTACTAATAACACCTTCATTATTACTAACAACACCTTCGTTATTACTAATAACACCTTCATTATTACTAACAATACCTTCATTATTACTAACAACACCTTCGTTATTACTAACAATACCTTCATTATTACTAATAACACCTTCATTATTACTAACAATACCTTCATTATTACTAATAACACCTTCATTATTACTAACAATACCTTCATTATTACTAACAATACCTTCATTATTACTAATAACACCTTCATTATTACTAATAACACCTTCATTATTACTAACAACACCTTCGTTATTACTAACAATACCTTCATTATTACTAATAACACCTTCATTATTACTAACAACACCTTCATTATTACTAACAACTTCATTATTACTAACAACACCTTCGTTATTACTAACAATACCTTCATTATTACTAACAATACCTTCATTATTACTAATAACACCTTCATTATTACTAACACCTTCATTATTACTAACAATACCTTCGTTATTACTAATAACACCTTCATTATTACTAACAATACCTTCATTATTACTAACAACACCTTTGTTATTACTAACAATACCTTCATTATTACTAACAATACCTTCATTATTACTAATAACACCTTCATTATTACTAACACCTTCATTATTACTAACAATACCTTCATTATTACTAACAATACCTTCATTATTACTAATAACACCTTCATTATTACTAACAATACCTTCATTATTACTAATAACACCTTCATTATTACTAACAATACCTTCATTATTACTAACAACACCTTCGTTATTACTAACAATACCTTCATTATTACTAATAACACCTTCATTATTACTAACAATACCTTCATTATTACTAATAACACCTTCATTATTACTAACAATACCTTCATTATTACTAACAATACCTTCATTATTACTAATAAGACCTTCATTATTACTAATAACACCTTCATTATTACTAACAACACCTTCGTTATTACTAACAATACCTTAATTATTACTAATACCACCTTCATTATTACTAACAACACCTTCATTATTACTAACAACTTCATTATTACTAACAACACCTTCGTTATTACTAACAATACCTTCATTATTACTAACAATACCTTCATTATTACTAATAACACCTTCATTATTACTAACACCTTCACTATTACTAACAATACCTTCGTTATTACTAATAACACCTTCATTATTACTAACAACACCTTCATTACTAACAACACCTTCATTATTACTAACAACACCTTCATTATTACTAATAACACCTTACTAACAATACCTTCGTTATTACTAATAACACCTTCATTATTACTAACACCTTCGTTATTACTAACAATACCTTCATTATTACTAACAACACCTTCATTATTACTAACAATACCTTCATTATTACTAACAACACCTTCATTATTATTACTAACAACACCTTCATTATTACTAACAATACCTTCATTATTACTAACAACACCTTCATTATTACTAACAACACCTTCATTACAATACCTTCATTATTACTAACACCTTCATTATTACTAATAACACCTTCATTATTACTAACAACACCTTCAGTATTACTAACACCTTCATTATTACTAATAACACCATCATTATTACTAACACCTTCATTATTACTAACAACATCTTCAGTATTACTAACACCTTCATTATTACTAATAACACCATCATTATTACTAACACCTTCATTATTACTAACAACACTTTCATTATTACTAACACCTTCATTATGACTAACACCTTCATTATTACTAACACCTTCATTATTACTAACAATACCTTCATTATTATTAACAACACCTTCATTATAACTAACACTTTCATTAGTACTAACAATACCTTCAGTGTTTCTCTATGCCTCATAACAATGCAGCTATTGAAAATCATATGTGTTTGCAAAGATCGCCTTCAGTTTTACATACAGTAGGTGAATTGCCTATGGCATTGCACTGGAAAGGCTTACCAACTGGGTTCATATTCTGAATTTAATCAAGAAGACATACTGATTATGAAAGCCCAGACTCTGTTCTATAGTGAAAAAGAACATAAAACCAAATGGTCAACAATTGCGTTTTGAAGAAAAACATATTTTATATGCAAACGAGTAGTGCTCTCCAACTGAAAACGACAGAACGCGCCACATGTTCCTCATCCTTAACAAGGTCTTGCTTAGGAAGGTCTGGACACGGATGATGTTAGCTTGACAACAATGCCGAAATTCAGGGACCACTGATATCAGGATTCTATGTAAGTGAATGAAATATTTAGAACACTGGTACGTGGTACCAGTCAGTGCAGTGGTAGTCATTTACTTCTGCATCTGTGACCAAACCTTTGTCGTTTAAGAATCTTGACCCCTTAGCAAAGACACACGATGAAGAACACTGGATGCCTACAGAAGCACCGAAGCACACCCTTGTACATACACAGGACTATCTATCCATGGGACATTGGTTGATATTCATATTTGTTCCCTCTTAACCTTTAACCTCCATCCATGCCCTTCCCCCACCCATGCACATCCAGCTTCCTGATCAATACACAGAGGCCACATAAATTAAGTGCAGCGCTAATCTTATTTCCTAATTGCACCTGACAGCACGTTGCTGCCGTGCATCAGTCATGTGCGACCAAGTCAAACAGCATGGAAGAGGAGGCTCTCAGCCCGTCCCTCAGAAGAACATCCTCTCTCTATCAAACAGATACAAATAACATTGGATTAGATTAAAATGTATTGTCATTATACAGGACGTGTACAAGTACAATGAAAATAAGTTTGACATCCAACCAGAGTGCAAATGTAACAGTAAAGTGCAATAGTAATATATAATGTACAGGTGATTAAACTGGGTATAGAATATATAAATTAGTACTACTGAGTAGTGCTAATGTATATATTATTCATATTGATATGTACAGTGATACAGGTATAAAGTAGGGATGAGTTAAACTTTCCGAATTTTCGAATAGTCGTGCCAGTCTCCACATTCGATTTTCATGTCAGAGTCGAAATATATATTTTTTATATCATTTTTTTATATCATTTTTTAATTTTTTAAGTGAAGCAAACCATTCTTATTTAATTCATTTTTATATTTAAAGACAGCCTCATTTTCATATCCTAATTGATCAAAAAGATGCACATGCTACTGTTTCTGTTTGTTTATTAAAACCGGTTGACAGGCCAATGCAATGCTGTTATTATAGGCTACGATGAAGTGCCTATTTAGAATTTTCGAATATTCGGTCTTAAGAACAGTAGACTATTCGAAAATGATTTTGGTCAGTCATGCACATCCCTAGTATAAAGACACTATGGCAGTAAGTCTTACTGGCCAGCAGCGTAACTAGTAAGAGTAGGTAATGGATACAGATATATAGTATCTACAGATATGTAAAAAGGATTATAGGTATGTACAGACATATGTGGATATATATACACTATATACAGCATTATTGGACATGCTATCATGCAGAGTTATGCAGGTGTATAAGTAGGTATATAGAAGGAACTCTCTCTCTCCCTCTAACTCTAACCTATACGTTTAAGAGAAGGTGACCCTATATCCACTGTACTCTCTCCTGTTCAGCGGGGCCCATTTCCACCTAATTTATCCAGATCCCTCTGTTATAATACACTGCTCTCTGAAAGTCAGAGTGAAATGTTTTTGCACAATTCAGCAAATTGTGCCAGTGCCAGTGTCAACTCCTCCTCTCTTGTCCTCTTCTGTCTGGCTGCCTCTCCTTTTTGTCTGAGGTGCGGTGATTCACCATCAAAGTTCAATTAGGTTACTAGCTCACCATTGAGCATTGGGAATGATGGGTTTTCAGGACACATGGGTTGGCATTACCATATCCTCTCTGAAAGCTACTTAAGTCTAGGTGGAAAAATTTAAAAGGGTATATTACTGTATGGTGTACATTAACGGTCCTGGAGCCAAATGTGTTGAGAAAGGTTAGAAAGTGTGCATCAGATGTCATGACAACTGCTCTCAACAGTGTTACGTTCAATAAGAACATATTTCATTTAGCCAGCGAGGACCGTGTAGATCTTAACAGTGTTACGTTCAATAAGAACATAACTTCATATAGCCAGCGAGGACTGTGTAAATTCAACCACTACACAAAGGTCTTATTGAAGGTCATTTGTATGTGGTTGAGTCGAAGAAAGCAGGAAGCCGGACCAGCACTCTCAGATTCAAATATATATATATATATATATATATAGCCCTAATATATATATATATATATATATATATATATATATATATATATATATATATATATATATATTTTTTTTAATGGCAGCCTGAAACATACATGTTTCGGAACTATAGTTCCTTCGTCAGTGTTTGGCTAGCGACATGTGGTTGAGTCTACCTGGTCCCCATTTCAAAAGCAGTTAATGCAGCAGTAATGTAGGACATGCTCCTCTAGTTATACTGTATGTAGGCCACTCTGTTCCATGTAACCTGTTGCGTCTGCTGTTGCTCTTCTTACTCTGTGTGTGTGAATCTCTGTGTGTGTGTGTGTGTGTGTGTGTGTGTGTGTGTGTGTGTGTGTGTGTGTGTGTGTGTGTGTATGCGTGCGTGCGTGCGTGCGTGCGTGCGCGCGTGCGTGCGTGCGTGTGTGTGTGAGTGTGTGTGTGTGTGCGTGCGTCTGTGTGTGTGTGTGTGTGTGTGTGTGTGTGTGTGTGTGTGTGTGTGTGTGTGTGTGTGTGTGTGTGTGTGTGTGTGTGTGTGTGTGTGTGTGTGTGTGTGTGTGTGTGTGTGTGTGTGTGTGTGTGTGTGTGTGTCGATATTAGATTTTGTCATGGCCTGCACTGTGATACACATGGAGGTCAGAGTCCATGTGAGGAAGTGCTGGTCTTCAGGGTTGTAAGCGCTGCTACTGGGCTGCATTACGCATGTGATTGATTGAATTTTTATTGAAAATTGTATTAACAGATTGCAGAATGGATACAATACAGTACGGCTCAATACACACAATTGTTAAGGGGATGCAGACCAGAGAAAGACTTTTGTCTTGTTTACATCAGGGTCCCCCATTTTCAATTCATCATAACATAAATGACATACATGACATACAGATAGACTGTACTGATACATCTATACATTTATGACATACCAGATTTACAAATACAGCAGTGGCGGCTCTACCACTAGGGGCGCTCGGGCACCGCCCCCCCTCAGCTCCTACCCTGGTTATATGAGAGAACAAGACAAATAAGTTTTTAGTTTTTTTGTTTTATAGCCCTATAAATAATATAAACATGTTTAAAATTAATAATATTTACTCATTTTAAGTATGTTTGTATTTCCAATGCACAATATAACGTTATTATCTAAATTAAAAAAACATCGTTTTCATGGGCAGGAAGTGACGTTTTTTTTTATTTTTTCGTATTTCTCGCCCGGGCAAGAAGCGATAGCGCTCTGCGTGCGCGTCACAGTTTGATCGCTGTCTCCGTCACAGCCAATCAGTGCATACGGCGTTGTGCGTTGAAATATGACTATTATGTTGGAATCCGAGCGCGATTTGAAGCGGTCTAGCCCAGCCGCGTGAACTTCCGTGAAGAATTTTCCATAGCCGCATTTCGTGGAGACGCTCTCTGATTGGCCGACGCGATGCCAGTTTTTTTCCATAGCCGCATTTCTCGGGTTGGCTTACAGAGAGCAGTTCAGTCGACTCGTCAACAACAACAGCAACTACACTGAGCTTAGGCACTCTTTCAAAGTTGGTTAAGGTTAGAGTTTGTCTTAGAGCATGGCGATAGAACGCCAGGTAGTTTGCAGGCTGTTCGAGGCGGAAATGGACAAAGACACAGCTCTTCACTCACACAGCTTGCAAGCTATAATATGGATGCAGTGTGGAGGGACATGTATGGACAATGGATGGACATCAACACAGGCTGGATGGACAATGCCATGGAGTGGATATACTTTATCAACAACAACAAGCCAACAACAAGGTAGATTAGTGATCTTAACTCTAGTTTAATACATGATACGTTGTCTACTGATGCCGCATAACGTAACGTTACAGCTACTGCTAGCTGTTAGCTCCGTTAGCCGGCCACTTTTATAATTACTGCATGGAAACGGAGTAACGTTAACGTTTAAACGTTATGTCGAGGTCATACAATACTACAGTCGACATAAGGTTAACGTTACCCCGTTTCCATGAAGTGTTTAAATAGCAGCAATCTTGTTGAAAATGTAACTTTACTAGTAAAATGCTCTCTCTCTCTCGCTCTCTCTCTCTCTCTCTCTCTCGCTCTCTCTCTCTCTCTAATTTCGCTGCATGTGGGACATAACCACTCAGACAATGAATGGTAACTTGTTTAAAATAACGAGCTTTACAAATGTGTTTATTATTGAATGGATCTGACATCATCTGAGAGAGAGTGAGAGAGCGAGAGAGAGAGAGAGAGCGAGAGAGAGAGAGAGAGAGCTGTGCGTGTTTGTGTTGCTGCTGATGCATAATGAATGAATGGTGAGTTGTTTAAAATGACAACATACATGTGTTAATTATTTGATTTGATTGATCCGAGAGACAGAGAGAGATTGCTCCAGAGCATCTCAGAGCATTACATTTTCAACTCGACCTATTAACGAGAACTGCGACCTACAAGGCACCAGCGTCAGCGGCCGCTACTGAAATACAGTACTGTTTGTGATACAAAAAGGAGTCTAAAAAAGAGAGTATATACATTTGACGAAGAAACTGTACATTGGAGGAGGTTGGGTAGGTGGGGTGGAGGAGGGGAATGGGTAGGGGTGGGGTTGGGGGGGGAAACTGTACATTGGAGATGGTTGGGTGGGTGGGGTGGGGGGCGGGGGGTTGGGTTGGGTAGGCGGTAACTGTACATTGGATTATCGACGAAACCTTACTTGGTCCTAAAAAGAGGGTCTCATGTATTATTGGGTTAGGGCATTTACTGTACATTGGAGGGGGTTGGGTTAGGACATTTACAGGGGCCAAGGACATTTACAGGGGCCAGGACATTTACAGGGGCCAATGACATTTACAGGGGCCAATGTGTGTATTGATTGACAAATAAAAATGTGTAAGTGCGCTTCCTGTTTGGAGTGTCAACCTGTCCTCATTTATTAATTAATTCAAGGTTCTTGACCTGCTGTCCGTGCAGCGAGGGGAGCGGCTCTACCTCCGGTCAATGGTCTCTACCTAGTACCTACACCCTCAAGACCTCTAGGCTCTGCATCTTCTGACTGCCTGAGACTGAGACCCACTCCTATCCAAGCTCCTGGGGGGTCATCAATGAGAAGCTGGCTATTCTCGGTCCTCGCTCCACAATGGTGGAACAAACTTCCCATTAAAAGATCATTTCGGCTGTGGGTAGGGCGTTCCACATTGATGTGGCATAATTGCGAAACGTGTTTAGTCCCTTGTTTGTGCCGAATCGGTTGAACATGATTTGTGGAGCTCCCTCTGGTGTTGTGGTCGTGGTATTCACTGACCTTTGGGAAGTATTTCGACATGTACATAGGTACCTTAGTGGTGTAGTGTATCTTGTAGACCAGGCCCATTGCAAGTTGCTCTCTATACCACTAAGCGCTCAAGTTCAACACTTTGACAAACAATATCAATTACCCTTAGCTGCCAGAGTTGTAGTTGTACACAACTTGTAAGTCGCTTTGGAAAAATAAGCTAAATGCAAATGTTTAGTAAGGTAAGCTGATGTCAGCTGAAACACACCGTATACAACACAACATTCAAACTCAGGTAATGGCTAGAAGTTAAAATTAAACAGAGTAAAAAGAGGAAAAGGTGGGCCTGTGTGTGTGTGTGCGTGTGTGTGTGTGTGTGTGTGTGTGTGTGTGTGTGTGTGCGCGCGCACGTGCGCATGCGTGTGCAAATGCCTCTTCTGTGAAATTAGCCGGCAGCCGCTACTGGTGTGCTTTGCATGGACACGTGCCAGCGAGGTGATGGATGGGCTGGTTGCGGTTCAGCCCCACAGGTCGACTGACCCACCAGCCACCGCTGCTGGTAAACACCACGAGATCAAGAGTAACAGTCAGAAACTTGGGAGGGAACTGATGGTGTCTTGACGATGGTCACTGCTGTCTGCTGCCATCTTGTGTTCTTCATGTGAACAGCACCGTGGCAAAGGGTGACGAGCAAGTTGTCAACAACGTCTTGAGTAAACCACTTCCATTGTCTCTAGGAATCAAAAGGAGGCAGAGAAGTGAACCGCGGTCAGATGTTTCTCTCCCTGACGGCCTTTGAGTTGGGAGTCCTGGGTGGGACAGATAGACTTATACTAACATGTTCTCATATTTAATTAGCTAAATTAAAGGGAAATAATTATGGGGATGTATTTTTTATTTTTATTTTATTTTCACATCGCTGCATTATGTAGGCCTCCAGTAGGAAGAGAAAAGCTGGTTTGCTCACCTGGATTGGTCTCTCACGAGTCACTGCACCTGTTTTTTTCCACAGTGTACTTGTGAATGTAGGAGGTGTGATGAGTGACAGAGGTGTGAAAACTATCTTTGGGTTAACAGTGTCCCCATACCGTGTGTGTGTGCGTGTGTGTGTGTGTGTGTGTGTGTGTGTGTGTGTGTGTGTGCAGGGGTGTAGCTCCAGATTCTGGGCCCCATGAAAGAGCGAAAAAAAATTTGGCAATTTTTTTATTGATGAAAACGCATAATATGGTTTTTACCTATACATTTGGATCAGCAGTTCAGCACCTGCACTGTTGGTGGGTGAGCCTAGTAAAGGATGTCGCATTGCGTTCATCTTCAATGAATGGACCAATGCAATAGTCTACCAAAGCCCCCCCTCTCTCTCTATATATCTCACACACACACACACACACACACACACACACACACACACACACACACACACACACACACACACACACACACACACACACACACACACACACACACACTTAAGAAACAAACATAGTATCAATGAGAGCATCAATAATACACCTGAGTGATGTCTAGTAAAAAAAAAAAAAAAAAAATTGTTCTGGGCCCCCCCCCCAGTGCTGGGCCCTTGGAATCATCCTAATCTACCCCCCCCCCCAGCTACGCCCCTGTGTGTGTGTGTGGTGTGTCGTGTGTGTGTGTGTGTGTGTGTGTGTGTGTGTGTGTGTGTGTGTGTGTGTGTGTGTGTGTGTGTGTGTGCGCGTGCGTGCGTGCGTGCGTGTGTATGTGTGTGCGTGTGTATGTGTGTGCGTGTGTGGGTGGGGTGGAATTAAAAGATAGCCTCTCTGTTTCAGTTCAGCCCATGTTTTCCACTCTGAAACTACAATGTCATTGTAGTCATTATTGGCTCAGACGAGGACACACAGGGACGTCCCCCTGAAACCCAGAGACTTACTGGCTGAGGACACTTTTCTCCTCCTCGTCCCTGGTCCAACACGTCCCACAAAACCCCACATCCCACAAAAATGGTACTGATCCAACATGTTCACTGAACAGTATAGACGGTTTGGGGTCATTAATTATCAAGATGTCAAGTTAAGTCACTTTCGTTTTGATATGTGACAAATGTTTCTTGGAAATTCTCTGATATCCTACTTTCAGACCAATATCCAATATCTTGGATACATATAGAATAGGTTCTTAGCATCTTGGAAACAATTTTACATGTTCAAATGACTGGTTGGTTCTTAGGGTTCCTCCAGTTTATTCTGAACTAGGAAAAAATGCCTTTTCCTTTGATGCTTCCAACACCTGGAATGCCCTCCAACTGACTCTGAAGCTGATGGTTCTTCCTTCTTTTGCTGCGTTTAAAATAGTTTATTCTCATTTGTTGTGCCTATATGTATGAATTTGCTGAACTGTGTCTTGTTTTGTAAGCTCGTCATCACTGTAAATGGGTGCGTCTTACGAGTTGATATAAAGGTGAAATTAAATTATACCAGTATCTGTATTGGTGCATTCATAATAGAAACAGACACATGCACACACACACACACACACACACACACACACACACACACACACACACACACACACACACACACACACACGCACACACACACACACACACACACACACACACACACACACACACACACACACACACACACACACACACACACACACACCTCTGCTCATTACGAATGGCATTGTTGTCATGACATGATGTCACGACTGACGAGACAACACTGTTTTTTACTCTAGAGTCTATAGAGGCCTACTCTGACCTACTGTATATACTCTGAAAACCAGTCAGATATTTGTGATTGCACAATTTCCATGTGCTTTCAATATCTGAGTCCTGACCTCAAATCAAGGACACCTACCAAAAACGCTTGAGAAGCCCAATGTGATACACAAAATTACCTGCAGATGTCACTAAAGAGATGAAAGTCAAAAGTCTCAACAATGAATCTCAGTACCTTTAACGATAGGTTATGTAGATAACCTAGTTATATGAGTATTGGCTGAGCGTCCCGCTCAAGCCTATTGAGATACCCCTTATCTCCTTGTACCTAGTGTACACCACCACGAACAATTTATGCACCCACACCTGACCGGGTCCCGCCTCTATGGAGGCGTAGCCTATAAGACCATGGTACTGGTCACCAAACACCCTTCCTCGCCAAAATCCCGTTCCAGTAAAAGATCCCTCAAAAAGGGAACTCAGGGCCGCTTAGAGCGGGACTCTCAGCCAATACTCATATAACTAGGTTATCTACATAACCTATCGTTATATTTCGTATGGCTATCGCGTCCCGCTCAAGCCTATTGAGATATGGGTTAGAGCGGACGCGAGACCCGACAGATGTACCCCCTGAGGACCCGTAAGCCCACATCAAGGGATGCGGGGAGCCCTGTCACCCCATCCTTCCTAACGAAGGGGGGGCGCAGTCAACTCCACCTGAGTGCGAACAAGAGGGAACTAGAACCCCTTGAACACACAGCACAGGCGGAACCACGTGTGACCTAACACACTGTGGCCCATACCCACACACTCCTGCTACCCTACCAACGAACGGGAAGCAGGAAAGGCCACAGACCCCAGAACCGCCTGGGAGACAGAACCCCCGGTCATGTCCATGAGGTAAAACCTTGCAAAGGGGCCCGGGGAGGACCATGATCCTCCACCGAAGCCCCACCCAGGAGAGCGACAGAGGCAGCCACCCCACGAGTGGAGTGCGCCCTGACGCCCCCAGGGGGATCCTGCCCAGCCAACGTGTAGCAGAGGGCAATGCCCTCGCACAACCAATGGGACAGGCGTTGTTCGATAGTGCCTCACCGGCATGAGAACCACCGTGACAGACAACAACCTGAACGGTGACCCCGAGGTCCTGAGTACGGCTGAGGTAATTCCCAAAGCACGGACCGGACATGACAGGTGAAGGCCCGCATCTAACTCACTACCGTGAGGAGGCGGATGAAACGCCTGAACCACAATATCCCTGGAGTGGAAGAACTCCGGATATTTACAGGCACGAAGGCAGGATTAGGCCACAGAGTGGCACCGCAATCGGACGAAAGACAGGCACTCTGGACGTACCGAGAGAGCACAAAGCACGCCCACGCGTCAGCGGAGGTGACGGCCAGCAAGAACGCGATCTTGAACGACAGCTGTTCCAACGGCGCCTGCTCGAGCGGCTCAAACGGGGGGCAAGGACAACCGACCGAGGACCAATTGAAGATCCCAAGTCGGAGCCAAGGAGCGTTGCACCGGCTTAACGCGTCGAGCGCCAAGCAGGAAACGCTTCACAAGAGGGTGGCTGAACAAGACATCCCCTCAAATCCCTCATGATAGGAGGATATAGCTGCTGCATATACCCTCACCGTCGAAGCCGACAGTCTATCAAGGAGAGACTGGAGGTAACTAAGGACAGCATCCAGGGGGCAGGAGACTGGGTCCCGGCCCCCCGCCTTACACCACACTTGGAACATACGTCATCTGCCCGCGTAAGCGCGACAGTGGAGGGAGCATGCGCATTCCGGATGGTAACACCATCAGGATCAAGAACCTGTGCCCCTCAACGTACCCGTCCCAACAACTGACCTAACAGATGTATGGGGAAGAATCCCAGGCGGCACGGCATCGGTCCCAGACCTGCCTGGCTATGTCCGGACTTAATCCCCACCCGTCAGGATGAGGACCGCCCCGCGACAGTACACCTGTACCCACATTCTCCCTGCCGGGGATGTGGGGAGCCCCCAGGCCGCGCAGATGGAGGACGCCCATAGCCAGCCGCCCATAGCCTGGTGCAGACGGGGGGAGCGTACTCCCCCCTGTCTGTCGATACACGACACTGACGTCGTATCGTCCGTCCTGATCAACACCGTTTGAGGACCAGAAGGACCGCTGTCAACACCAACACATTGAACGTAGCGCAGACCGGGCAGCATGGTTTGCCAGCTGCCCCCTACTGCGTTGGCCCGACACGTCACCAGCGAGGGAGGCGTCGGTGAAAAACGTGACGTGAGACAGCGCCGTAACCGTCCTAGGACGGAACCGCCAGAGCGTGTTGACAACACGCTCTGAGAGGGATGCCCATAGCCCTCCAACCGTTGACTGGGAAGAGGAGTACTCTACTTCTACTTGACGCAGCAGCGGCGCACGGAAGCCGGGGACAAACCACCGCATCGCCCCGCTGGCGCTTCAGCAGCCTCCACGGGCGAAATAACATATAACGTTACAGCGTACAGTTCCACACTGATGTACAGTGACACCCAGCAGAGTTTCTAGTTACAGTAGTGACGCGTGAATCGATAGTCCTAACAGTGTTTATTATTAAGAGTCAGATAGTCCGCACAGTGTTTATAGTCCTAACAGTGTTTATTAGTAAGAGTCAGATAGTCCTAACAGTGTTTATTATTAAGAGTCAGATAGTCCTAACAGTGTTTATTATTAAGAGTCCTAACAGTGTTTATTATTAATTAACGTCATAAACCACATATCCGTTGTAGAAGCCCTTCAATGACAGCGCTCTCATATTTTGCGAATGCATAAACTATATCTTAAATTATGGCTATGTGTCTAATATGGCTGTCGCTTATCAATTACTTCGCGACAGCCATATTAGACACATAGCCATAATTTAAGATATAGTTTATGCATTCGCAAATATGAGAGCTCTGTCATTGAAGTGGGTGGTGGCAGCGTTATAGATAGGAGGTGTACTGTATGTCAAATGTCGGTCATGTGGTGGAAGAGTTTAGCACAGTCACACAACAGAACACCAGTGTTTCTAGTAGATATGTTTATTAATATAAATAAACACCTCTGTCTGAACTGGTTCGACCACCAAATGATCCCAGCTCACTCTCTGCGCGTCTGCCGCGTCTCTCAGCGGATAAGAGCGTGTGCTAGGGCGGTCACGTGGCCGTGTGGCCAATCAATTAAGAGTCAGATAGTCCTAACAGTGTTTATTATTAAGAGTCCTAACAGTGTTTATTATTAATTAACGTCATAAACCACATATCCGTTGTAGAAGCCCTTCAATGACAGCGCTCTCATATTTTGCGAATGCATAAACTATATCTTAAATTATGGCTATGTGTCTAATATGGCTGTCGCTTATCAATGACTTCGCGACAGCCATATTAGACACATAGCCATAATTTAAGATATAGTTTATGCATTCGCAAATATGAGAGCTCTGTCATTGAAGTGGGTGGTGGCAGCGTTATAGATAGGTGTACTGTATGTCAAATGTCGGTCATGTGGTGGAAGAGTTTAGCACAGTCACACAACAGAACACCAGTGTTTCTAGTAGATATGTTTATTAATATAAATAAACACCTCTGTCTGAACTGGTTCGACCACCAAATGATCCCAGCTCACTCTCTGCGCGTCTGCCGCGTCTCTCAGCGGATAAGAGCGTGTGCTAGGGCGGTCACGTGGCCGTGTGGCCAATCAATTAAGAGTCAGATAGTCCTAACAGTGTTTATTATTAAGAGTCCTAACAGTGTTTATTATTAATTAACGTCATAAACCACATATCCGTTGTAGAAGCCCTTCAATGACAGCGCTCTCATATTTTGCGAATGCATAAACTATATCTTAAATTATGGCTATGTGTCTAATATGGCGAGGCCGGGGAAGCCCGCACTGTGTGCCTCAAAAGGTTTCGAGCCCCCCTGCTGACAACACTTATAGTTGACAGACGTAACACCAGGCTCAACCAACACAGCTTATGGTGTGGGAGCCGCTTGACAGCACAACATTCTCACGGACAGACCCAGGCTCAGCCATCAACTGGGTGTCAGCCCCTGTCCCCATGAGAAGCGAAAAGTGGGGCCGCCCGCGCTTCCATGAAGGAAACAATCAGAGCCCACTTTTTCCGCTGGTGTTGGGGGAGGGAGTGATCGGAGAGCGGGCTGCTCGCGGCAGGACGGTGACGGCTTGTTGTTCAAGCCGAACCCATCCAACATGGCCGATCCCTCGGCCGCCAAGGCTGTCGGCCTTGTGGACACCTGTCGATTCAACGCCCAGGATACCTCCGGCGGGGGAAAACATGGCCGCCTGTCGAGGGCCTCGTCATCGCCGCTGACGAGGCCGTGCTCTCTCTTCTTCTGGCTGCGCGGTGTGAGGCGGTGTGGGGCCTAGGACAATACCGCCCGCGCTCCAGCAGAAGACCAAAAACCCCTGCGGAGAGGGGAACCCTGAGCGGTTATAGCTTGCGGCTGGGTCAAAGCTAATAACGTCAACAACCTTGCGCGATGTGTCGACGTCGGCTGGCCCTCAAGGCCCCGCCACTAGACACCATTTTTTTATAGAAAAAACAGCAATTCAAACCCAGTTCTAATCGCTGCCAATTCCATACCGTGGCGGTACAGGCTTTAGCAGCCCACCAGCCACTCGCCAGGCCGACCCACCCATGGCGTCGGCCGGGCGGGGCACTGTTTCAATATGTCAAAAGCAAAGGACTGATGTTAACACGGAGCACCATTGGTGGTTGCAAACAGCAACCTCCACTGTGGTGTGCACCATGAAAGGGTTAAATGAATAAAATAACTGAAGTCACCTAGGGTCTATGTTCTGGTTCTGATGTGATCAGAACCAATACTCTGCGTTGTGAATTGTCTGTCCTAAAAGCCCTGGTACTTTCAAAAGACCATACTGGCCTTGTTCGACGGCAGCTAAGCAGGAGAAATGAAGGAGAAGTTGTCTCAAATCTGGTTTTAATTCAAAGTTAAACGTGTAATCACAATGGTTCTGGTTCAATTACAATAAAGAACGCTATAATATTTAAGGTGCCCTCAATATTAGACTAAGAAAGCAGATTAAAGTATGATAGTTGTTGAATTGTCTTTGTTCTTTGTTGTCTGGCTGACAAACAAAGAAAGTCTTTTCTCCCTCCAAAAGCTCTTTTCCGTGTTCTCCTCTGCTCGTGCCGTCCTCTGTCTGAAAAGGTGGGTGTGGTCCTGTGTTTGTTCCGTTTTCAGTGTGTCTCCACAGTCACAACACCCCCCTTTTTATCAAATGAGCCGGGAGTGTCTGCGTGATGTCACAGGAGCGACGCCAAGCAGATGTTCTCCTCCAATCACGGGCCCCCCAAGTCCGAACCCGAAAGAAGGGCCGTCCCCTGGAGCGCACCAACAGTCTCCCTTGCCTCCAACCAAAGAATAGTTTTACTGTCTAAATTTACTTTACAGTTCTGTTTCACAATTCAAGATGTGTATTTTTGAATCGGGGATAAGCAGATGAACACATAGATACCATTTTCTACTCAAAACTGCTTTATACTTGACCAGAATCACAGTCTTTTATCATTAATTCCACTTGTATAGTTTCCTAATCATATTCTTTTAACTTAAATCAATATCTATTTTATACAGTTATTATTCAGCACGTTAAGTATTTTTCCAATGAAGTCCAGAAGTGGCTTAATTTCAAACTCTGTGATTCTTAATCATAAACATTGCATATTTCATATCATTAGACTCAGGAGAGCCTAATTTTCCTTAGAGGATAAATAAGACAAGCCAAATGGTGACCTCCTAGTGTATTTTAATCATTATCCCTTATCAGTTAGTTGTCAGTATTTTCTGGTTATTTTAGTACAACCTATCTGTAATATTTGTATTTTAATTTGAAGTTTCTTTTATGACTATAACCGTATTTTAATTGCTTGAATAGTGTTGCTTAACTCCTCAACCATGTGGTCTCTTCTACAGAGCCCACAGGATGTTCTCCAGGATCTAACAGGCGCCTCCACTGTTTGGTGACACTTGTATGTTAATTCGTTCAGACAGATGGTATCAATGAAACCAACTGTCTTCAGCCATTACCCTATTGTAACTAGTGTCTCCATCGGCTTGTGTAAATATCCCCGGTCTTTGAACTGGGGAGTTGGCCTACTTCCCCCAAGGGGAAGTAGGTTTAAATGCTAATCCCTTTCTCCCCCAGGGCCACTCTTAACAGCCAACCCCCCATTGTAATGTTGTTCAGACTACTTTATGAGACTAAACTACTTGTGGGTGTTCTGACCATACCGATTACAATCTCCCAGCAGCTGTTTGCCCTGTGGGACTCAACATTCAACCAACATAACATACACATATTTCCATAATGGTTGGACAGTTTGGACTGAGAATTCCACTACAGTCCCCCGTCGTGGGCTTCTATGCCCACGTATAACTGCTATTGACTTCTCAATCAAACTGGTCTTACACCTGACAGATACCATAACCTTTTAACCTTAGCAAAATCACATAAAAAACCAAGAAAACATTATTTTTCTACATCTCTTTCTTATGTATACTTATACGCACTCAAACATCTTTATTTTTAGTCCATTTTCATTCACTGTGTGCAGTCTTTTACACTATTTTTCGTACCAGGATCAATTTCCACTGGTTTCCCTTGGGGGTGTCAAATTCTGACTTGGAGCAGGGAGAAGGGGGGTCAATGTTTTCTGGATTGACCTGGCCACCCCCTCCTCATTTCTCAGAAACGGTGCAGATCAAGACTGCTGATCTCACTCTTAATGCTACCACCAACTCTTGGCTTCAAAACAGGGAGGTAGAATCAGAAAGCCAGTTGACTTCCGATCCCTCCCCTTCTTCTGTCGAGGCCTCGTGCCTCGTGCTGTCACTCAAATAGGGGCATGACCCCCTGCTGTATGGCCGGTTCAGTTGAATCAGGAGCTCTTCTCTCGGATGTCAGTTGCGTCGATCTCAGGTGGGGTGATTAGATCTCCCCTCTGGCGCTGGCTCAACCCCCGTCGACCCTCGGAATAGTGGAAGAGGTTTGATTCTCCCCCCCCTCCGCCTGGTCGTTGATAAGGGCGATAGAGGCTCCACCCCCTCGCTCGATGACAACCGGTCAGTTGCTAAGGCCTTGCAGCCTGTCTGTTGACAGCCGGAGCAGTTGATGAGGCCTTGCAGCCTGTCTCCTCGTAGATTGCCTGTCGTTTGGCCTCTCTCGTTCCCCTCCGAAGCCTCAAGACTCGGTCACTGCGTTGGCCGGAACTCTCAACGTTTGAGAGTTAGGCTTCTCCTGGCTCTCTTGGTACCCGCAGTGTTGTGGTTCCCCATGGAACCGCTGGGTAGACACTAGCCAGTGTCCTGGATCAACAGTCCCGATGGAGTCCTTGGTCTTCCTCGTACCACACTCTGATGACTGCTGACTCCCCAATCTCCCATTCGTATCCTGCAGTGAGTATATTTCGCTTCGGTGGACAGCGCAGGTTACTTCTATCACAATAATTGATTGAGAATCCATATTTTTCCTCCCTCAGACACTCTTTACTGGTCTGAGTTTGACAACTTTCTTTTCTTTTCCAAATCATTTATCTATATATTCCATGGCTTCTAGATCGTTAATATTCAAAATTCAGAAAAATTCACATGGCTCTCATTATATTATGCTGATTATGCTGTCAAACAGTATAACCCCACCACCCTTTGATGTGGAATATCATTCTAAACATCATACCTCCATTCCTGGACAGCTACCTCGGGGCCCGGACAGCCAGTACTGACGAGACCTCTCCTCCAGTAGTCCTACACGCACGGCAACAAATCACAGTCCGCTTTAAACACACATCTTTCACACGCTCTGCCAGCCTCTAACAAGTTGTCAGAGTCCCCCACAAGCCAATCATCAATTGCACATGTCCACAACCTACACAAAGGCTATTTGGCCAATGGCGACCAAAACCTACTGAGCTTATCAATGTACAGAGAATCATGTTTCCCAACACTTCACCAATCACGACACAAACCCCAGATCCTAGATCTGGATTCTTAATGGGCGGAGAACAAAATTCTGAACCAGCTCTAGTCCATTCACATCGTTCTCAGTCCACTGTATAGCCATATATTACCAATCCCGCTGTCTCCTCACCATCCTCCGTTCCTAAGAAAAAAATAAAGAAAAGAAACAAAACAAAGAAAAAACCGCCCAAAACAATAATTGAAAACAATAAACAAAATTTGTGAGCATTGCTTTTTCCACTCACTCATAGAAACAAAATTAACCCATCATCTAGGGGCGTAACCACCCCTGTATATACTAAGAAACAAAATGAAAAAATAAAAAGAATAAACAAAATGAAAGCTTCCGGCCTAAGGCAGGAATTGCTTGTAAAACACTAGGAAAGAAAAATAAGCAGAAATAAAAATAAACGCCTATCTATTACTCATGATTGTTGATGTTAGTCTATCAATATTTCTTAATTTCTTACCCATGCAGTCCACCCTTTGACCAAACTGATTATTGATCAAGCATGGAAAGTCTACTGATCACTAGCTGACGCAGTGTCACATCATTTCACTGTCTAATATTGAATACCTAATATTAACTGTTTAACCTAGTTCAGAGTCCACATGACCACAAAAGCCATTGCGGTGACAATTTTTCTCTCTTTCTCTCATCTGTGCAGCTTGGCCAGGCTGCACAGGTGGGAGACATCAAAAATCGTCCACCATACCATTCTCTCTTACGTTTTCCTTACTGCCACAGCAAGAGTTGATCAGAAACACTGTAGCAAAAAGGAAAATCCATGATTGGTATATTTCCCTACTGGGAATATTTGATTTGATGTTCTTGTTAGTCCGATTAGTTCATGCATCCGTCAGTTACTTCATCACTCCATGTTAGTCACCCATCCATTTTAGTAATTCCACTCATGGCCTAATCACCTAACCCCTCTATATATTTTTTATTCTATTTTTATTCTAATCAGTAGTATATATTTTTTATTCAATTCATTCTATTTTTATTCTAATC
This sequence comes from Notolepis coatsorum, assembly GCF_963971535.1. Taxonomy (NCBI): domain Eukaryota; kingdom Metazoa; phylum Chordata; class Actinopteri; order Aulopiformes; family Paralepididae; genus Notolepis; species Notolepis coatsorum. Next base: position 62,695,352 of record NC_140172.1, read on the forward strand.
AGTTGTATATATTTTTTATTCAATTCATTTTCATTTTTAATACCTATTGTTGTGAAGGATCAGATTAAACCGAATATATATATTTATTTATGGATATATATTTAATAGTATTTGTATATCGTTTGATATCCCCTGTATATTCCTTGTACATATACACTGAATATCCCTTTAGTCTACTAACAGCCCATAATAGTTTCATTCTACCATTGGACGAGAACCTGGCGCCAGCAGCCAAGCCCCTTGGTTCAAGTTCAATCGTGCCGACGAACATGTCGTTACAAGCCCGGTTCCGCGTAGGAATACGTCTAGCGAAATACGAATGGTACTATTTGTTCACAGCGCATATATATATGGCGCAAGTAAAGTAGAACTTTCTTTTAGTCCATTAGTCCTTTACCCTCCAACCTAGTAACAGACGTGAAGCCTCACCCACGACGCACGTGTGGTGCAGTATGGCCTACTTGGCCTCAGAATAGGCATTGAGACATCGTGTGGATTAATAGTTGAATTGTCATAGTTTGGCACTATACCGTCGAGTGGGAAGTATTTCTATTAAGTTAATAATAGTCTATTATGTATGGTGCATCGTTCGGTTAGAGTTATAAAGTGAGCAGTACCCCCATCGTTCCTTACGTTATCTGGAGTCTTAACCAGGCTGGGCAGACCACGTGTGGTGCTTGCATCCGAGGAGCTCCGGGCCAGGACGAGTGGACCTGTACATTGGATTACTTCACCCGGACGACGTCGAGCCCTACCCGGCTTGGATTATCTACGTGCTTTGGGTGCTTTGATTATGCCATGGATAACGGCCTACACTGCTGAGTGTTGGAACTACCCCCCGAGAGGAGTCCAGGTGAGACGGCGCTCTACCCCGAGTGAGGTCGCCTCACGTCTCTTCGTTGTGGACCGGCAGCTACCGTCCACCAGAGGGCCCAGCTGTATTCATCTGCGGACCGAGGTTCTGTGGGCACCGTGTTCAGCACTCTGAATTCTCCCAAGAAATCGTCGGCCAGATGGGATACCGCCAGCGGCTCTCCTAACCCCCCCCCCCTACTGTCTTACAACCAGCGGGACCCCCCCTTTAGTGTATCCAGCTATAATCATTTAAGTACCATCGCTATAGTTCCCTAAAGAACCAGGTTGTATACTTGCTCCCTGCGTAACCAGAGATTGGACATTCAATGTTGATTTACCTACGAATACTCATTTGCCTTACAAGTGCATTTCAAATCATAAATGTCATTAAGTGAACGTTGTATATACCCTTTGCTATATAAAATATTCGATTTATACATTTGTGTGGACTTCGTTTCATCAGGTGGGAAAGTGTTCATCATATCTATATCATGTACTGGATGGCCAGAAGTTAAAGTACAAGCGGTAGTGGTTTAATAATACCATACAGTCAGGGAATTGTACCCCTCAGTTACAATTGGTCCTTCGAGCCGGAGGGTAACTAGTGTAATATTAATATAGTGTTATTAATATTGAAATGGCCTATGATGAACACTCCACGAAACGGTCCTCCTAACGTAGAACGCCCGCAGCGCAGACGACAGCCACCTCAGTACTTAGAGGATTACGCTGTCAGTCAACTACCTAGCCTTCGACAAACGGTAAACGCGGTAAAAGTAGAAAGTAAAATTATGTCTGACCTTAACGACCAGGTTTCCCCGACCACAGAGGCCCTAGTGGGTTCTAATGTAACTGACCAAGCTCACGGTGGGGACCAGGAGGGAGCTGACATGCCTTTACCCCCCGCCAATACCGAAGAAGTAGTCCCCGACCAGCCCCGGGAGGAAGACAACCCTACAGAGAGAGAACTCTGCACGGAAGAAGAGGAGGAGAGCGCCAAGGAAATAGAGCTCCGGGACTCCCCAACGAGTACCGTCAGGAGCGGCTCACCTCTACAACCGTCTTCCCCCAGCGAAGCGGAGAGGATGCTATCACAGGCGTTCCTCATCAGCCTGACAGCCTCTACCGAACGCGATCGACTTCAGGGTGAACGCGATCGACTTCAGGGTGAACGCGATCGACTCCAAGCACAGATGCTTATCGAGCGCGAACAACTCCAAGCGCAGCAACGGAGCGAAGAAGAGCGCATACGCCTGGAGATGAGACGCCTTCAGACGGAAGAGAATATGGCAAGAGACCGGGCCGACGCCCAGCGCGCCGCTGCCGGTGCCCAAAGAGAAGCAGATCTCACCAAGCGCGAAGCCGAGCGCGACAAGTTACAAGCGCAACTAATGGAGCAGCTGATCCTCAAGGCAACACCCTCTCCCTCCGCCAGGGGTTCAAGGAACTCGTCGAGACAACAGTCAAGGGCAGCGTCTCCTAACCGAGCAAGCGACCCTGAACTTGACCAACAGACCAAGCCTATACCCCCCGCAGACCCCCTTCCCAGACCGGTCCAAGCGAGACCCAGCTACAAGGAAGGAGTGGCATATACTGCGGAGAAGCTAAATAAACGACTACAGGATCTAGAGGACCTGATAGAAGAAGAAGAGGGAGAGGAGGAGAACCAAGCCCGACGACAGCACAGTACTCCACCGGACCAGGAGGTCCAGTACAGCCCAGGCTATACCCCCGCGGCGCTGCGCTACAGACCCCCGACTCTATTCACGGGTGAGCATGACGCACGACCAGCCCCGAGGAACAGCACCTGGACCAGCGGGCCATGGTACCCTGCCGGTACCAGCCCACAGAGAGGCGCAAGAGGAGACTCGCCTAGGAGGTCTCTCCCCCAACGCTCACCGATGTATCAGCCATCCACAGCGTCATACATTGCCACGCCGACGTTTCCAGACTTCACCTATGAGAATCGAGCACAGTACACGGAGCTCCGGATGTGCTTAGAGACAATGATGGTGGATGTCGCCGATGAACGCCACAAGTATGCAATATTACTGAAGCACCTGAAAGTACCGCGAGCGCACAATATAGCGCTAGCCTATGCCACCTCTACGACCCCATACACCGCGGCTCTAGCAGCGCTGGACCAGAGATATGGACGTATATGAGATTACGTAATCCAAGAGATAAGGCATATTGATCGCCTACCCCCAGCAACAGACAATCGCTCATTAGACGACCTGTCTATAAAAGTGCAGTCCCTGGTAGGGATGCTGGGAGCGCAACGGGAAAAGGGCATGCACGAGCTATACACCAACTCTAACGTCGAGAGGATTTTAGAGAAGCTGCCACCCGCCAGACAAGAGCGTTTTAGGCGGCAGAGAGACCACCGTGATCCTAACGGTCCCGAACCATCCCTCCTCGATCTAGCCGACTTCCTGGCGAGAGAAGTCAGCAGCTTACGACTGGATACGTTCGTGCGGAGCACGCCAAGCTCCAGAGAGGGACCCAGGAGAATAAACGATGGAAGAAGATCGGTGACCGTCATGCACCAATCAGAGTCAGTACCGAGCAGTAAGAACCACAGTACCCCCTCGAGAAAAGAGAAGTGGAAGATGGTGTGCCCCTACTGCGAGAAGGAACACTGGCTGTCACAATGTGACCTGTTCACAAAGATGAATGCAGAAGAAGTGAGTCAATGGATAAAGTCCAACAGGCGCTGTTACCGATGTGCGCGCAGTCACATGGCAGCCGAATGCCGCCTAAAGAAGAGGTGCAGTCGGTGTGACGGAGCCCATCTAGATATACTACACGACAGTAACAGAAGAAGGCCTGCACCTGCACCATCGAGCAGCACCAAGGCAAGTGTCATGTACATTGACCCCGCCAGCAGCAGCGGCGCCCAAGTGCTCTTAAAGGTAGTCCGTGTGACATTGAGCTACCAAGATAAAGTCATGGACACTTACGCCGTCCTTGATGACGGGTCAGAGAAGACCCTTCTGCTCGCGTCCGCTGCGGCCCAGCTGGGACTGCGGGGGAGCGAGAACCAAATGACGATTCGGACAATAAGAAGAGATTTAAAGATGATAAAGGGCGAGAATGTCTCCTTCACTATCGCAGCAAGCGGGCAGCCAGAGCGACGGTATAGGATTACAAATGCTTTCACCAGCCAAGAAATAGGACTATCGCAGTACACCTACCCCATCGCCAAGCTGATGGATAAATATGTGCACCTGCGTCAACTACCTATCCCGCTCATAGACGGCGCCACCCCGACCCTGCTGATAGGCTCCGACCATGCAGACCTCATCGTCCCGATAGACCGGGTCCATACACGACCCCGAGGCTGTCCTGCAGCAGTCGAGACCCGCCTAGGGTGGACACTACAAGGCCCCCTCGCTAAATCTCTCAACCGAACAGCAGCCACTAGCTGCCTCCACTCCAGAGCGACAGAAGAAGACACCACTCTCCTGCAGCATGTCGAGAGGCTATGGACACTAGAGACAATGCCCTTTAAGAACGAAAAGAAAGACATTCGTTCTAAAGAAGACATTTACGCCATCAACCTCCTCGAGCAAGGGACAAAGAGAGTCACAGTCGGCGGAGTGATGAGATACGCAACTCCACTCCTGAGGCGAGAGGGAATGCCCACCTTTCACGCAAAGAAAGACGCCACGGAGCGGTATCTATTGAACACAGAGCGGCGCCTAGCCAAAGACCCCGCTCAAGAGAGTGTGTACCGCGCTGAGATTGAGAAGCTAATCACAGCGGGACACGTGACAAAGATTGACATTAAAGAGGCCGATCAGACGACCGAATCATGGTACGTGCCGCACCACAAGGTCCACCACAACGGCAAGGATCGCATTGTGTTTAACTGCAGCTACCAGATCGGATCCCAAAATCTGAATAAAGAGCTCTTGCCCGGCCCCACACTCGGCCCCTCTCTACTAGGCGTGCTACTACGCTTCCGCCAGGACAAGGTGGCTATCAGCGGGGATATCAAAGGGATGTTCCTGCAGGTGAGACTAGTGGAGGAGGACAAGCCCCTGCTGCGGTTCCTATGGAGAGAGAGGATCGGAGATGAGCACCCAACCATCTACCAGTGGGAAGTCCTCCCCTTCGGAACCACATGCAGCCCGTGCTGTGCTACATTTGCACTACAGAAACACGTTGCAGAGGACCCAGCAGCAGATAAAGAGGTCCGACACAGTGTGAAGAACAGTTTCTACGTGGACAACTGTTTACAAAGCGTTTCGACTCAAGAAGAAGCCGAGGCTCTCCTAATCAAGCTACGCGCCTCCCTGATCAAAGGCGGCTTTGATCTCAGGCAGTGGGCCAGCAGCGACCCGCACGTATTGCGCAGCCTCTCCCCCGCGGACAAGGCTGCCAGCAGCGAGACCTGGATGGCGACCATCCCAGGAGAAGCCCAAGAAATGACACTAGGACTAGTCTGGCGCTTCAAAACAGACTCGCTCCACTATAGACACAAACCCCTGACCACGGAGCAGGGAAGGTCGACGGCGATACCGACCACCAGACGGAGTGTGTACAGAACACTCGCCAGACAATATGACCCGTTGGGATGTATTCTACCTTACACCACCAGGGCAAAGATGATTGTACGAGCACTATGGGACAAGGACCAGGGCTGGGACGACCCAATACCCGCACACCTTGCCTCCACATGGAGAGAGTGGGAGACGGAACTCCGCTCACTCCCAGGCGTCAATATACGCCGCAGCTACTTCCCACCCACAGTGAGGCCAGAGACATGCAAGATGGATCTACACGTCTTCAGTGACGCCTCAGAAGTAGCCTATGGATCGGTGGCCTACCTGCGTGCCCAAGAGAAGGGAGGAGAGATACACACTGCTTTCATCCTGGCTCGCTCAAGAATAGCCCCACGAAAGCAACAATCTATCCCGCGTCTAGAGCTCTGCGCAGCCCTAGCAGGAGCGCATCTAGCCACGTTAATCCAACGTGAACTCACCATTCCGGTGCACAGAACAATCTTGTGGTCAGATTCCACGACAGTACTCACATGGATCAAGTCTGATTCATGCAGATACAAGGTCTTCGTGGGAGTCAGAGTCACCGAGATTCAAGAGTTAACAGAAGCAGCGAGCTGGCGGTATGTGGACACCAAACACAACCCAGCTGACGTCATCACCCGGGGAATGTCCCTAGATGACCTCACCCGTCGCAACATCTACAGTGACGGACCGGAGTTCCTCCAGCTCCCGGAAGAAGAGTGGCCTATGCCCACCCCACGGGAAGCGAGTAAAGAGGAGGCTGAGAACAAGAAACCTATGTTCTGTGGACTGAGCACAGTCGCCTCCACAGACCCCAACATAGATGACTGCATTACTCTACAGAGTGCGCAGCTAAAGACATTCCTGTGGCACCACCCAGAGATTCAGCACACTGCCGACATTTCAGCAGCTGACTACGAAGAAGCAGAACTTCTTCTACTACAACGAGCCCAGAGAGACTCGTTCCCCGATGAGCTAGACTGTCTACAGGGAGGAAAGCCCGTCCCATCAGACAGCAGACTGCTCCACCTGGCACCCGAGAGCGACGCCCATAATCTCATCAGAGTGGGTGGTCGTCTGCGGAGAGCCCCCGATCTACCGGATGACGTTAAGTACCCGATAGTCTTGAACAGCCGACACAAGGTCACAGAGCTGATCATAAAGAAATACGACGAGGATGTACACCACGCAGGAGCAGAGAGAGTCTTCGCGGAGATCAGACGTCGCTATTGGATACTTCAAGGAAGAGAAGCGGTGCGACGCTTCCAGCGAACCTGTCTAGACTGCCGAAAGTGGCGCGCGCAGTTCAGCATACCCCGGATGGCTGACCTACCTCCCTGTCGCCTCCGACTCGGCGACAAGCCATTCCACTCCACAGGCATGGACTGTTTTGGCCCGTTGTATATAAAGAAAGGAAGAGGAACCGAGAAGCGGTGGGGTATTGTATTCAAATGCATGACCACCAGAGCGATACATATCGAACTCCTTTCAACCATGAGCACAGACTCATTCCTTATGGCCTTCCGAAGATTCACATCACGGAAAGGAAAACCGTCTACATTGTTGTCTGATCACGGGACAAACTTCAAAGGCGGAGAAAGAGAGCTGAGAGAGAGCTTCCAAGCTATGGGCCCAGAACTTAAGACCCACCTCGCTCCATCCCAGATTGACTTCCAGTTTAATCCCCCGAACGCACCCCACTTCGGTGGAACCTGGGAACGAGAAGTACGTTCTATAAAGACAGCCCTGTACGCCGTGCTTGGGGCCCAGACCGTGGCGGAAGAAGTCCTAATGACAGTCCTCACGGAGATCGAGGGAGTATTGAACTCCAAGCCCCTCGGCTACGTCTCCAGTGATGTAGCAGATGTCGACCCAGTCACCCCCAACACACTCTTGATGGGGCGGCTAGACCCCGCGCTACCCCAGACAATGTACAGGCCTGAAGAAGCGAACGGCCGAAGAATGTGGAGGTACAGTCAAGTACTAGCTGACAAGTTTTGGAACAGCTTTCTACTCCACTACCTACCGTCTCTACAGACCCGCCAGAAGTGGGTAAAAGAGAGAGACAATTTGACAGAAGGAACAGTCGTCATGATTATCGACCAGTCACTACCCAGAGCTATGTGGCCGACTGGCCGCGTAAGCAAAGTGATCACCGGTGCCGATGGCAAGGTCCGAGCAGCTGAAGTACTCGTCCAAGGGCGAACTTACACACGACCCGTGGCGAGGCTAATAGAACTGCCCAGACTCCCAGACACTATCGATGACGACCATGACCCCATGACTTTGTGAGTTGACTGACACTTACAGCGGACCTTGAGTGGTAGACAGTGCGGTTAATCTGTCTCTGCTTAGCTAATTAGGTGGGACTAATTAGGGGGCGGCTGTTGTGAAGGATCAGATTAAACCGAATATATATATTTATTTATGGATATATATTTAATAGTATTTGTATATCGTTTGATATCCCCTGTATATTCCTTGTACATATACACTGAATATCCCTTTAGTCTACTAACAGCCCATAATAGTTTCATTCTACCATTGGACGAGAACCTGGCGCCAGCAGCCAAGCCCCTTGGTTCAAGTTCAATCGTGCCGACGAACATGTCGTTACAAGCCCGGTTCCGCGTAGGAATACGTCTGGCGAAATACGAATGGTACTATTTGTTCACAGCGCATATATATATGGCGCAAGTAAAGTAGAACTTTCTTTTAGTCCATTAGTCCTTTACCCTCCAACCTAGTAACAGACGTGAAGCCTCACCCACGACGCACGTGTGGTGCAGTATGGCCTACTTGGCCTCAGAATAGGCATTGAGACATCATGTGGATTAATAGTTGAATTGTCATAGTTTGGCACTATACCGTCGAGTGGGACGTATTTCTATTAAGTTAATAATAGTCTATTATGTATGGTGCATCGTTCGGTTAGAGTTATAAAGTGAGCAGTACCCCCATCGTTCCTGACGTTATCTGGAGTCTTAACCAGGCTGGGCAGACCACGTGTGGTGCTTGCATCCGAGGAGCTCCGGGCCAGGACGAGTGGACCTGTACATTGGATTACTTCACCCGGACGACGTCGAGCCCTACCCGGCTTGGATTATCTACGTGCTTTGGGTGCTTTGATTATGCCATGGATAACGGCCAACACTGCTGAGTGTTGGAACTACCCCCCGAGAGGAGTCCAGGTGAGACGGCGCTCTACCCCGAGTGAGGTCGCCTCACGTCTCTTCGTTGTGGACCGGCAGCTACCGTCCACCAGAGGGCCCAGCTGTATTCATCTGCGGACCGAGGTTCTGTGGGCACCGTGTTCAGCACTCTGAATTCTCCCATCTGGCCGAATGGGATACCGCCAGCGGCTCTCCTAACCCCCCCCCCTACTGTCTTACAACCAGCGGGACCCCCCCTTTAGTGTATCCAGCTATAATCATTTAAGTACCATCGCTATAGTTCCCTAAAGAACCAGGTTGTATACTTGCTCCCTGCGTAACCAGAGATTGGACATTCAATGTTGATTTACCTACGAATACTCATTTGCCTTACAAGTGCATTTCAAATCATAAATGTCATTAAGTGAACGTTGTATATACCCTTTGCTATATAAAATATTCGATTTATACATTTGTGTGGACTTCGTTTCATCAGGTGGGAAAGTGTTCATCATATCTATATCATGTACTGGATGGCCAGAAGTTAAAGTACAAGCGGTAGTGGTTTAATAATACCATACTTATCAATACAGTCAGGGAATTGTACCCCTCAGTTACACCTATCTATATTCTTTATTCTGCCGGCGGCCTCCACAGACATGACCTTTGAAAATGACCTATCAGTCCACAGATCCAGCAAACCTGTCCTTGTCTCCTCGGTTGTGGGACCCTGTGGGCCCCCCGCCTGTAATCGGATGGCCCTGGGTTCATCGGGCCCAGAGTCTGTCCTTGCTCTCTGCCATTACCGCCATGGCTCTCACCTCTGACAGTCCCTTCCTGGTCTCGCCTCCCTTGAGCCTGTTCTGGGGAGAAAACCACGTACCTATTTTGTTCAGCCACCGTTCTTTGAGCCTGCTGTTGGGAGGGGTCTGGAAACCTACCCCGCCCGAGGCTCTCAGCACCCTGTCGAGGCCCCGCTCCCTGTCTGGGCAACGGGGCACAGGGCATTGCTTGATCACGGCGGCCTAATTCCAACGCCCGAAGCATGACCTCAATCACTGTACCATCTAGCAGTACATTCTTTCTCGCCAGTTCTTGCTCCAGCCTCTGCGTCTCGTGTGCGGCTTGACCAATCTCCAGCTGGGTCTTCATCAGGTCTCGATGAACTGCCTCATGTTGTTCGAACGCTGCTATAAACGCTCTCTGTTGTCTATAGGTCGACGCCTCTCCCCCATCTCAGCGCTGGCGGTCTGACTTCCCATCTCCGGGCCCCGCCTCTCATCTTGACTCTGGTGCTGAGGGGGTACTGGACTGGGGGGACTTGCGGGCTGTGGACACTGTTCTTGATACCGACCCTGGTTTTGCCCGTGTTATTCCATCGCGGACCTCCTCCTCTGGGTTGAGGACGATACTCTCCTCCTCGGGGTCGATATTCTTGGACACAGTCCCTAGCAGTATGTCCGAGATTTTCGCACTCCCAGCACACCACCCTGGCCCTTGCTGACTGGCTCCTCGTCCCCTGGCCACGCCTCTCAGTTTGGTGCTGATGTTGGGGGTGGGGGGAACCTGGGCAAGGGACACTGGTGGTCTGTAAATTGCAGTCACCTGCAATGGCCACTCCAGCGTGGATCGGCTCTGGTAATACAGTTGTCTATGGTTCTCTCTCCCCAAAGACCCCCTGTGTCGGAGTTAAAGACATTATTTCCAGTCCCTCCGTCACGCTCGTCTCAGGAGGGGAGTCAGTCACATTAAAATCAATCAGGTTAACGTCACTGTTCAATTCGGTCAATGAAATGTCTGCAGAAGTTATCGACATTTCCCCCCCATTGGCCTGACTACTGTTGGCCATTTTTATATTGCTTCTATTTATTATACTATGGGTTAATGAAATAGACTAATTGTCGACTCTCGTTTTCGTTATCTTATTTTTTCTTCTAATTGTTCCTATCAAAGCTGGTGAAACCCCATTCACACTTCGCTCTCATCGCTTTGACCCTTTTAACCTCCTTCCAGTTAAGAGTACCCTCCTCCCGTTCGGATGCACTCCTTGCCCTACTTAGATGCACCTCTCCCCAAATGAGTTTAGGTAGTCCGCTACGTCGGTACAACCGGCTTCTCAGGGCCGCCTTGCCCGACGCCGGCCCCTCTCCCCCAACAGAGATACAGGTCTCCACTTCCAGGCTAAGGTCTCCTCTCATGAACAGAAGAAGTCCCCTTATTTTACCTTCAGGTGCAGTTTAAGGCTGGGTCCCGTTCCAATCTTAGGAGTGACAGTCCAGATTCCTCTGAATTGACACCCCTTACCCTTCTGCTTCCCAGTGGTTCTTTTCAAACCTGCTGATCACAGAAGCACAACTCGCCTACTAACGCATTCGGTTTTGGCTTACTGTGGCCTGACTGTACATTGAGCCCGACGCATTTATGCCAATAGGGTCATAATGCTCATCGGACCGACCGGTGACGCAGTCGATAGAGATCTCATAGTCCATCATCAAGTCAGGACCCCAAGCGGCTGAGGTCCGTAGTACCTCTCAGCCACTCAGTTTTGAAACCTACGGTCTGATCCCCACCCCACTTGCTATGGGAATGGAAACTTTGACCGTTTTCACCAGCCTGGCCTGTTCTCAGTAGGTTCTGTGCACCCTCCGGTGCACCGCCCCACTTCTAGGTTTGGACCGTCGTCCACCTACCACCCAGTGCCCACATAAATTACATGCGACGTTACCTGGGCCGACTAGACGTTAACACAGTAAGATGTTGGTCATCTTGCCAGACACAAGGGCCTTCAGTATCTCCCTTGCTTACTATAAAATTGATTTAACGTGCCCAGGGAACCTTCCGATTCCACCGCCGCCTGCTGAGTGCTAGAGGTTCGAGGTGCCTACCCCCTCCCTAACACTCAAATTTTACCGTTTGGAAAGCAAGTTTCTCTGCACTTCAACCTATTTTTACAATCTTGAGTTAAAAATCACTCATACTGGCAGAGTTATTTGGTGTAGACCGGAATTGACAAAACGCTTAGTGATACTACACCCAGACTTCAACAGTCAATTTGATCCCCCGTTGGAGTTTGGAATTGTCAGCACTGCCTCTGTCCACCCTCGAGCAGCTGTGAAGAAAAAAAGAAAAAAACATACACTTAATTATCAGTGGCATTTCCCTTTCACAATCCATCATTATCTTTAAGCATGAAATGTCGGGCATCTTCTATACTAATATCACTTTAGAGAGCGTTTGTGCAATTTTCTTTCGAATTTTAACGACACGGCCTTCGTTGTGTTCTGTTCTGTTGTCTTCATCGGAAAACTGGATCTTCCAATCCTTTTGTCATGTATCCGCATCACATGACTCTGGGGAACACTATTTCGCATCAGCCTCTTCCGTCTGTTGATCAATCAGAAATGTGGGGGGGGGGGGGGGGGGGGCGGGAGAGAGAGAGGGAGAGGGAGGGAGAGGGAGAGCGGGAGAGAGGGGGAGGGAGGGCGGGAGAGAGGGAGAGAGGGGGAGGGAGGGCGGGAGAGAGAGAGAGAGAGAGAGGGAGGGAGAGGGATAGATAATCTAGCAGTGATCAAACGCTATTTATCCAGTGCGGCACGTCCCCTTCTATTGAAGCGGATTACCTTGAACCCCCCGCTTCAAATCGATGCTCCCAATATGATAAACGAACGTCACGAATCCCCATTATAATCATTGCGCCCACCAAGAACCCCCGCGACTGACACGGAGCCCCGGCGGGCGTCCTCAGCAAGACTATTGAGTCATACATTTCTAATGCAACCCCCGTTTGACCTGAACGCCTCGTACTTTCATTCATCACGGCCCCGTATTCACTCACCTGATCCCTTTTTTTTTAATTATCTTTCTTCCCCTCCTTTTTCCCGATTTTTCTCCCATCCCACCCTTCCTGGTTGTTGCGTACTTTCCCCTACTGTTGGTCCGGGAGACCGGAGACTGTCACATGCTTTCCTCCGACGCATGTGCAGCCTGGGGCAGGCCAACCTGGCCGCTCAGGTTCTCACCGGGGAGAGTGTAGCGTGTGGGAGGCCACACTATCTCTCCTCAGTTCCAACCCTCGCTGAGCAGGCGCCCCGACCGAACTGTAGGGGTCGCTGTCCACAACGCCCAGGACCCACCCTTCAGCTTTCCCACCCCCTGATACAGCCAATTGTATCAGTGTGAGAGGCCAGCCAAGCTGATAGCAATGCCGGGAGCTGGATTCGAACAGGCGAATCCTAGTGTCTCCCGGTGTTGGTGACGAACGTAATCTCCGTGCGCCACCTGCCCCCCCCCCCACCTGATCTCTTTGTAGATTCGCAGGAGACTGTCGTGATGAGTCTCCCAGGCACCGATTAGCCGAGAGTCAGAAAAAAATTCCTGGCGCATCAGGACAAGGGTCAAGGCACCATTTTGAAGTCACCTAGGGTCTATGTTCTGGTTCTGATGTGATCAGAACCAATACTCTGCGTTGTGAATTGTCTGTCCTAAAAGCCCTGGTACTTTCAAAAGACCATACTGGCCTTGTTCGACGGCAGCTAAGCAGGAGAAATGAAGGAGAAGTTGTCTCAAATCTGGTTTTAATTCAAAGTTAAACGTGTAATCACAATGGTTCTGGTTAAATTACAATAAAGAACGCTATAATATTTAAGGTACCGAAGCACTATGCCGCTTGCCCTCAATATTAGACTAAGAAAGCAGATTAAAGTATGATAGTTGTTGAATTGTCTTTGTTCTTTGTTGTCTGGCTGACAAACAAAGAAAGTCTTTTCTCCCTCCAAAAGCTCTTTTCCGTGTTCTCCTCTGCTCGCGCCGTCCTCTGTGTGAAAAGGTGGGTGTGGTCCTGTGTTTGTTCCGTTTTCAGTGTGTCTCCACAGTCACAACACCCCCCTTTTTATCAAATGAGCCGGGAGTGTCTGCGTGATGTCACAGGAGCGACGCCAAGCAGATGTTCTCCTCCAATCACGGGCCCCCCAAGTCCGAACCCGAAAGAAGGGCCGTCCCCTGGAGCCCACCAACCGTCTCCCTTGCCTCCAACCAAAGAATAGTTTTACTGTCTAAATTTACTTTACAGTTCTGTTTCACAATTCAAGATGTGTATTTTTGAATCGGGGATAATCAGATGAACACATAGATACCATTTTCTACTCAAAACTGCTTTATACTTGACCAGAATCAGTCTTTTATCATTAATTCCACTTGTATAGTTTCCTAATCATATGTGACTGGGCATGGGGGCGCGGGACTTGTTGAGGTAAGGTCCAATTTATTTTTTTTACATATTGTGAAAGTACAGATTCATACCTTAAAAATAAGCCATCACTTGAACATTTTGGTGGGATATTTTTCAAGCTACATCCTATGAATCATGGAGATATCAGTAAACGCATTCAGAGATGAATGGTCTTCGAACTTGTGGAGAGGTTCACACCTGTGATTTAATCAACTACAACCCTACCCAGAATGCATTGTATTCCATGGCCCCCCTCTCTCTGGGGACATTAACACCTTGCATCAGGCTCTTTTGTTATGGCAATGACTCTGTCTTGTGGCAAGTTGTTGTGGCAGTTGAAGTATTTGCCTTGTAAGTCTAAAAGCTAAATGACTAAATGTAAATGTATTATAAGGAAAGGTTAACCTTCTGTAGTGTGGTAGTGAAAGGGTTAACCGTGTGTAGTGTGGTAGTGAAAGGTTTGTTGGAAGCCTCACATAAGCCATGTAATGTTGGGGGTCAAGGTATTGGCTGAAGGAAAGGCTACATCAATAAGCATTTAGATGTTTAGATTTAAAGGTTAACCTTCTGTAGTGTGGCAGTGAAAGGGTTAACCTTCTGTAGCTGTGAGAGAATTGTTGAATAGATACACAAATGTTCTAGAATGTTTGATTATGACATCATACTGTGACATCACAAATGTTTTCGGGCATTCATAACATTATTTTCTATGATGAATTGAAAATGGGGGATCCTGATGTAAACAAGATGAAAGTCTTTCTCTGGTCTGCATCCCCTTAACAATTGTGTGTATTGAGCTGTACTGTATTGTACCCATTCTGCAATCTGTTAATAAAGTTTTCAATCAATCAATCAAGTTAACCTTCTGTAGTGTGGCAGTGAAAGGGTTAACCTTCTGTAGTGTGGTAGTGAAAGTTTAACCTTCTGTAGTGTGGCAGTGAAAGGGTTAACCTTCTGTAGTGTGGCAGTGAAAGGGTTAACCTTCTGTAGTGTGGTAGTGAAAGGTTAACCTTCTGTTAACTCACTAAACCTCACAAACACCAGCAAGGAAAGGCTGCATCAAAATAACTGTTTTGTTTCGTAGCTGCGTTTACTTTCTGCCACTCTTCACAAGCAAAGAGACTGTTTCCATTCCGTGAAAACCCGCCCTACTCTGCTCTGATTCGCAGACTGTGGGTGGGGGGGGAGAAACGCTGAATGTGATTGGATCAGAGTAGCCAGACAGACAGGCAGAGCAGCCAGCCGGACAGTGGAGCACTGAGAGAGAGGAAACAGCGGAGGATTTAACGAGGCGCGTTAATACAATTTTGTTTATCTGACTTATTGCTGCGGATTCAAGCCAAGTTGCAATAATACAGTACAGCTCAATACACACAATTGTTAAGGGGATGCAGACCCAGAAAGACGTTTGTCTTTTCATCAAATGAATTGCCAGCGCGCGTTCGTCTACAACAACAACCAACGCGTCCTATAATGATAATAAGTTGTTTGTTATTTTCTTTGAGTTTCCCTATTGAATGAATTTACTTCTTATACCATTAGGTTGCAATAAATTCACTCGAATGAAATTCGTTCGCTCATCAAATTCGTGACATTCTAAATGTGTTTTAATGTTGTTTAATTTAATGACAATACACCCGTGCGGACTCGCGTTTTTTTTTAATCTTTTTATATGGACAGGACACTGCGTTTGTTGCGTTGCTATAACTTATAACGTTAAGATAAAGTGTATAAACATTGTTCTTCTCCCTGCTAAGAAAGGAGAGCGTTTGGCTGTGTGTGTTTCAACACCTCTTAAGTACCTGTTAAGCTGACAGACCCACACCGTAAATGCCCTCGCGTGTAGTTTTTCCACAGTATTGAGAGACAATACTGTCGAACTATATAACAATAATTACCTCATTTACAAGTTGTATTTAAGTTTGCAAATAAGGGCAAATAAGAGAACACATTATTGACATTTCAAAGATGAAAAAAAAAACAGATTTCGATTTTTTCGATTTTCTGAAGAGCAAGACAATTGTTCCTTTTCTGGCACTTGTTTCTCACCGGATCAAATCGGGTTTGGTCACGTCGAGTCACATATTCTTTTAACTTAAATCAATATCTATTTTATACAGTTATTATTCAGCACGTTAAGTATTTTTCCAATGAAGTCCAGAAGTGGCTTAATTTCAAACTCTGTGATTCTTAATCATAAACATTGCATATTTCATATCATTAGACTCAGGAGAGCCTAATTTTCCTTAGAGGATAAATAAGACAAGCCAAATGGTGACCTCCTAGTGTATTTTAATCATTATCCCTTATCAGTTAGTTGTCAGTATTTTCTGGTTATTTTAGTACAACCTATCTGTAATATTTGTATTTTAATTTGGAGTTTCTTTTATGACTATAACCGTATTTTAATTGCTTGAATAGTGTAGCTTAACTCCTCAACCATGTGGTCTCTTCTACAGAGCCCACAGGATGTTCTCCAGGGCAGCGAGACCTGGATGGCGACCATCCCAGGAGAAGCCCAAGAAATGACATTAGGACTAGTCTGGCGCTTCAAAACAGACTCGCTCCATTATAAACACACACCCCTGACCAAGGAGCAGGGAAGGTCGACTGCACTACCAGACGGAGTGTATACAGAACACTCGCCAGACAATATGACCCGTTGGGATGTATTCTACCTTACACCACCAGGGCAAAGATGATTGTAAGAGCGTTATGGGACAAGGACCAGGGCTGGGACGACCCCATACCCGAACACCTTGCATCCACATGGAGAGAGTGGGAGACGGAACTCAGCTCACTCCCAGGTGTCAACATACGCCGCAGCTACTTCCCACCCACAGTGAGGCCGGAGACGTGCCAGATGGACCTGCACGTCTTCAGCGACGCCTCCGAAGTAGCCTACGGTTCGGTGGCCTACTTGCGTGCCAGAGAGGAGGGAGGAGAAATACATACTGCTTTCATCCTGGCTCGCTCAAGAATAGCCCCACGAAAGCAACAATCTATCCCGCGTCTAGAGCTCTGCGCAGCCCTAGCAGGAGCGCAACTCGCCACGTTAATCCAATGTGAACTCACCATTCCGGTGCAAAGAACAATCTTGTGGTCAGACTCCACGACAGTACTCACATGGATCCGGTCTGATTCGTGCAGATACAAGGTCTTCGTGGGAGTCAGAGTCACAGAGATTCAAGATTTAACAGAAGTAGCAAGCTGGAGGTATGTGGACACAAAACACAACCCAGCTGACGTCATCACCCGGGGAATGTCCCTGGATGACCTCACCCGTCACAACCTATACAGTGACGGGCCAGAGTTCCTCAAGCTCCCGGAAGAAGAGTGGCCTACACCCACCCCACGGGAAGCGAGTAAAGAGGAGGCCGAAAACAAGAAATCTATGTTCTGTGGATTGAACACACTCGTCTCCACAGACCCCGACATAGACGATTGCCTCACCCTAGAGAGTGCGCAGCTAAAGACATTCCTGTGGCACCACCCAGAGGTTCAGCTCACTACTGACATTACAGCAGCTGACTACGAAGAAGCAGAACTTCTTCTACTACAACGAGCCCAGAGAGACTCGTTCCCAGATGAGCTAGACTGTCTACAGGGAGCAAAGCCCGTCCCATCAGACAGCAGACTGCTCCACCTAGCCCCCGAGAGCGACGCCCATGGTCTCATCAGAGTGGGTGGTCATCTGCGGAGAGCTCCAGACTTACCGGATGACGTCAAGTACCCGATAGTCTTAAACAGCCGACACAAGGTCACAGAGCTGATCATAAAGAAATACGACGAGGATGTGCATCACGCCGGGGCAGAGAGAGTCTTCGCGGAGATCAGACGTCGTTATTGGATACTGCAAGGGAGAGAAGCAGTGCGGCGCTTCCAGCGAACCTGTCTAGACTGTCGTAAGTGGCGAGCGCAGCCCAGTATACCCCGGATGGCTGACCTACCTCCCTGTCGCCTCCGACTCGGCGACAAGCCTTTTCACTCCACTGGTATGGACTGTTTCGGCCCGCTGTATATAAAGAAAGGAAGAGGAACCGAGAAGCGGTGGGGTATTGTATTCAAATGCATGACCACCCGAGCGATGCATATAGAACTCCTTCCAACCATGAGCACAGACTCATTCCTTATGGCCTTCCGAAGATTCACATCGCGGAAAGGCAAACCGTCTATATTATTGTCTGATCACGGGACAAACTTCAAAGGCGGAGAAAGAGAGCTGAGAGAGAGCTTCTAAGCTATGGGCCCAGAACTTAAGACCCACCTCGCTCCATCCCAGATTGACTTCCAGTTTAATCCCCCGAACGCACCTCACTTCGGTGGAACTTGGGAACGAGAAGTACGTTCAATAAAGACAGCCCTGTACGCCGTGCTTGAGGCCCAGACCGTGGCGGAAGAAGTCCTAATGACAGTCCTCACGGAGATCGAGGGAGTATTGAACTCAAAGCCCCTCGGTTACGTCTCAAGTGATGTAGCAGATGTCGACCCAGTCACCCCCAACACACTCTTGATGGGGCGGCTGGACCCCGCGCTACCACAGACAATGTACAGGCCTGAAGAAGCGAATGGCCGAAGAATGTGGAGGTACAGTCAAGTATTGGCTGACAAGTTTTGGAACAGCTTCCTACTCCACTATCTACCGTCTCTACAGACCCGCCAGAAATGGGTGAAAGAGAGAGACAATTTGACAGAAGGAACAGTCGTCATGATTATCGACCAGTCACTACCCCGAGCTATGTGGCCGGCTGGCCGCGTAAGCAAAGTGATCACCGGTGCCGACGGAAAGGTCCGAGCAGCCGAAGTGCTCGTCCAAGGACGGATCTACACCCGACCCGTGGCGAGGCTAATAGAACTGCCAAGGCTCCCCGATACTATCGATGACGACCATGACCCCATGACTTTGTGAACTGCCCGACCCCTCACAACAGACATTGAGTAGTGGACAGTGCGGTTAATCTGTCTCTGCTTAGCTAATTAGGTGGAACTAATTAGGAGGCGGCTGTTACAAAGGATCAGATTAAACCGAATATATATATTTATTGATTGATATATATTGCATAGTATTTGTATATCGTTTGATATCCCTTGTATATTCCTTGTACATATACACGGAATATCCCTTTAGCCTAGTACGGACCATGATGTTTCGTTCTCCTATTGGACAGCGGTCCACAGGCGCCAGGGCCATGCCTCCAGAGTCAGGTTCAAGGCTACCGTCAGGACATGTCTGTACATGCCCGGCCTTGCCCAGGAATACGAGACAGAAATGAGGTTGGCACTAGATTGTTCGCCGTGCATATAAATATGGCGCAGGTGAATACAGAAGTAGAGTTACCCAATAAGTTGAAGCCTCACCCACGATACAACGTGCGGTGAAGTATGGCCTGTTTGGCCCCAAATAGAGCATTGAGACCGCGTGCGAATTAATAACTGAATTGTCAGAGTTTGGCGCTATACCGTCGAGTGCGACATATTTCTATTAAGTCAGTAATAGTCTATTTGTGTATAGTGTATCATGCGGCTAAAGTTCTACAGTGACCAGCATCACCAACGCTTCCTCGTACCAGCTAGAGTGCTTATCCAGGCTGGGCTGCTTTCATGGCGCTTTCACCCGAGGAGACCTAGACGAGAACCGTGTGGACATGTACACTGGATTAATCTACCCGACGACTACATAGCCCTTTGCGGCTGGATTATATTTGTTTTGGTCCTGTGATTTATGGAGCGGAGAATCGCCGACGCCTACACGTGTGGGATTTACCCTGTGAGGAGCCACGTCGAGTCTGCGCCTCAGAGAGCCTGAGGCCGGCTAGCTTTCTTCACTGTGGAGCTACAGTCTACGGAGAACAGCTGTATTCGTCTGTGGATCAAGAGACTATTGCACCGTCTCCTGTACTTGGAGTCTCCTTAGTCATCGTTGACCAGACTCTCTACTACCGACAGATCCTCTACCCCTGCTGGCTTACAACCGGGGGGACCCTTCCAGTATCTCCCGCTATATATTACTAGTGTACCATAGATATAATTCCCTAAGATTCAGGTTGTATAATTACCTCCTGCGTAACCAGAGAATGGACATTCATTATTGATTTGCCTACGCACATTCCTTTGCCTTATAAGCGCATCCAAAGTAAAATAGAGAAGTATATTATGTACCTTTTGCTGCAATAAATACTTAATTACCACTTTGTGTGGAACCGATTCATTGTGGGAAGTGTTCATCATATTTATATATCATGTACTGTATGGCCAGTAATTAAAGTACATAAAGCGGTAGTGGTTTAATGATACCATACTTATCAATACAGTCAGGGAATTGTACCCCTCAGTTACAGTTACCTATAGATTGTTTTGTTATGTTTCCATTTTGTTGTATGTATCATTAATGTGTTTTTCTCTCTTTCTCAGGAAGCACAGATGGGGTGAGCTGCCATTTCCTTTGGATATTGTTTTCTCCTGTTTTGGTTAGGTAAGAGTAGTTTAGGTAATGTAATTTCTTTTACCATAGATTAGATTGGGTTTATTTGGAGTATAGTGGTGTTTGTTTGTTGTTTTGGCCTGGGCTCACCCCTGAGCTACATGTGCTTCCTTTGCATCTCTCAATAAATATCATTGTTGTTTACAAACGTGGTCCATCTTTTCTGTCAACCAACTGTTATGTTACAGCCCTTTACCCTTAGACACACAGGGGTCGTAACACAGACCTACACGTTGTCTTAATGTTTGACAGACCTACATGCTGTCTTAATGTCTGACAGACCTACACTCGACTCGGTTGTGATTGTAAAAGGTCATTGCTCACTTTAATTTTTAATTTTAATTTTTAATTTTTATTTTTTTTATTTTTTAAACAAACATATAAACAAACATGACAACACACAATAAGATATACAAGCATTAATTACAGTGCATATCCAATGAAATTACCATTTAGTCAAATGTCTTATACAGGATATACCCCTAATACCTGTTATCTAAAAACCTACACACATATGCTCTAGCTCGTACCCCCCCCCCCCTCCCGGACCCCCCATTGGATAATCCAACCATTATAACTTGTTCCTAACCAGACACTACCATTATATGCTAGCTTTTATTCTCTCCACCGCTTCTAACCACATAGTCATTTTGGATTCATTGAGACCCAAAATTCTTGCTGTAGATATTTCTTGATAAATCACATCGAGATATGTAAGAGTCCAGACCTTCCGGCACATTTTTTCTTCTTCGCTTTAATTTTTTTGCAGTATTTTTTATTTTTATTTGATTTGAAATCTTTGTTTCGAACATGTAAATAAAACAAAATAGAACAAAAACAAATCATTAATCTATAGCAATGAAAGAAAAAAAAGAGAGAAAAAAGAACATAACTCAATTTACATGTTCGAAAAGGAGTAGGAATCCTACCCCTTTTCCACTACTCAAAATGAATGTAATTCCTTACTGATTTAAATCCTTACTAAACAAATATATATATACAAATATATGTAAAACATGAAGACAATTTTATAAAGATTTAAACACCCGTGAATGTCAAATCCCTTCCTCATCCCTGTACCTCGTGAAAATAATTTCTTTATAACTCTGTTTGAATTGTATTATATTTGGACATTGCTTAAGCACAACATTCAGACTGTTCCACAGTTTCACTCCACATCCCTGTAGCCACCGAAGGAATGACATGATGAAACTACTTGTTTTGTCTGTACAGTGGAAGCTGGAGTCTGATTTCAGTGGTCAGCTTGGTCTGACCACTATCTGAAGAGCATGAACAAAACGGGGTTGGAAATTATAGGATGTTATGCTCAATGATATAAGACTACAACTGCATGACAGAAGCCCGAACTTGAATATATTGGACTTCAATAAACATTTAGTCATTTTTAAGAAATAAATATATATATACTTTTTTTTTCTCCATACATTATCAAATATACAAATAATTGTACTTGTGTTCGGAACAATGGGGAAATATGTGAATATCAGGAAAACATGGGAAGTTTTAAGGAACAGTTCAACATTTCAAGTGTTACTTTTAACTAAGCAAGGGATAGTTGGAACACATGATTTGAACATTTCTTACCCTCCTCGAAAACCTATGAAATGTATCACATGTAAAATCCCTTATCATGATCACTCAGAATATTGTATGTGTGCAATTACTATGCTATATTCACATTATCATTGTTTGCTGTGATAGGCTGTGGTGTGTTCTGTCGATCCATGGCATGCCGTGTCATTATTTGCATTATGAGCTCATCACTGTTCTGAATGTATCTCTGGTACCACAGCGTTGGGCTGGATCCAGAAAGACAGGGCCGGCAAGGGGGCATTAGAGAGCATTTACGGAATGCACTGCATTATATAATATGTAATGTATTATCAGATGGTCAATGGATGCTCAACTTGCACAGCCACTAGGCGGCAAATTAGATTAAAATGTATTGTCATTATACAGCACAACAAGTACAGTACAATAAAGAAGTTTGGCATCTAACCAGAGTGCAAATGTAACAGTAAAGTGCAGTAGTAATATATATACAATGTACAGGTAAGTAAACTGGATATAAAATATATAAAGAGTACTACTGAATAGTGCTAATCAGATGTATGTACAGTGTTACAGTATTAATATGTACAGTGATAAAGGTATAATGACACTATGGTAGTAAATCATGCTGGTCAGTGGTATGACTAGCTAGTAAGAGTAGGTAAGGTGTTACGATTCAGGTAGGAATGTTGAACCCAAAAGCAGGATAGAAGGAGGGAACGGAGACGGTAGTTGCTCTTCTCAAACAATGTGTTCTTTTATTTTATAGAACCACAATATGAATAATGAATAACAAAAAACAACGAAAGGAATGAAAATAATATTAAACAATAATGTAAACGACGGGCAAGATATCCTCCCGGCCTGGAGCGATACTTCTCCCTGCAGACAGCTACTCACAGTAACACTGGTGAAGAATTGACAAATGAAAGAACAAACAATTGGTTACTATAAAGGGGAAACAAAACACAGCAGGCGTCAATTAGCAATCAGGACAACCTGGAAAAATGACAGGGTGAAATACTCCAGGGTGGCTCTAAGACCTTTACTCCTAAGAAAGAGTAAAAGCCCCAAACGTTACAGTAAGGGGTATGTACAGGGGGGAATTCCTTTCATCATATCTGAATCCACAACCCTCCATACCTGCCTCATACACCCCCTGCACTTCAGCTCAACCCTCCATACCTGCCTCACACACCCCCTGCACTTCAGCTCAACCCTCCATACCTACCTCTGCCCTGACAGCAGACTCCCGGTCAGCCGCCTCTACAACCCCGCCGCGCCGGAGAAGGCAGCGAGTGTCTGGCTGAAGGTCTCATCTGACCCTCTCGTTCCATGGCAGCGGGGTTCTTATTCGTCAAGATTAAGAAGAAGGATGGGTCCCTCCGGCCGTGCATCGACTACCGGGAGCTCAACGCCATCACTGTGAGGAACACCTACCCGCTCCCCCTCATGAGTTACAACTTTTAACCTAGAGCCCAACACACCCAGCCTGATCCCTGGAATGGTCCACCGGGTCGCCTATTCATTCTGGCCCTCCCGGGTGCCGTCAGGACCGAGGTGATGCAGTGGGGCCATGCTAGCCAGTTCGCCTGCCATCCTGGGGCTCGACGGACTCTGTCCTTTTTACGCCGGCGGTTCTGTTGGTTCTCTGCCTGTCCCACCGTCCACCATCGGGCCTGCTGCAGCCCCTTCCCGTGTCCAGTCGTCCATGAATGAATGAATGAATGAAAACTTTATTTAACAGATTGCAGAATGGGTAAATACAGTACGGCTCAATACCGTCTCCGCACCTTTTCCAAGATGGCAACTCCATGTGTTTAAGCTGTGAGTTTGTGAGATTTTATGTATTTTAAATGTGTTTTTTATGGCTTTTTAATGGCTTTTTTTACTACACCTGCTTGATATTGCCTTCATTCAGTTACTGGCTGGACAGTCTGAAAATCTGCTCTACAAACTGTAGCCTCCATCTGCCCTGCTTTGTGGGCTAAGGCCTACTAGCCTTCCTGCTAGCCTCCACCAGCCCTACAGCAGCTGCTTGGATTACCTGCTTTCTGTGAGCTGAGGCCATCTTACTGCTGCAGTGTGGCTCGTCTATAGCCTAGATCTGCAGCAGGGGCTTATTGTGGACTGAGAGATATATTTTTTACTTTGGCCTGACTTAGGCCTCCAGCCTGCTACACCTGGGCCTCCAGCTCTACTGGGCCTCCATCTCCACCTAAGGACCTCCAGCTCCACTAGGCCTGCAGGCTGCTCTACCTGGGCCTTCAGTCTGTTCCACTGAGCCTCCAGCTCCACTTAGCCTCCAGCCTGCTCTACCTGAGCCTACAGCTCCAGGATGATATTAGACACCAGTCCCCCACTGGAGTGTTCCACTACTGGCTGTTGCCAGATCGCCAAGCAGTTGGAGGAGTTGCTGGAGTGGGTCTCCCTCCTCACCACCATCCATCTGGAGGAGCAGAGACATCGGGAGACCATCCTGTTGGCTGACCTGAGAGAAGCACCCCCCGCCCCCAGTTCGGGTGGATCTTCTAAGGAGAGCCTATACAGGAAGCAGGGAGCCAAGCCCAAGCTCTCCAGCTCCACTCCTACTCACCCCCCTCCCCAGGCCTGGTCTAAAGTGCAGTCGAGGCGTAAGAGGCGAACCTGGGACTCTCGTCTTAGCCCTCCACCCCATGAGTCTCTCTCACTCTCCAACAGATTCAACATCCTGGAGAGTGTGGAGCTTGACCACGGGACACCAGGGGCCAAGAGGCAACGTCCGGGGTCAGGCTCACCCACTCCTATGGCTAGGAGCTGTCTGGGCCGCGTGTACCACTTCCGCAACGTATTTGATTTCCGGGGTTGGCCTGATTGGCCGCGACGGCCACGTGACGCGCGTGGCACGCCCCCGCGGCAGCCGCAGCGGCAAGCGCGCTACTGCTGGAGTTCACTTCGCCTTTCACATCGCTGCCGTTGGCGAAAGCAGGATGAGAGAGCGTAGATTTCGCTGTGTATCATTTAATCATTTATCATTTAACATTTGAAAGGCATACATTGTTGTCATACAGAAGTACAGAATACTTTTATCCAAAATGCTTCTTACTGTTACTGTTGTGAAGGGCCAGATTAAACCGAATATATATATTTATTTGTATATATATATTTAATTGTATTTGTATATTCTCTAATATTCCCTGATATCCCTTGTATATTCCTTGTACAATATGCATTGAATATCCATTCTAGCCTACTGAACATCCCATAATAGTCTCCATTCTACTATTGGTCGAGACCTTGGTGCCAGGCTGCCATACCCCCCAGACCCAGTTCAAACGTACCGCTCAACATGTACGAACAAGTCCTAGTTCCGCGTAGGAATCTGGCTACCGCACCACTAACGGTACTATTTGTTCATAGTGCGTATATATACTGCGCTACTAAAGTAGGACTTCCTTTTTAGTCCAGTTTCTTACCCTCCAATAGAGTGACAGACGTAAAGCCTCCCCGCGACGCCACGTGTGGGAGTAAGGCCAAGTTCGGCCTACCATCGGTATTGAGACATCGTGTATATTAATATTTGAATAGTCATATTTGGCACTATATCGTCGAGTTGGACGTAGTCTATTAAGCTAATAATAGTCTATTCATATGTAGTGCTTCGTGCGGTGAGAATACTATCGTAGTCAGTACCCCATCGTTTTGGGCAGAGAACTGGCTGCTTATCCAGGGTGGCCGACCCCATGTGAGGCTGCACCCGAGGAGCCCCAGAGCCGACGAGCGAGTGGACCTGCATACCGGATTATTCTACCGACGACAGCCCGCCTTCCCAGGCACGGATTATGCTTTGTATACAGTGATTATTCCATGGATAAAGACCCCCGACACTGCCGTGTGTTGGAACCCCCCCCCCTGGAGAGGACGCAAGGTGAGGAGGCGCTCTGCAAGACGAGGTCGCTTCACGTCTCTCCTCCGTGGACCGGAGAGAGCCGGCCCACAGAGAGTCCAGCTGCTTTCATCTGTGGTCCAAGGATCGCTGGCGCATTGAACTGCACTACTGTGGGTTCACCCAGGATACCCTTAGCCGGACGAGGCAGCCAGACTCTACCCCCCCCCCCCCTCCTACTCCTGTTGTCTTACAAGCGACCGGATTAACCCCCCTAGTGTATCCAGTCTTATAATCATTAAAGTATCATTGCTGTTATTCCTTAACTATTCCAGGTCGTATATTTACCACCTGCGCCATCAGAGATTGGACATTCTCTATTGATATACCGACGAATACTCTTTGCCATAAAAGTGCATACTATTTCAATTCATAAATGTAATTAAGTGATTAAGTGCTTGCTCTACACACCATCGCTGTGTAGAAATAAAGACCTATTTCTAATTCGTACATTTGTGTTGGATCCGTTTCATCTACGTGACAGTGTTCATCATAATATATTTATGCCGAGTACTGGGTGGCCGAATATTAAGTACAAAGGTAGTGGTAGTAAGTATCATATCTAGTAATACAGTCAGGGAATTGTACCCCTCAGTTACAATTGGTCCTTCGAGCCGGATGGTAATTAGTGTAATATTAATATAGTGTTATTAATATTGAAATGGCCTATGATGAACACTCCACGAAACGATCCTCCTAACCAACGCCCGCAGCGCGAACGACGGCTCCCTCAGTACTTAGAGGCTTACGCTGTCAGTCAACAACCTAGTCTTCTACTAACAGTAAACGCGGTAAAACTAGAAAGTAAAAGTATGTCTAACCCCAACGCCCAGACTACCCCGACCATAGAGGCCCCTACGGGTTCTAATGTAACTGACCAAGTTCACGGTGGGGACCAGTGGGAACCAGACATGACTTCACACCCCGCCAGTACTGAAGAAGTAGTCCCCGATGAGTCCCGGGAGGAATACAACGCTACCGAGAGAGAACTCGGCACGGAAGAAGACGGGGAGAGCACCGTGGAGATAGAGCTCCAAGGCTCCGCAAGGAGTACCCCGAGGGAAGGCTCCCCTATACAACCGCCTTCTCCCAGCGAGGCAGAGAGGACCCTACAGCAGGCCTTCCTCATCAGCCTGAACGCCGCTGCTGAACGCGACCGACTGCAGATCCAGCAGCGGAGCGAAGAAGAGCATATACGTCTAGAAATAAGACGCATTCAGAGGGAAGAGAATGTGGCCCGAGACCGAGCAGACAGCCAGCGAGCAGCTGCTGGTGCTCTACGGGACGCAGAGCGCGACAGACAGCAAGCGCAACTAATAGAACAGCTGATCAGACGGACAACACCCTCTCCCTCCGCCAGAGGCTCCAGGAACTCGTCTAGACACACCTCCAGGGCGGCATCCCCTAGCCGAGTAAACAACCCTGAACTTGACCAACAGACGAGGTCTATACCCCCCACAGACCACCTCCCCCCACCGGTCCAAGCGAGACCTAGCAACCGGGAAGGAGCAGCATATCCTGTGGAGAGGCTAAACCAGAGACTACAAGCACTGGATGACCTAACTGAAGACGAAGAGGAAGAGGAGGAGAACCACGCCCGACGACAGCACAGTACTCTACCGGACCAGGAGGTCCGGTACAGCCCAGGCTATACTCCCGCGGAGCTGCGCTACAGACCCCCGACTCTATACACGGGTGAGCACGACGCACGACCCGCACCGAGGAACAGCACCTGGACAAGCGGGCCATGGTACACTGCCGGTACCAGCCCATACCAAGGAGCGGGAGGAGACTCGCCTAGGAGGCCTCTCCCCCAACGCTCGCCGATGTATCCACAGTCAGCGTCATACATTGGCCCGCCTATGGTACCCGACTTCACCCAAGAGAACCGGGCCCAGTATACAGAACTCCGCATGTGTCTGGAGACCATGTTGGTGGATGTATTGGATGAACGCCATAAATACGCCATCCTACTGAAGCACTTAAAGGTACCCCGCGCACATAATATAGCGCTCGCCTACGCGACTTCCACCACCCCATACACAGCAGCGCTGGTAGCATTGGACCAGAGGTATGGGCGCATATGGGATTACGTGATCCAGGAGATCCGACACATCGACCGCTTACCCCCAGCAATAGACAATCGAGCACTGGACGACCTGTCCATCAGAGTGCAGTCCCTGGTAGGGATGTTGGGAGCGCAGAGAGAGAAGGGGAGGCATGAACTTTACGCCAACTCAAATGTGGAAAGGATCTTGGAGAAGCTGCCGCCCGCTCGACAGGAGCGTTTTAGGCGGCAGAGAGACCACCGAGACCCGAATGGCCCCGAACCGAACCTCCTCGATCTAGCAGACTTCCTGGCGAGAGAAGTCAGCAGCCTACGGCTAGATACATTCGGACGGAGCACCCCTGGCTCCAGAGAAGGAACCAGATGACTAAATGATGGAAGAAGATCGGTGACTGTGATGCACCAATCGGAGTCAGTACCGAGCAGCAGGAGCCACAGTACCCCCTCCAGAACGGAGAAGTGGAAGATAGTGTGCCCCTACTGTGAGAAAGAACACTGGCTAGCGCAATGTGACTCCTTCCCCAAGCTGAACGCGGAGGAAGCAAGTCAATGGATAAAGTCCAACAAGCGCTGTTTTCGCTGTGCGCGCTCACACATGGCAGCCGAATGCCGCTTAAAGAAAAGGTGCACCAAGTGCGATGGAGCCCATCTGGACATACTTCACGACAGTAACAGACGGCGCCCTTCACCCGCACCATCCAGCAGCAAAGCGAGCGTCATGTACATCGATCCCGCCAGCAGCAGTGGAGCCCGAGTACTCCTAAAAGTAGTGCGTGTGACACTAAGCTACCAGAATAAAGTCCTGGACACTTACGCCGTCCTCGATGACGGGTCAGAGAAGACCCTTCTGCTCGCCTCCGCTGCGGCCCAGCTAGGGCTGCGGGGAAGCGAAACCCAAATGACAATTCGGACAATAAGACGAGATTTGAAGACGATAAAGGGCGAGAATGTCTCATTCTCTATCGCAGCAAGCGGCCAGCCTGAGCGACGGTACCAGATTACAGACGCTTTCACCAGCCAAGAAATAGGACTGTCGCGGTACACATACCCCGTCGCCAAGCTGATGGAGAAATATGCACATCTGCGCAAGTTACCGATCCCGCTCATAGACAATGCTATGCCGAGACTGTTGATAGGCTCCGACCATGCAGACCTCATTGTCCCGATAGACCGGGTTCATACCGGACCCCGAGGCTGTCCTGCAGCAGTCGAGACCCGTTTGGGATGGACTCTCCAAGGCCCGCTCGCCAAATCTCTCAACCGAAGTACAGCCACTAGATGTCTCCACTCCCGAGTCACAGAGGGAGAAACCGCACTCCTGCAACACGTAGAGCGGTTATGGACCTTGGAACAAATGCCCTTTAAGAACGGAAAGAAAGACATTCGCTCTAAAGATGACATTTACGCCATTCACCTCCTCGAGACAGGGACCAAGAGAGTCCCGGTCAACGGCGTGTTGAGATACGCCACGCCACTCCTGCGGCGAGAAGGAATGCCTACTTTCCACGCCAAGACAGACGCCACAGAACGGTACCTGCTGAACACGGAGCGGCGCTTAGCCAAGAACCCCGCCCAAGAGAGTGTATACCGCGCTGAGATTGAGAAGCTCATCACAGCGGGACACGTCACAAAGATGGACATTAAAGAGGCTGACCAGACCACTGAATCGTGGTACGTGCCTCACCACAAGGTCCATCACAACGGTAAAGACCGCATAGTATTTAACTGCAGCTACCAGATCGGATCCCAAAATCTGAATAAAAAGTTACTGCCCGGTCCCACACTCGGCCCCTCCCTACTCTGCGTTCTACTCCGCTTCCGCCAGGAAAAGGTGGCCATCAGCGGGGACATTAAAGGAATGTTCCTGCAGGTGAGATTAGTAGAGGAGGACAAGCCCCTGTTACGGTTCCTATGGAGAGAGAAGCCAGGAGATGAGCACCCAGCCATCTACCAATGGGAAGTCCTCCCCTTCGGAACGACGTGCAGCCCCTGCTGTGCTACATTTGCACTACAGAAACATGTAGCAGAGGACCCAGCAGCGGACGAAGAGGTCCGACACAGCGTAAAGAACAGCTTCTACGTAGACAACTGTCTACAAAGCCTTTCAACCCAGGAAGAAGCCGAGGCTCTCCTGATTAAACTCTGCGCCTCATTGATCAAAGGCGGCTTTGATCTCAGGCAGTGGGCCAGCAGCGATCCGCAAGTACTGCGCAGCCTCTCCTCCGAGGACAAGGCAGCCAGCAGCGAGACCTGGATGGCTACAATCCCGGGAGAAGCCCAGGAGATGACCCTGGGATTGGTGTGGCGATTCAAAACAGATTCGCTTCACTACAGACACAAGCCCCTGACTACGGAGCAGGGAAGGCCGGCGGCGGCGCCGACCACCAGACGGAGTGTGTACACAACACTCGCCCGACAATATGACCCGCTAGGATGTATTCTACCGTACACCACCAGGGCAAAAATGATTGTACGAGCATTGTGGGACAAGGACCAGGGCTGGGACGACCCCATTCCCGCATACCTTGCATCCACCTGGAGAGAGTGGGAGATGGAGCTCCACTCACTCCCAGGCGTTAATATGCGCCGAAGCTACTTCCCACCCACGGTGAGGCCAGAGACATGTAAAATGGACTTACACGTCTTCAGTGACGCCTCAGAGGTCGCATACGGATCAGTAGCCTACTTGCGGGCCCAAGAAGAGGGGGGAGAGATCTACACAGCATTTGTCCTCGCCCGCTCGAGAATAGCCCCACGCAAGCAACAATCTATCCCATGCCTAGAGCTCTGCGCAGCCCTAGCCGGAGCGCACCTAGCCACG
Source organism: Notolepis coatsorum (assembly GCF_963971535.1). NCBI lineage: Eukaryota > Metazoa > Chordata > Actinopteri > Aulopiformes > Paralepididae > Notolepis > Notolepis coatsorum. The sequence goes on from NC_140172.1 coordinate 62,725,985, forward strand.
CTCATCCAACGTGAGCTCACCATACCGGTGTCTAGAACAATCCTGTGGTCAGATTCCACGACAGTACTCGCCTGGATCAAATCAGACTCATGCAAGTACAAAGTCTTCGTGGGAGTCAGAGTCACCGAGATTCAAGACTTAACCGAAGAGTTAACCGGAGAAACAGAGTGGCGCTACGTTGATACAAAACAGAACCCAGCTGACGTCATCACCCGGGGAATGCCCCTAGATGACCTCACCCGTCGCAATGTCTACAGTGACGGCCCAGCAACGCGATTAATCTGTCTCTGCTTAACTGATTAGGTCTGGGACCAATCAGGGGGTGGCTGTTGTGAAGGGCCAGATTAAACCGAATATATATATTTATTTGTATATATATATTTAATTGTATTTGTATATTCTCTAATATTCCCTGATATCCCTTGTATATTCCTTGTACAATATGCATTGAATATCCATTCTAGCCTACTGAACATCCCATAATAGTCTCCATTCTACTATTGGTCGAGACCTTGGTGCCAGGCTGCCATACCCCCCAGACCCAGTTCAAACGTACCGCTCAACATGTACGAACAAGTCCTAGTTCCGCGTAGGAATCTGGCTACCGCACCACTAACGGTACTATTTGTTCATAGTGCGTATATATACTGCGCTACTAAAGTAGGACTTCCTTTTTAGTCCAGTTTCTTACCCTCCAATAGAGTGACAGACGTAAAGCCTCCCCGCGACGCCACGTGTGGGAGTAAGGCCAAGTTCGGCCTACCATCGGTATTGAGACATCGTGTATATTAATATTTGAATAGTCATATTTGGCACTATATCGTCGAGTTGGACGTAGTCTATTAAGCTAATAATAGTCTATTCATATGTAGTGCTTCGTGCGGTGAGAATACTATCGTAGTCAGTACCCCATCGTTTTGGGCAGAGAACTGGCTGCTTATCCAGGGTGGCCGACCCCATGTGAGGCTGCACCCGAGGAGCCCCAGAGCCGACGAGCGAGTGGACCTGCATACCGGATTATTCTACCGACGACAGCCCGCCTTCCCAGGCACGGATTATGCTTTGTATACAGTGATTATTCCATGGATAAAGACCCCCGACACTGCCGTGTGTTGGAACCCCCCCCCCTGGAGAGGACGCAAGGTGAGGAGGCGCTCTGCAAGACGAGGTCGCTTCACGTCTCTCCTCCGTGGACCGGAGAGAGCCGGCCCACAGAGAGTCCAGCTGCTTTCATCTGTGGTCCAAGGATCGCTGGCGCATTGAACTGCACTACTGTGGGTTCACCCAGGATACCCTTAGCCGGACGAGGCAGCCAGACTCTACCCCCCCCCCCCCTCCTACTCCTGTTGTCTTACAAGCGACCGGATTAACCCCCCTAGTGTATCCAGTCTTATAATCATTAAAGTATCATTGCTGTTATTCCTTAACTATTCCAGGTCGTATATTTACCACCTGCGCCATCAGAGATTGGACATTCTCTATTGATATACCGACGAATACTCTTTGCCATAAAAGTGCATACTATTTCAATTCATAAATGTAATTAAGTGATTAAGTGCTTGCTCTACACACCATCGCTGTGTAGAAATAAAGACCTATTTCTAATTCGTACATTTGTGTTGGATCCGTTTCATCTACGTGACAGTGTTCATCATAATATATTTATGCCGAGTACTGGGTGGCCGAATATTAAGTACAAAGGTAGTGGTAGTAAGTATCATATCTAGTAATACAGTCAGGGAATTGTACCCCTCAGTTACAGTTACACTGTTAGAGACTGTGCTAGACAAATGAATGACTAATTCGGTCAGAAATAACGTAACTAATAACGTTAGTAAGCACTGCTTATATGCTTATTATGTCTGCGGGGTACAGTAAACGTTTTTCCCGGTACATTCTGAAGAGCACACCGCTGTATGTTGGAGAACCAGCGGTTTTCCGCTCCTCCTCACTCGAGTGAGAGCAAAGCCGTGCACAGCTCAGCCCTGTGTGAGACGCGAGCAGGAAGGAGGAGATGGGAGTCCTTCCAATCGGAATATGTTGTTTCTTTACACATATGTTGGATTATGAATGTCTTTATAGCTACAAATGAATGACTAATTCGGTCAGAAAGCAGTAACACAACAGTTGCAATGTTGTGTTACTGCTTCTCGGCATAAGCCCCAATAAGACCGTCACCAGAGCTCAGCGATGCCGGAGCGGAAGACCGCTGGTGGCATGGTTGATTACAATCGAGCATCCATGCTCCGGATCTATTACACAGTACACAGTGTGGTGCAGCCTACGGGCGAAGCTAATGGTTGCTAACTACAGTTCCTAGGGGTACCCCATCAACATTACATGCCGGCATTAGCATAGGACTTTTGTTCTGGTACAGTGGGCCCACATTTTTGGTTTCCTTTGAGTGTGATAACGTGTTTGTTCTTTAATAATATTTTCCCATCTAATTAACCCTTTCCCTGTGGGGAGGTTACAGACCTGGTGCATCATAAGTAAAGCCTTAGAGAGGTACTGTTCTTGCCATATAATTAAAGCCTGATAGAGGTATTACACATGGTACCGACCCAGACGTGGGTGATGAGTCAAACACATTGAAGTATATTATCCCTGATACTAACCCAGAGGTGGGTGTATAATATACGTGTCTATGAGGTATTGAGTTACAAACGGAGCTATAGTGGGACTTCAGTCCATTTGACCACTCCTATTAAATCATTGTAACTGAACAGTACAATTAACATTAAACATTAGATGGGATTCTGTGTGCGTGTCCATTCCTGTGCCCAGTATTAACTCTTTTGGTGTGGGTAACGTATATATGATTAACCCCTTCCTACCCAACTCTCCCCTTTTCATTGTAAGGTTTCTAGTGGTCATCAAGGGAGGTTACTGCTTGCGGGAGGAACGAATCTATTTAGGCATATCAGTCACTAGGTGTGGGAGGGCCCACGGAGGTAATCAGGGAAGTGAGAGCGAGTTGGGGAGTACTGCTGACCGCCCCGGAGAGGCGAGGAGGACCAGAGTACCAAACCAGGTTGGTAAATCCCGGGCCCCATTCACTCCCACTGCCGGGTCCCAGTTTGACGCTCCAGGCCCAAAGACGAGGGTGCAGTCAGACGGAGCTCTACTGTGTCCAGCTACCTTGTGACTGCCAGCAACCGTTCCCACGAAGCAGGGATAATCCACCCTGCTACACATGTAAAAATAGAAGTAAAAAATAGAAGTCACGTACGTAGACACAGTGTTCAGTATATACATATGTACAATGTTCAATGCAGAATAGAAGTAACTGAGTTACCATACAATATACAATATACTATGCAATATACTAATATACAATATACTATATAGTGCAAAGCAGAAATGGGATGAGGTACAATTTAGGTACAATTTACAGTAAGGTGTACTGAGGTATGGGTTGTAGTGCAAATCCTTTACCAATAAATATAAAGTGTGTTTAGGTGTTCTAAAGTGTGGAGAGTGGGCGCTGCAGTGTGTTGTTTGTTTAAAGTGAGTGTGTGCGTGTGGATGTGTGTGTTGTGAGTGCATTTGATGGTTGTTGCATAGTGTTATTGTTCGTTGAGCAACCTGATGGCCTGGGGATAGAAGCTTCTTCTGAGTCTTTCTGTGCTTGCCATGAGACTCCGGTATCGCTTGCCTGACCGCAGCAGTTCAAAGAGGCAGTTGTTTGGGTGGCTGGAGTCCTTGATAATTCTCTTAGCCTTACCCCTGCACCGCTTGTTGTAAATGTTCTGGAGAGTGGGAAGCCCCCCTCCAATTGTGCGTTCGGCTGAACGTGCCACTCTCTGTAGTCTGCTACGGTCTTGTGCGGTGCTATTCCCAAACCAGGAGGTGATATTGCCAGTCAGGATGCTCTCTATTGTACATGAGTAGAAGTTCTCATTTGTTGTCATTTGCATAAATTAGGAACAGTAGCGGTCCTAGTATGCTTCCTTGTGGAACACCACAGCTCACTGTGAGGGTGGGGGGGGGGGGGTAGAGTACCGTTTACCTCCACCATCTGTTCTCTCCCTTCCAGGTAGGATTGCATCCAGCTCACTGATAGACTATCAAAACCAATTGCTTTTAGCTTGTCAATCAGAATGGAGTGATTGACAGTGTCAAAGGCCTTTTGTAGGTCCAGCATGACCATGCCGCAGTATTTTCCCGCCATGGTCTCACCTCTCCGTGGACTTTGTGACCGGTCTCCCTCCTTCCCTGGGCAACACCATCATCCTTACCATCATGGACCGGTTCTCGAAGTCTGTATGGTTGGTAGCCCTGGCAAAGCTCCCAACCGCCGCGGAGACGGCGGAGCTACTCACTCCACATCTCTCAGGTCAAGCCCTACCAGTAACCTGGTTCCACCTGCTCCTGCACCGCCCCCTCCCCAACTGGTGGATGGTCACCGTCAGTGGGTGGTGAGGAGACTCTTGAGGGTTCGTCGCCAGGGCCGGGGATTCCAGTACCTGGTGGACTGGGACCATGTCAAATTTGGAGGCAGTATCTACATATTATGGTGAAAAAACATAGTGTTCAGTCAAGTCAAGTCAAGAGTTTTATTTGTCACGGCATACAAGTATACAATGAAATGCGGGTGGTCTTGCCTGCAACGATGTGCAATACAGTAGTACAACATATAATAGAATCCAATAAAACAACATTGTGCAATAAACAGGTAACATAGTAGGGCATATCGGTATTTGTACATAAGTTATTTACAGAGCATGGAGGACATGCTAGGTCCTTTGGTAGTGCAATACACTGTTACTGTTGGTATACTATTTTTAAAGTGACCTTTCCTTTGTGGCCATAAGTGTGGGCATGTGCAGCATGAGTGTGTGCTTGCTCATGTTAAAGTGGCTGCTAGTGTGCGAGCGTGTACAGCGTGTGTGTCGTGTGTGTGCTCATGTGTGCTTGTGTGTGGAGAGTTCAGTGTTCTGTGGCACTCAGTGTTCAGTGTTCAAGGCTCTGATGGCCTGGGGGAAGAAGCTGAGCCGAAGCCTCTCTGTCCTAGTAGCTGGGGTTCGCAGGCGACTGCCTGACCTCAGCAGCTGGAACAGGCTGTTGTTGGGGTGGTGAGGGTCTTTCATTATTCTGCAGGCTCTGGATTTGCACCTCTTGTTGTATAGAACCTGCAGTGGAGGTAGTGCAATACCTGTGGTACGCTCGGCTGAGCGCACCACTCTCTGTAGGGCCTTCTTGTCCTGTGCCGTGCTGTTTCCATACCAGGCAGTGATGTTTCCAGTCAAGATGCTCTCTACAGCTCCGGAGTAGAAGGACTGGATATCCCAGATACTCTGAACTTCCTTAACTGTCTCAGGTGGTAGAGGCGCTGCTTCGCCTTTTTTACGACTGAGTCTATGTGTGTTGACCATGTCAGATCCTCTGAGATGTGGACCCCCAGGTACTTAAAGCTGCTCACCCTGTCCACGGTAGCCCCGTTTATCCTCAGTGGTGTGTGTGTCTCCTGCTGTCCTCTCCTATAATCCACGAGCAGCTCCTTGGTTTTACCAATGTTCAGGAGCAGGCTGTTGTCCTGGCACCAGCGTTCCAGTACCTCAACCTCCTCCCGGTAGGTCTTTTCATCGTTGTCCGAAATCAGCCCCACCACCACCGTGTCGTCTGCAAACTTCACTATGGAGTTGGAGCTGAACTTGGCCACACAATCGTGTGTGTAGAGTGAGTACAACAGGGGGCTCAGAACACAGCCCTGGGGGGACCCGATGCTCAGGGTGATGGTGTTGGAGGTCTGACCCCCCACCCTGACCGCCTGGGGTCTTTCACTCAGAAAGTCCAGTACCCAGGCGCTCAGAGCGGAGCTCAGACCCAGCTCGATCAGCTTGTCCACCAGTCTGGTGGGGACTATGGTGTTGAACGCTGTGCTGTAGTCAATTAACAACAGTCTCACATAGCCCCCCTTCTGGCGGTCAAGGTGAGAGAGGGTGCTGTGCAGTACTTGGGAGACCGCGTCGTCAGTGGACCTGTTTGTCCTGTATGCAAATTGCATAGGGTCCATATCACTGGGGAGGGAGGCACAAATGTGATCCTTGACCAGCCCCTCGAAACATTTCATGGCCACAGAGGTGAGTGCCACCGGTCTGTAGTCATTGAGACATGTTGGGGAGGGTTTCTTCGGTACAGGGATGATGGTAGACATCTTGAAGCAGGCAGGGACCACTGACTCCACCAGGGATTGATTAAATATGGTGGTGAACACAGGGGCTAGCTGGTTGGCACAGGACTTAAGTATGCGTCTTCTTTGTACATATACACGGAATATCCCTTTAACCTAGTACAGACCATAATATTTCGTTCTCCTATTGGAAGCGATCCCCTAGGCGCCAACGGCCATACCCCCAATGCCGAGTTCAAAGTCACCGCGAAGACATGTCTGTACATGCCCGGCTTTGCCCAGGAATACGAGACAGAAATAAGGTTGGCACTAGATTATTCACCGTACGTATAAATACGTCGCAGGTGGATACAGCAGTAGTCTTGTCTTATCCTAATACGTTCGTTCAACGTATCGTTCGCTCCTTACTAGTAAAGCCTTCATCACGAGTCAACGACCAAGTGAAGTGAGCAACCGTGCATCTAAATAGAGCACTTATAACCGCGTGCGAATAGGATAGTAAAGTGTCAGAGCTTAGTGGAATAACGTCAAGTTCAACCTAGTTAATGTGAAGTACCGCGCACCGGAGAATCTACACCGGTGAATGCAGAGCCCTTTCCAGCTGGATTATTGCTTTGGTCCTGTGGATGTTGGAGTGGAGAAGAATCGTCTACCACCCACTACTGTGTGGGATTTACCCGTGAGGAACATCACTCGAGCCCGTCTCTTGGAGAGGCTGGCCGGCTTTCACCTATGCTGCACGCATACTTGGATTACAGCTGCTGCTTTTCGTCTGCTGATCCAGGGAGTAATACCGCCTCCCATAGCAGGAGCTTATTGAGTCCCTGTTGATCCAGACTTTGCATTCGAACATTTCCTCCCCCTGCTGGCTTACAACCGGTGGGAACCCTACTAGTATCTCCCGCTATCTTACCAGAGTACCATAGATATAATTCCTAAGATTCAGGTTGTATTATTATCTCCTGCGTAATATGAGAATGGACATACGTTATTGATTTGCCTACGCACATTCCTTTGCCTTATAAGCGCATCCAAAGTAAAGTATATTATGTACTATCATTGCTGCTAATAAATACTTAAACCCAGTTTTGTGTGGAACCGAGTCATTGTGGGAAGTGTTCATCATAAGATACCTGTGTACTGTATGGCCAGTAGTAATGTACATAAGACAGTAGTGGTTTAATGATACCATACTTATTAATACAGTCAGGGAATTGTACCCCTCAGTTACAATTGGTCCTTCGAGCCCCGGATAAGAATTAGCGTAATATTAATATAATATTAATATTAACATGGCCGATGATGAACACTCCACAAACGGTTCTCCTAAGCTAGATCGCCCGGAGCGCAGACGGCAGCCACCTCTTCACCTAGAGGACTACGTTGTCAGTCCAATACCTAGCTTTAAAAGGAAGTTAAATACGGATAAAATAACTAAAGCGGATAGTAAAAGTATGCCAAACCCTACCGACCAGGCTACCCCGCCAGTAGAGACCCTAGTGGGTTCTAACGTAACTGACCAAGCTCACAGTGGGGACCAGGAGGGACCTGACATGACTTTACCCCCGCCAACGTCGACGAGGTAGTCCCCGGAGAGCTCCAGGATAAAGAAAGCCCTCCAGGGATGGAACCCGACCCACCACAAGAGGAGACGCGCACCCAGGAGATGGATCTCCTCGGTACGCGACAGGAGAACGGATCTCCAACGAGTACTACCAGAAGCCGATCACCTCAACCAGCGTCTTCCCCCAGCGAGGCGGACAAGATGCTGGCGCAGGCACTCATCGCCACCCTGGCAGCCTCCACCGAACGCGATCGACTTCAAGCGCAACAGACGAGCGAGCGTGAACAAGCTGCAGACCAACGAGAGCGCCTTCACGCGCAACTCCAAGCGCAAGCCCTCCGTGAACGCGAACATTCTGCAACCGAGCGAGAGCGCTTCCAGGCGCAACAAAGGAGTGAAGACGACCGCATAAGACTGGAGACCAGACGCCTTCAGACGGAAGAGAACATTGAAAGAAGCCGCGCCGATGCGCAGCACGCCACCGCCAATGCGCAGCGCGACGCCGCCAATGCCCAGCGCGAAGCAGCGCGCGACGCCGCCCATGCCCAGCGCGAGGCAGAGCGCGACCGGCTGCAGGCGCAGCTGATGGACAAATTGATTACCATGGCGACACCCCCTCACTCCGCACGGAGCTCCCGGAGATCGTCACGACAAGGGTCTAGGACACATTCCCCTAACCGACCAAGCGACCCGGGACCCCGCCAACAGGAGGATCCTGTCCACGTCTCCGAACCCCCTCCCCGGCCGGTCCATACGAGACCCAGCAACCGGGAAGAACCGGACCACGCCGAGAGACTGAACAGAAGACTCCAGGACCTAGCAGAGGAAGAGGAGGAGGAAGAGGAGGAATGTCAAGCCGACCAGCAGCAACGTACCCTGGACCAGGAGGCCCAGTACAGCCCCGACCAGCAGCAACGTACTCTGGACCAGGAGGTCCAGTACAGCCCAGACGTCAGCCCCGAGGCCCTGCGCTACAAACCCCCGACTCAACTCACGGGTGAGTTTGACGCACCGCCAGCCCCGAGGAACAGCACCTGGGTACCCAACCTTCGGTACCCACCAAGTACCAGCCCAAGACGACACGCACGGGGAGACTCGCCCAGGAGGCCTCTCCCCCAACGCTCACCGATGTGCCAGCCATCCATGGCATCGTACCTTGGCACACCGACGTTCCCGGACTTCACACACGAGAACAGAGCACAGTACACAGAGCTACGAATGTGCTTAGAGACAATGATGTCCGACGTACCGGATGAAACGTACAAGTATGCTATCCTACTCAAGCACCTGAAGGTGCCCAGAGCGCACAATATAGCGCTGGCATATTCCAACTCTACTACCCCATACACCGCGGCGCTAGTAGCCCTCGACCAACGTTATGGACGCATATGGGACTACGTGATACAGGAGATAAGAGACATTGACCGTCTCCCCCCAGCCAGAGACAACAGAGCATTAGATGACCTCTCTATCAAGGTACAGTCCCTGGTAGGGATGCTGGGGGCCCAAAAGGAAAAGGGGATATACGAACTGTACGCTAACTCTAATGTAGAGAGAATATTAGAGAAGCTCCCTCCCGCCCGACAAGAGCGTTTCCGGCGGCAGAGAGACCACCGCGACCCCAACGGTCCAGAGGCATCCCTCCTAGACCTGTCTGAGTTCCTCGCCAGGGAGGTCAGCAGCTTACGACTGGACACGTTCGTATGGAGTGGACCAAGCCCAAGACCAGGACCTCGGGGATTAAATGATAACCGCCGGTCGGTGACCGTTATGCACCAAGCCGAATCAGTACCGCCGCACAAGAACCACGACACCCCCTCGACGAAAGAGGAGTGGAAGATTGAATGCCAGTACTGTGAAGGGGAACATCGGCTGTATCAATGCGACGATTTCAACAAGCTGACCACGGATGAGGTGAGTCAGTGGATCAAGGACCACCGCCGCTGCTTCCGCTGCGCGCGCAGCCACATGGCAGCTGCGTGCCGCTTGAAGAAGAAGTGCGGCAGGTGCGGCGGCACCCACTTGGAGGTCCTGCATGACATCAACAAGCGTCCGCCAGGACAACAAAGTGGGCCCGTCACGGTAATGTACCAGGCCGAGGCGGTGGCACCAGTACCAAAGATCCACCAGACCACTCCCTACTGTTCCGACTGCTACAGCAGACACTGGGAGTCATGGTGCTACTCGGACGACCGCGAGTCGGCACCACCCCAGACGATCCAAAGCACAGGAGTGCTCCACATTGACCAGCATAGCGGAACCCCCCGAGTGCTCATCAAAGTGGTCAGAGTGCTCCTGAGCTACGAGGACAAGGTCCTGGACACTTACGCCGTCCTGGACGATGGGTCTGAAAAGACTCTCCTCCTCGCTTCTGCCGCAGCCCAGTTGGGCCTGCGGGGTGCCAAAGGTACCATGACCATACGCACCATCAGAAGGGACCAGAAGACCATAAAAGGTGAAAAGGTCTCCTTCAAGATAGCAGCGGTGGACCAGCCCGAGAAGCAGTATAGTATAACCAACGTCTTCACCAGCCACGACATAGGCCTGTCTCAGTACACCTACCCCATCCCACAGCTGATGGCGAAGTATGTGCACCTACGTCAACTACCTATACCGCTTATCGACGGCGCCACACCGACCCTGCTCATCGGCTCCGACCACGCGGACCTCATCCTCCCAATTGAGGCGGCCCACATCGGACCCAAAGGATGCCCAGTTGCGGTTCAGACCCGACTGGGGTGGACTCTCCAGGGCCCCCTCTACGGACTTGACAGTCAACCCACGTCTACACGCTGCCTACACACAAAGGCGAGCGACACCGGCCACTCCCTCGTACAGCCCGTTGAGAGGCTATTGACATTAAGCGAGAGGCCTGTGAGAGAACAGTGGGCACAAGAGGGAGTTCGGAACTCCACCCCCCTCAGCTGCGCTTCAGACGTAGCTGACCTCAAACCTAGCACCCCAAGCGACTCCTTGACGGGGCGGCCAGAACCGGCCCCTCCTCAGACGGGGTACAGAGCAAACAAGAGAAACAGACGGAGGAGGAGGAGGCACAGCCAAGCACAGATCAAAGCAGTCTCAGGCCCGCTTCCTCCTAAGCCCCCCTTCATCCCGTCCAGTCGTCATGACCATAGACCAGTCACTACCCCGAGCTGCGTGGCCGGCCGGCCGCGTAAGCAAAGTGATCACTGGTGCCGACGGAAAGGTCAGAGCGGCAGAAGTGCTCGTCCAAGGGCGGACATACAACCGACCTGTGGCGAGGCTGATAGAGTTGCCAAGGCTCCCCGACTCGCTTAATGACGACCATGACCCACTGACTTTGTGAACTGCCCTACCCTCACAACAGACATTGAGTAGTGGACAGTGCGGTTAATCTGTCTCTGCTTATCTAATTAGGTGGGACTAATTAGGAGGCGGCTGTTACGAAGGATCAGATTAAACCGAATATATATATTTACTGATTGATATATATTGCATAGTATTTGTATATCGTCTGATATCCCTTGTGTATTCTTTGTACATATACACGGAATATCCCTTTAACCTAGTACAGACCATAATATTTCGTTCTCCTATTGGAAGCGATCCCCTAGGCGCCAACGGCCATACCCCCAATGCCGAGTTCAAAGTCACCGCGAAGACATGTCTGTACATGCCCGGCTTTGCCCAGGAATACGAGACAGAAATAAGGTTGGCACTAGATTATTCACCGTACGTATAAATACGTCGCAGGTGGATACAGCAGTAGTCTTGTCTTATCCTAATACGTTCGTTCAACGTATCTTTCGCTCCTTACTAGTAAAGCCTTCATCACGAGTCAACGACCAAGTGAAGTGAGCAACCGTGCATCTAAATAGAGCACTTATAACCGCGTGCAAATAGGATAGTAAAGTGTCAGAGCTTAGTGGAATAACGTCAAGTTCAACCTAGTTAATGTGAAGTACCGCGCACCGGAGAATCTACACCGGTGAATGCAGAGCCCTTTCCAGCTGGATTATTGCTTTGGTCCTGTGGATGTTGGAGCGGAGAAGAATCGTCTACCACCCACTACTGTGTGGGATTTACCCGTGAGGAACATCACTCGAGCCCGTCTCTTGGAGAGGCTGGCCGGCTTTCACCTATGCTGCACGCATACTTGGATTACAGCTGCTGCTTTTCGTCTGCTGATCCAGGGAGTAATACCGCCTCCCATAGCAGGAGCTTATTGAGTCCCCGTTGATCCAGACTTTGCATTTGAACATTTCCTCCCCCTGCTGGCTTACAACCGGTGGGAACCCTACTAGTATCTCCCGCTATCTTACCAGAGTACCATAGATATAATTCCTAAGATTCAGGTTGTATTATTATCTCCTGCGTAATATGAGAATGGACATACGTTATTGATTTGCCTACGCACATTCCTTTGCCTTATAAGCGCATCCAAAGTAAAGTATATTATGTACTATCATTGCTGCTAATAAATACTTAAACCCAGTTTTGTGTGGAACCGAGTCATTGTGGGAAGTGTTCATCATAAGATACCTGTGTACTGTATGGCCAGTAGTAATGTACATAAGACAGTAGTGGTTTAATGATACCATACTTATTAATACAGTCAGGGAATTGTACCCCTCAGTTACAGTTGTCAATATCCCAGTGTACCCAACCCCCCCCCCACCCAACCTCCTCCAATGTACAGTTTCTACGTCAAATGTATATACTCCCTTTTCCTGACTCCTTCTGTATCACAAACAGTACTGTATTTGCAAATCTGGTATGTCATAAATGTATAGATGTAGCAGTACTGACTATCTGTATGTCATGTATGTCATATATGTCCTGATGAATTGAAAATGGGGGACCCTGATGTAAACAAGACGAAAGTCTTTCTCTGGTCTGCATCCCCTTAACAATTGTGTGTATTGAGCTGTACTGTATTGTACCCATTCTGCAATCTGTTAATAACATTTCCAATCAATCAATCAATGCAGCTAACATAATAACATACATAAATGTGATATTGTTTTTGCTTTTGATGATTGTTTGTTTTATGAAACTTCAGTAGATCTAGAGGCAAAATGTGATAATATCTCAAAATGTTCCTATCCAGAGAAAAGGAAAGCAACATATGACAATGGCAATGAAAGAAAGCACACATCTAGAGGGCGTAAGGCAGGTATGAGCACCTGCTCCTGTTTAGTCTGTAAACTACACAACAATAAATTGTAAAATTATATTTTCAAATGTATGAATAATAAGTGTTTCTTTGGCTCTTCAGAAACTTGTACTTCCTCTGTCTCATGTCATTACAATATAAAAAGTAATAATTCCAACAAAGGGGGAAGAATTGAAAACAAAACCACAACTTTCTGGATGTTCTTTGACCCGTTGACAAAATATAAGTACACATGTAGGAGACGGGAAATCACGACCAAAGAGAGTGAAGTTTCTTTGACCACACATCAGTGTGCATCATTTAATAGCATAGCCATGGATACCACAACAAACAAAGTCAAGCGTTAATATGGCCGCTCTAGATACCCCGGATGCCCTGTGTCCTTAAAGTGACAGTGTAGGTGGATTATGTCCCGTCCAGGTAAGTGCCCATGTAAGTGCCCACTACACACACATGTTTATGCTTTTTATGAATGATGAATTATGAATTGTGAATTTTCTTTCAGCACAAGGTAATGTGCTGCTAAGCATGGACCCCTCCTCCTCTAACTAAATACAAACATACATATTGATCAACATATAATAGTGACATGACCAGTATGAAAATAGTAAGTTAAATAAATAAATATGATACCCAATGAATATGATGTACAAGACAAAGACTAGGACATAATGTGTACAGTATATTTTCATAATACAGTACATAGAATCAACCCTGGCATCAATTTACAGCACCATCATAAAGGATGGAAATTGAGGTGGATGCCAAACTTATTTTCGTTGTACTGTACTTGTACTGTATAATGACAATGCATTTGAATCTAATCTAATCTAATTATCCAGAGGGGCCATTATTCGCTTTCAATAGGATGAGCAGGGGCGGACTGGGACACAAATTCAGTCCGGGACATTCAGACGCACCAGCCCACACACCGGCCCACGCACCGGCCCACGCATCGGCCCACGCACCGGCCCCGAAACCGGCCCACACAACGGCCGTTATGAAACACTCGTCCAGTATTAAACAACCCAAGGCTGTGGCTAAGGAGTCAACATCAGGGAGACCAAAATCTACACCCCGCCCCTAGATGTGCACTCGTGCACAGTGCACGCACACACACACACACACACATATACCATTACTTCCTGTCATTGGCATACATTCTTCTTTTTTTTTTACTAACATCTTAGTGCCTCATTAGCCTAGGGATTAAGGATACATGAAGTATTAACTACACCATAATAATATTGAGGTTTTGATCCATAGAAAGGTCTGTGCTACACAATTTCAGTTAGATTAGATTTATTGTCCTTTAATTTTGCACTCATGACATTAGTTGCTTGCCGTTTAATCAACATCGAAAGACCCCCCACTTCCTCCCAGACACCCATTCCAAGAGCCTGTTCGCTTTCCAGGTCTCTCTCTCTCTCTCTGTCTGTGTGTCTCTCTCTCTCTCTGTCTGTGTGTGTGTGTCTCTCTCCACACGTGTCGGAGGAAGCGTGCATATACTTCAGGGTTCTCTTGTACCGACCAGTAGGAGAACATGCGCACAACAACCAGGTAGGGGAGGGGGGGAATTGGCACAACGACTAAATTGGGATGGGGAGAAAACAGAGAAAAATCTGAGAAAGAGAGATACAAAAAAAAAAAAAAAAAAAAAAAAAAAAAAATAATAATAATAATAATAATAATAATAATAATAATAATAATAATAATAATAATAATAATAATAATAATAATAATAATAATAGAACATTCTAGAACATTTGTGATGTCACAGTATGATGTCATAATCAAACATTCTAGAACATTTGTGATGTCACAGTACGATGTCATAATCAAACATTCTAGAACATTTGTGTTCTATATATATTCAACAATTCTGGGAATTGTGGAGAGGGAGTGAAGCCGAAGTGCTGTAGTTGTGGTGGGGAGCATAGTGTAGCGTTTAGGGGGTGCGAGGTGATGATGAAGGAGGTCGCGGATCGGAGAGAGAGAAGGGAGGGTAAGTTGACGTATGCTGGGGCGGTTAGCAGGGCAGGACAGGGTAGTCAAGAAAGGGTGCAGGGGGTTGAAGGAGGGCATTTGGCAGTGAGGGTAGAGCAGGTGGAAAGAGAGAGGGGAAGGGAGGAGAAATTAGGTATTGTGGCCTTCGTGGCAGGGGTAGTTACTGGTATGGCAGAGGCTAAGGGTAGAACAGAGATGGTGAAGATGATTGTTAGGATAGCGGTTCAACATCTGGGATTGGAAGGTCTGGACTGGAAGGAGGTGTATAGTGAATTGGCTGAGGGGGCTGCGAGGGACAAGGCTGCGAGGGACAAAGCAGCCCAGGATAAGATAGCAGGGGGCAAGGAGGGTCCCGCGGAGGGGGGCTCAGGCAGGAAGTAGCAGCAGTAGCTGCACTCCAATGGACAATGTAGTTGATGACGGGGTCCAGTAGAAGAAGAAAAAGAAGGTGAAGAAGGAGAAGAAGGAGAAGAAGAAGAGCCCATAAAAAGAATTGCGGAGGGCAGTAATACGCCACGATGCGTCTACTCTGCCGGAAATTCAAATAAGAAGAAGAAGAAGGTTCTTGAAGGAGGAGGATAAGGGCGAGATTGTGGAAGAAATAGAGAGTAGCTTGTGCATTGTGGGCAAACATCCAGATGGCAGTGCTGACATTTCTGCATGCTTCAGAGTTGTACCAGAGGATATAGCGTTAGTGTATGTATTAGTATTGGACAGGCAAGAGGAGCAGAGAAGAAGGAGAAAGTGTGAGTTGAAGAGGCCTAAAGATGGCACACCACTAGTGTAGTATAAGAACTGAGGAGGGAAGAAATACGCCAAGAAAGAAGAAGAATAAGAAGAAGAGATCATCAAAAGAAGTGCGGAGGGCAGTAATACGCCACGATGCGTCTACACTGCCGGAAATTCAAAAGAAGAAGAAGAAGATCTCATTGTGCATCTTTGAACAGTACTGAACAGATAGACTAAACAACATAGATTGAAGCCTGCATTTCTCAACGTGCTTTGCCTACCATTTTGCTGTGGAAAGGTGAGTGTCCACAACGGCTAGCTAGCTGTTCTACTTGAATACTGAATGTTAATATTGAATCAGACAATATTGAATACTGAATGTTAATATCAGACCATATTGAATACTGAATGTTAATTCAGGTTGACAGTTTGTAACATGCGTTACTTTATGAAGAAGATGTCAATGTGTTGATAAGTGAAGTGTGGGCCCAATATGTTAGGATGTGCCAATGTCAGCATATTTGGGTCACTTGACCTTTAAGATTCCAGGTATGGGTGTGGTTAGGGGCGGTCCTAACCATCAGGGGGCCATCTTGGATTGGAATCATGGCCTCATGGAGTTTTGTTTGCTACTGCTATTGTGAGAGGAAGGAGGGATTTTGCCGGGCCTCCAAAAACATTCTTCAGTAACCAAGGACAGGTCAGCTGCAGTGGTGCTTCCCAGTGGATTACTATTTTTGCCTTTCCTTTTTCTAAGATGTGGATCAACCCAGGACTTATCACCTTTTGGACACTCAAAGGTTTGAGTGTTGCTGGACAATACTAGCTCTACCATGCAGGCTGCATGGTCGGGTAGGCCTGAACATTATAACATGGTTGCATTAGACATGGTAACATTAACATGGTTGCATTAGACATGGTAACATTATAACATGGTTGCATTAGACATGGTAACATTAACATGGTTACATTAGACATGGTAACATTATAACATGGTTGCATTAGACATGGTAACATTATAACATGGTTGCATTAGACATGGTAACATTAACATGGTTGCATTAGACATGGTAACATTATAACATAGTTGCACTAGACATGGTAACATTAACATGGTTACATTAGACATGGTAACATAATAACATGGTTGCATTAGACATGGTAACATTAGACATGGTAACATTATAACATGGTTGCATTAGACATGGTAACATTAACATGGTTACATTAGACATGGTAACATTATAACATGGTTGCATTAGACATGGTAACATTAACATGGTTACATTAGACATGGTAACATACGGTACATTAGACATGGTAAACATTTATGTTGGGGCTAATGGACTGTAAAGCTGACGGGACCGTTCTTATTGGTTTGAGATGATTTTTGTTGTACCATACGTTGCTATGGGGTGCCCCATTTATTTTGATCTTCTTTTTGGTTAATACAACACTTTGAATTTAACACTGTTCCAGTACTCTCATTCTTTATAGCTGAACAGGTTGTTTATTATTATCAAGCTTGTTACAAGTTGACATCATTTGACAGTTGACAGGGGGCTGGAAAGTTGATCTAAAGGGGACATGCATTATAAATGCCTTTTTTCTGTGTTTCACAAATTCAGCCTGAGACGCTCAGAGTCACTCCGGCCCGCGCGCACACACGCACACACACTATTGTCACCTGTGTGTCGTTGCGCTCTGGGTAGTGTAGTAGAGCGCTGTGTAGGCTACATCATCTGGATGGACTGTTTCTGTGCGAGCAAGCATGCATACTATGGAATTTAATCCTGCCGGCGCCACTGCCGGCCCACACACCGGCCCACACACTGGCCCACACACCGGCCCACATACTGGGCCACATACCGGCCCACATTAGTGGCCCACACACCGACTCACACACTGGCCCACACACCGGCCCACATTAGTGGCCCACACACCGACTCACACACTGGCCCACACACCGGCCCACATTAGTGGCCCACACACCGACTCACACACTGGCCCACACACCGGCCCACATTAGTGGCCCACACACCGACTCACACACTGGCCCACACACTGGCCCACACACCGGCCCCGAAACCGGCCCACACAACGGCCGTTATGAAACACTCGTCCAGTATTAAACAACCCAAGGCTGTGGCTAAGGAGTCAACATCAGGGAGACCAAAATCTACACCCCGCCCCTAGATGTGCACTCGTGCACAGTGCACGCACACACACACACACACACATATACCATTACTTCCTGTCATTGGCATACATTCTTCTTTTTTTTTTACTAACATCTTAGTGCCTCATTAGCCTAGGGATTTAGGATACATGAAGTATTAACTACACCATAATAATATTGAGGTTTTGATCCATAGAAAGGTCTGTGCTACACAATTTCAGTTAGATTAGATTTATTGTCCTTTAATTTTGCACTCATGACATTAGTTGCTTGCCGTTTAATCAACATCGAAAGACCCCCCACTTCCTCCCAGACACCCATTCCAAGAGCCTGTTCGCTTTCCAGGTCTCTCTCTCTCTCTCTGTCTGTGTGTCTCTCTCTCTCTCTGTCTGTGTGTGTGTGTCTCTCTCCACACGTGTCGGAGGAAGCGTGCATATACTTCAGGGTTCTCTTGTACCGACCAGTAGGAGAACATGCGCACAACAACCAGGTAGGGGAGGGGGGGAATTGGCACAACGACTACATTGGGATGGGGAGAAAACAGAGTAAAATCTGAGAAAGAGAGATAAAAAAAAAAAAAAAAAAAAAAAAAAAAAAAAAAAATAATAATAATAATAATAATAATAATAATAATAATAATAATAATAATAATAATAATAATAATAATAATAATAATAATAATAATAATAATAATAATAATAATAATAATAATAATAATAATAATAATAATAATAATAATAATAATTAATAATAATAATAATAATAATAATAATAATAGAACATTCTAGAACATTTGTGATGTCACAGTATGATGTCATAATCAAACATTCTAGAACATTTGTGATGTCACAGTACGATGTCATAATCAAACATTCTAGAACATTTGTGTTCTATATATATTCAACAATTCTGGGAATTGTGGAGAGGGAGTGAAGCCGAAGTGCTGTAGTTGTGGTGGGGAGCATAGTGTAGCGTTTAGGGGGTGCGAGGTGATGATGAAGGAGGTCGCGGATCGGAGAGAGAGAAGGGAGGGTAAGTTGACGTATGCTGGGGCGGTTAGCAGGGCAGGACAGGGTAGTCAAGAAAGGGTGCAGGGGGTTGAAGGAGGGCATTTGGCAGTGAGGGTAGAGCAGGTGGAAAGAGAGAGGGGAAGGGAGGAGAAATTAGGTATTGTGGCCTTCGTGGCAGGGGTAGTTACTGGTATGGCAGAGGCTAAGGGTAGAACAGAGATGGTGAAGATGATTGTTAGGATAGCGGTTCAACATCTGGGATTGGAAGGTCTGGACTGGAAGGAGGTGTATAGTGAATTGGCTGAGGGGGCTGCAAGGGACAAGGCTGCGAGGGACAAAGCAGCCCAGGATAAGATAGCAGGGGGCAAGGAGGGTCCCGCGGAGGGGGGCTCAGGCAGGAAGTAGCAGCAGTAGCTGCACTCCAATGGACAATGTAGTTGATGACGGGGTCCAGTAGAAGAAGAAAAAGAAGGTGAAGAAGGAGAAGAAGGAGAAGAAAAAGAATTGCGGAGGGCAGTAATACGCCACGATGCGTCTACTCTGCCGGAAATTCAAATAAGAAGAAGAAGAAGGTTCTTGAAGGAGGAGGATAAGGGCGAGATTGTGGAAGAAATAGAGAGGTTCCTTCTGGAATCAGGGGCTCTGGAGGTGTACACTGATGGCTCTGTGGATCCTGAAAGTGGGAGGGCAGGATTTGGGTGGTGGGTGCCTCGGTTAGGGATCGGTAAGGGACAAAGAATATCCGATGGCAGCTCAGTATTTGTGACAGAGTTGCTTGCCATCCTCTGGGCATTGTGGTGGGTGGAGGAAGTGGGACCAAGCCAGGTGATTATATGCTCTGACTCGGCTGCTGCACTGATGGCTCTGAGTGCAGGTGGGTCTAAAGCTCGCCCTGATCTCATTCAGGAAATAATGTTGGTTTTATATAGGATTGCGAAGGCAGGCTGGTCAGTGGAGTTTTGTTGGGTCCCGGGGCACGCTGGGATTGCGGGGAATGAGATGGCTGACTCCCTTGCCAAACAGAGCCTGGGAAGGGAGGAAGAGATAGGCATTTCAATGGGAAGAGTAGAACTCAGAGAGAAGATAAAGAAAGGAGTTGAGGCTGAGTGGCAGGATGAGTGGGAAAGGGGGACCAAGGGAAGGCACTATTTCTCTCTGCAGCCTCGGGTCAAGATCAAGGTGGATGGATATGGGTCAAGGAGTGATAGGGTGAAGATGTGTAGACTGAGGCTGGGACACTGTGGGTTGAACAGTAGCTTGTGCATTGTGGGCAAACATCCAGATGGGGTGTGTGAATGTGGAGAGACTGAAACTGTCGGGCATGTCTTCCTAAAATGTGAAAGGTATAGGAAAGAGAGGGAAATCTTTTATAAAAGTCTGGTAGAGCTGGGAGTCTCTTCCTTCTCTCTTAAATCATTCTTTGGCATGGATAATGAGAACCACCAGCTGATCACAGAGGCAGTGCTGACATTTCTGCATGCTTCAGAGTTGTACCAGAGGATATAGCGTTAGTGTATGTATTAGTATTGGACAGGCAAGAGGAGCAGAGAAGAAGGAGAAAGTGTGAGTTGAAGAGGCCTAAAGATGGCACACCACTAGTGTAGTATAAGAACTGAGGAGGGAAGAAATACGCCAAGAAAGAAGAAGAATAAGAAGAAGAGATCATCAAAAGAAGTGCGGAGGGCAGTAATACGCCACGATGCGTCTACACTGCCGGAAATTCAAAAGAAGAAGAAGAAGATCTCATTGTGCATCTTTGAACAGTACTGAACAGATAGACTAAACAACATAGATTGAAGCCTGCATTTCTCAACGTGCTTTGCCTACCATTTTGCTGTGGAAAGGTGAGTGTCCACAACGGCTAGCTAGCTGTTCTACTTGAATACTGAATGTTAATATTGAATCAGACAATATTGAATACTGAATGTTAATATCAGACCATATTGAATACTGAATGTTAATTCAGGTTGACAGTTTGTAACATGCGTTACTTTATGAAGAAGATGTCAATGTGTTGATAAGTGAAGTGTGGGCCCAATATGTTAGGATGTGCCAATGTCAGCATATTTGGGTCACTTGACCTTTAAGATTCCAGGTATGGGTGTGGTTAGGGGCGGTCCTAACCATCAGGGGGCCATCTTGGATTGGAATCATGGCCTCATGGAGTTTTGTTTGCTACTGCTATTGTGAGAGGAAGGAGGGATTTTGCCGGGCCTCCAAAAACATTCTTCAGTAACCAAGGACAGGTCAGCTGCAGTGGTGCTTCCCAGTGGATTACTATTTTTGCCTTTCCTTTTTCTAAGATGTGGATCAACCCAGGACTTATCACCTTTTGGACACTCAAAGGTTTGAGTGTTGCTGGACAATACTAGCTCTACCATGCAGGCTGCATGGTCGGGTAGGCCTGAACATTATAACATGGTTGCATTAGACATGGTAACATTAACATGGTTGCATTAGACATGGTAACATTATAACATGGTTGCATTAGACATGGTAACATTAACATGGTTACATTAGACATGGTAACATTATAACATGGTTGCATTAGACATGGTAACATTATAACATGGTTGCATTAGACATGGTAACATTAACATGGTTGCATTAGACATGGTAACATTATAACATAGTTGCACTAGACATGGTAACATTAACATGGTTACATTAGACATGGTAACATAATAACATGGTTGCATTAGACATGGTAACATTATAACATGGTTGCATTAGACATGGTAACATTAACATGGTTGCATTAGACATGGTAACATTATAACATAGTTGCATTAGACATGGTAACATTAACATGGTTGCATTAGACATGGTAACATTATAACATAGTTGCACTAGACATGGTAACATTAACATGGTTACATTAGACATGGTAACATAATAACATGGTTGCATTAACATGGTTACATTAGACATGGTAACATTATAACATGGTTGCATTAGACATGGTAACATTAACATGGTTACATTAGACATGGTAACATACGGTACATTAGACATGGTAAACATTTATGTTGGGGCTAATGGACTGTAAAGCTGACGGGACCGTTCTTATTGGTTTGAGATGATTTTTGTTGTACCATACGTTGCTATGGGGTGCCCCATTTATTTTGATCTTCTTTTTGGTTAATACAACACTTTGAATTTAACACTGTTCCAGTACTCTCATTCTTTATAGCTGAACAGGTTGTTTATTATTATCAAGCTTGTTACAAGTTGACATCATTTGACAGTTGACAGGGGGCTGGAAAGTTGATCTAAAGGGGACATGCATTATAAATGCCTTTTTTCTGTGTTTCACAAATTCAGCCTGAGACGCTCAGAGTCACTCCGGCCCGCGCGCACACACGCACACACACTATTGTCACCTGTGTGTCGTTGCGCTCTGGGTAGTGTAGTAGAGCGCTGTGTAGGCTACATCATCTGGATGGACTGTTTCTGTGCGAGCAAGCATGCATACTATGGAATTTAATCCTGCCGGCGCCACTGCCGGCCCACACACCGGCCCACACACTGGCCCACACACCGGCCCACATACTGGGCCACATACCGGCCCACATTAGTGGCCCACACACCGACTCACACACTGGCCCACACACCGGCCCACATTAGTGGCCCACACACCGACTCACACACTGGCCCACACACCGGCCCACATTAGTGGCCCACACACCGACTCACACACTGGCCCACACACCGGCCCACATTAGTGGCCCACACACCGACTCACACACTGGCCCACACACTGGCCCACACACCGGCCCCGAAACCGGCCCACACAACGGCCGTTATGAAACACTCGTCCAGTATTAAACAACCCAAGGCTGTGGCTAAGGAGTCAACATCAGGGAGACCAAAATCTACACCCCGCCCCTAGATGTGCACTCGTGCACAGTGCACGCACACACACACACACACACATATACCATTACTTCCTGTCATTGGCATACATTCTTCTTTTTTTTTTACTAACATCTTAGTGCCTCATTAGCCTAGGGATTTAGGATACATGAAGTATTAACTACACCATAATAATATTGAGGTTTTGATCCATAGAAAGGTCTGTGCTACACAATTTCAGTTAGATTAGATTTATTGTCCTTTAATTTTGCACTCATGACATTAGTTGCTTGCCGTTTAATCAACATCGAAAGACCCCCCACTTCCTCCCAGACACCCATTCCAAGAGCCTGTTCGCTTTCCAGGTCTCTCTCTCTCTCTCTGTCTGTGTGTCTCTCTCTCTCTCTGTCTGTGTGTGTGTGTCTCTCTCCACACGTGTCGGAGGAAGCGTGCATATACTTCAGGGTTCTCTTGTACCGACCAGTAGGAGAACATGCGCACAACAACCAGGTAGGGGAGGGGGGGAATTGGCACAACGACTACATTGGGATGGGGAGAAAACAGAGTAAAATCTGAGAAAGAGAGATAAAAAAAAAAAAAAAAAAAAAAAAAAAAAAAAAAAAAATAATAATAATAATAATAATAATAATAATAATAATAATAATAATAATAATAATAATAATAATAATAATAATAATAATAATAATAATAATAATAATAATAATAATAATAATAATAATAATAATAATAATAATAATAATAATAATAATAATAATAATAATAATAATAATAATAATAATAATAATAATAATAATAATAATTAATAATAATAATAATAATAATAATAGAACATTCTAGAACATTTGTGATGTCACAGTATGATGTCATAATCAAACATTCTAGAACATTTGTGATGTCACAGTACGATGTCATAATCAAACATTCTAGAACATTTGTGTTCTATATATATTCAACAATTCTGGGAATTGTGGAGAGGGAGTGAAGCCGAAGTGCTGTAGTTGTGGTGGGGAGCATAGTGTAGCGTTTAGGGGGTGCGAGGTGATGATGAAGGAGGTCGCGGATCGGAGAGAGAGAAGGGAGGGTAAGTTGACGTATGCTGGGGCGGTTAGCAGGGCAGGACAGGGTAGTCAAGAAAGGGTGCAGGGGGTTGAAGGAGGGCATTTGGCAGTGAGGGTAGAGCAGGTGGAAAGAGAGAGGGGAAGGGAGGAGAAATTAGGTATTGTGGCCTTCGTGGCAGGGGTAGTTACTGGTATGGCAGAGGCTAAGGGTAGAACAGAGATGGTGAAGATGATTGTTAGGATAGCGGTTCAACATCTGGGATTGGAAGGTCTGGACTGGAAGGAGGTGTATAGTGAATTGGCTGAGGGGGCTGCAAG
The DNA here is from genome assembly GCF_963971535.1 of Notolepis coatsorum. Taxonomy (NCBI): domain Eukaryota; kingdom Metazoa; phylum Chordata; class Actinopteri; order Aulopiformes; family Paralepididae; genus Notolepis; species Notolepis coatsorum. Next base: position 62,750,017 of record NC_140172.1, read on the forward strand.
GGACAAGGCTGCGAGGGACAAAGCAGCCCAGGATAAGATAGCAGGGGGCAAGGAGGGTCCCGCGGAGGGGGGCTCAGGCAGGAAGTAGCAGCAGTAGCTGCACTCCAATGGACAATGTAGTTGATGACGGGGTCCAGTAGAAGAAGAAAAAGAAGGTGAAGAAGGAGAAGAAGGAGAAGAAAAAGAATTGCGGAGGGCAGTAATACGCCACGATGCGTCTACTCTGCCGGAAATTCAAATAAGAAGAAGAAGAAGGTTCTTGAAGGAGGAGGATAAGGGCGAGATTGTGGAAGAAATAGAGAGGTTCCTTCTGGAATCAGGGGCTCTGGAGGTGTACACTGATGGCTCTGTGGATCCTGAAAGTGGGAGGGCAGGATTTGGGTGGTGGGTGCCTCGGTTAGGGATCGGTAAGGGACAAAGAATATCCGATGGCAGCTCAGTATTTGTGACAGAGTTGCTTGCCATCCTCTGGGCATTGTGGTGGGTGGAGGAAGTGGGACCAAGCCAGGTGATTATATGCTCTGACTCGGCTGCTGCACTGATGGCTCTGAGTGCAGGTGGGTCTAAAGCTCGCCCTGATCTCATTCAGGAAATAATGTTGGTTTTATATAGGATTGCGAAGGCAGGCTGGTCAGTGGAGTTTTGTTGGGTCCCGGGGCACGCTGGGATTGCGGGGAATGAGATGGCTGACTCCCTTGCCAAACAGAGCCTGGGAAGGGAGGAAGAGATAGGCATTTCAATGGGAAGAGTAGAACTCAGAGAGAAGATAAAGAAAGGAGTTGAGGCTGAGTGGCAGGATGAGTGGGAAAGGGGGACCAAGGGAAGGCACTATTTCTCTCTGCAGCCTCGGGTCAAGATCAAGGTGGATGGATATGGGTCAAGGAGTGATAGGGTGAAGATGTGTAGACTGAGGCTGGGACACTGTGGGTTGAACAGTAGCTTGTGCATTGTGGGCAAACATCCAGATGGGGTGTGTGAATGTGGAGAGACTGAAACTGTCGGGCATGTCTTCCTAAAATGTGAAAGGTATAGGAAAGAGAGGGAAATCTTTTATAAAAGTCTGGTAGAGCTGGGAGTCTCTTCCTTCTCTCTTAAATCATTCTTTGGCATGGATAATGAGAACCACCAGCTGATCACAGAGGCAGTGCTGACATTTCTGCATGCTTCAGAGTTGTACCAGAGGATATAGCGTTAGTGTATGTATTAGTATTGGACAGGCAAGAGGAGCAGAGAAGAAGGAGAAAGTGTGAGTTGAAGAGGCCTAAAGATGGCACACCACTAGTGTAGTATAAGAACTGAGGAGGGAAGAAATACGCCAAGAAAGAAGAAGAATAAGAAGAAGAGATCATCAAAAGAAGTGCGGAGGGCAGTAATACGCCACGATGCGTCTACACTGCCGGAAATTCAAAAGAAGAAGAAGAAGATCTCATTGTGCATCTTTGAACAGTACTGAACAGATAGACTAAACAACATAGATTGAAGCCTGCATTTCTCAACGTGCTTTGCCTACCATTTTGCTGTGGAAAGGTGAGTGTCCACAACGGCTAGCTAGCTGTTCTACTTGAATACTGAATGTTAATATTGAATCAGACAATATTGAATACTGAATGTTAATATCAGACCATATTGAATACTGAATGTTAATTCAGGTTGACAGTTTGTAACATGCGTTACTTTATGAAGAAGATGTCAATGTGTTGATAAGTGAAGTGTGGGCCCAATATGTTAGGATGTGCCAATGTCAGCATATTTGGGTCACTTGACCTTTAAGATTCCAGGTATGGGTGTGGTTAGGGGCGGTCCTAACCATCAGGGGGCCATCTTGGATTGGAATCATGGCCTCATGGAGTTTTGTTTGCTACTGCTATTGTGAGAGGAAGGAGGGATTTTGCCGGGCCTCCAAAAACATTCTTCAGTAACCAAGGACAGGTCAGCTGCAGTGGTGCTTCCCAGTGGATTACTATTTTTGCCTTTCCTTTTTCTAAGATGTGGATCAACCCAGGACTTATCACCTTTTGGACACTCAAAGGTTTGAGTGTTGCTGGACAATACTAGCTCTACCATGCAGGCTGCATGGTCGGGTAGGCCTGAACATTATAACATGGTTGCATTAGACATGGTAACATTAACATGGTTGCATTAGACATGGTAACATTATAACATGGTTGCATTAGACATGGTAACATTAACATGGTTACATTAGACATGGTAACATTATAACATGGTTGCATTAGACATGGTAACATTATAACATGGTTGCATTAGACATGGTAACATTAACATGGTTGCATTAGACATGGTAACATTATAACATAGTTGCACTAGACATGGTAACATTAACATGGTTACATTAGACATGGTAACATAATAACATGGTTGCATTAGACATGGTAACATTAGACATGGTAACATTATAACATGGTTGCATTAGACATGGTAACATTAACATGGTTACATTAGACATGGTAACATTATAACATGGTTGCATTAGACATGGTAACATTAACATGGTTACATTAGACATGGTAACATACGGTACATTAGACATGGTAAACATTTATGTTGGGGCTAATGGACTGTAAAGCTGACGGGACCGTTCTTATTGGTTTGAGATGATTTTTGTTGTACCATACGTTGCTATGGGGTGCCCCATTTATTTTGATCTTCTTTTTGGTTAATACAACACTTTGAATTTAACACTGTTCCAGTACTCTCATTCTTTATAGCTGAACAGGTTGTTTATTATTATCAAGCTTGTTACAAGTTGACATCATTTGACAGTTGACAGGGGGCTGGAAAGTTGATCTAAAGGGGACATGCATTATAAATGCCTTTTTTCTGTGTTTCACAAATTCAGCCTGAGACGCTCAGAGTCACTCCGGCCCGCGCGCACACACGCACACACACTATTGTCACCTGTGTGTCGTTGCGCTCTGGGTAGTGTAGTAGAGCGCTGTGTAGGCTACATCATCTGGATGGACTGTTTCTGTGCGAGCAAGCATGCATACTATGGAATTTAATCCTGCCGGCGCCACTGCCGGCCCACACACCGGCCCACACACTGGCCCACACACCGGCCCACATACTGGGCCACATACCGGCCCACATTAGTGGCCCACACACCGACTCACACACTGGCCCACACACCGGCCCACATTAGTGGCCCACACACCGACTCACACACTGGCCCACACACCGGCCCACATTAGTGGCCCACACACCGACTCACACACTGGCCCACACACCGGCCCACATTAGTGGCCCACACACCGACTCACACACTGGCCCACACACTGGCCCACACACCGCCCACACACCGGCCCACACACCGGCCCACATTAGTGGTCCACACACCGACTCACACACTGGCCCACACACTTGTGTGGGCCGGTGTGGGCCAGTGTGTGGGCCAGTGTGTGAGTCGGTGTGTGGGCCACTACATACCGGCCCACATTAGTGGCCCACACGCCGACTCACACACTGGCCCACACACCGCCCCACACACCGGCCCACATACCGGCCCACATTAGTGGCCCACACACCGACTCGCACTGGCCCACACCGGCCCGCCGTACAGACCATGTAGCCTGGGAGATGACTGAAATCACTGCAAGAGCTAGTAGGCTATTTTTAAGCATCTTTCAAGTCAAGTCAAGTCAAGAGTTTTATTTGTCACGGCATACAAGTATACAATGAAATGCGGGGGGTCTTGCCCGCAACGATGTGCATAATACAATAGTAATATATAATAAGAATCCAATAGAACGACATTGTGCAATAAAACAAGTAAACAAAGTAGGGCATATCGGTATATGTACATGAGTTATTTACAGAGCATGGTAGGACATGCTAGGTCCTGTGGTAGTGCAATACACTGTTAGCTACGGATGAGGCACTGGGTCTTTATGTACACTGTTATACAATGCTATATTATACAATCTCAAGTTATACTATACTATTCTTAAAGTGACCTTTCCTTTTGTAAAGTGACCATAAGTGTGAGCGTGTGCAGCATGAGTGTGTGTGTGCTCATGTTAAAGTGGCTGCTAGTGTGTGAGCGTGTACAGTGTGTGTGTTGTGTGTGTGCTCATGTGTGCTTGTGTGTGGAGAGTTCAGTGTTCAAGGCTCTGATGGCCTGGGGGAAGAAGCTGAGCCGAAGTCTCTCTGTCCTAGTTGCTGGTGTTCGCAGGCGTTTGCCTGACCGCAGCAGCATGAACAGGCTGTTGTTGGAGTGGTGACGGTCTTTCATTATTCTGCAGGCTCTGGATTTGCACCTCTTGTTGTATAGGACCTGCAGGGGTGGTAGTGCAATACCCGTGGTACGCTCGGCTGAGCGCACCACTCTCTGTAGGGCCTTCTTGTCCTGTGCCGTGCTGTTTCCATACCAGGCAGTGATGTTTCCAGTCAAGATGCTCTCTACAGCTCCGGAGTAGAAGGACTGGAGTATCTTCCCAGATATTCTGAACTTCCTTAACTGTCTCAGGTGGTAGAGGCGCTGCTTCGCCTTTTTTACGACTGAGTCTATGTGTGTTGTCCATGTCAGATCCTCTGAGATGTGGACCCCCAGGTACTTGAAGCTGCTCACCCTGTCCACGGTAGCCCCGTTTATCCTCAGTGGTGTGTGTGTCTCCTGCTGTCTCCTCCTAAAATCCACGATCAGCTCCTTGGTTTTACCAATGTTCAGGAGCAGGCTGTTGTCCTGGCACCAGCGTTCCAGTACTTCAACCTCCTCCCGGTAGGCCTTCTCGTCGTTGTCCGAGATCAGCCCCACCACCACTGTGTCGTCCGCAAACTTCACTATGGAGTTGGAGCTGAACTTGGCCACACAGTCATGTGTGTATAGTGAGTACAGCAGGGGGCTCAGAACACAGCCCTGGGGGGACCCGATGCTCAGGGTGATGGTGTTGGAGGTCTGACCCCCCACCCTGACCGCCTGGGGCCTTTCACTCAGAAAGTCCAGTATCCAGGCGCTCAGAGCGGAACTCAGACCCAGCTCGATCAGCTTGTCCACCAGTCTGGTGGGGACTATGGTGTTGAACGCTGAGCTGTAGTCAATAAACAACAGTCTCACATAACCCCCCTTCTGACGGTCTAGGTGAGAGAGGGTGCTGTGCAGTACTTGGGAGACCGCATCATCAGTGGACCTGTTTGGCCTGTATGCAAATTGCATAGGGTCCATATCACTGGGGAGGGAGGCACAAATGTGATCCTTGACCAGCCTCTCAAAACATTTCATGGCCACAGAGCCTAGTGCCACTGGTCTGTAGGGGTGGGCGATATATCGAGTATACTCGATGTATCGCGGATTGTTCTACCCGAGATGTAGTACTGTACTATATCGCGAACATCGAGTATTAGTTTATATGGCGCCGCCCGCGGCCGAGAGACACTCGCAGTGCTTTCCTCGAGAAGGGACGGCGGAGCTATAGGCTAACGTTAGTGTAGTGGTCCGGAGTGTAGCAGGGACAGCGGAGCTATAGGCTAATGTTAGTGTACTGGTCCGGAGTGTAGCAGGGACGGCGGAGCTATAGGCTAACGTTAGTGTACTGGTCCGGAGTGTAGCAGGGACGGCGGAGCTATAGGCTAACGTTAGTGTAGTGGTCCGGAGTGTAGCAGGGACGGCGGAGCTATAGGCTAACGTTAGCCCATTTCGTGACTGTGATGCACCGAGGGCTAGGCTAACGTGTAGTGGTCCGGAGTGTAGCAGGGACGGCAGAGCTATAGGCTAACGTTAGCCCATTTCGTGACTGTGATGCACCGAGGGCTAGGCTAACGTGTAGTGGTCCGGAGTGTAGCAGGGACGGCGGAGCTATTGGCTAACGTTAGCCCATTTTGTGACTGTGATTTACCGAGGGCTAGGCTAACGTTAGTGTAGTGGTCCGGAGTGTAGCAGGGATGGCGGAAAAGCAGTCAAAGCGGACTCCACACTAGTTCCATTCATGAGGAAAGGGGGTGGGTTATATTGACAACGCTTGACAAGTTAACAGAAGTTTAAACATAACTTCATATTTATTGGTTATTCGTTTCTGTATATCATCCACTTTCCATCTCCGTGTGTTAGACTCTTCCTGTTTACATTCGAGTGTGACGTCATCACCTACGGCAGCTTAGACGATCAAAACGCGAACCTAGACCAAAACCCAAGGGGGGGGGGGGGGCTGACTCTCTCGGGCCGCGTGAATACTTTCGGCAACCAACATGCCCTTCCGCGTTGCTCTGATTGGCCAGCGATCGGCCAGCCCTCTACGCTCGTTTTCCCCCTACGCCGGTAACACGCGCATGCGCATTTTCTTTTTGACGGCACTCACACGCCAAGCAGCTTTTCGCCACACAACCGGAAGCTGTGCAGGTTTTAATAGCAGGTTTTAATAGGTTTTGCCGCAGCGGCGGCAGGTTTTAATAGGTAAAATTATGCATTCGTCACTACTCTCTCTATATCAACACATAGGTAATATTAATAGGTTTTGCCGCTGCGGCATTATGCATTCGTCACTACTCTCTCTATATTGACGCATAGCCACCAGCTAATATACGTTCCACAAACGCTCCACACCTCCACAAACATCCCGCAGCACAGACGCACACATCCGCACACAGCAGCACAAACATTCCCCACATTTAACATTCACAAACACACAATATTGAAACATAAACACCGCATAACGTTAAACACTAACACTACGATACCCAGAGCTCATCGCACAAACCGGAAGCGGACATACGTAATCTTTCCTCGCCGCATCACTCTAACGTTACCTCACCGGCAACTTATCCGTGCTCTGATGTCGTCCAGTTTGTTTCCTATCGATTGCACATTGGCCAACAATATGCTGGGCAATGTGGTTCTGTGTCGCTTGGATCTCAATCTGTTTCGGACCCCAGCTCTTCTACCTCGTCGTCGCGCCTTTTCCTTGCTTCGGCCGCAACAAAGGATCTCCGCTGGCCACTGTTGTTGTTCAGCAATCCGATCCAGAGAGCAATCCAGTCGGTAAATTTTCCTTAATCCAATGTCAATGAGTGACTGACGGTCATACACATATAATGCACCAACAGTTGGTGCAAATAAAACTCTTAAAACTATAAAAATTAACAAAAGTAAGCACAGTCTCGACGGAGCTAACAGAAAGGCGGCCGGTCGGAGCAGCGCCATTCTCATACGACATCTGAGCATGGATCCAATTCCAGAGGGACATTCGGGACTGCAACGTCCTCTGTTTCACGAGACTTGGCTGTCTCCGGACGTTCCAAACCATGCAATAGAACCGGCAGATCACTTCTTCGTTCTCCGTAAGGACCGAACGGCAGAAGAATCACTAAAGACGAGAGGAGGCGGCATAGCTTTCATGGTAAACAAGGAGTGGTGCGATCAGTGATGTACCTGAACGCGTTCAATGAACGATCGTTCATGAACGCGTTCGTATTTTGGGCGAACTTGAACTGAACGTACTGTATATCCGCTAAATGAACGTAATTGAAAACGCGTTCATTCTCAGCCCTGTGTAACGGAGTTCAAAAGTACGTTCATTCTCAGCACTCTATTATAACTAGAGCCATATGAAATCCGCGTTCACGGAATCGCGGACGGAATCGCGGAATTGACCAATAAAAATGGAATCAACTGCAAAACGTGGAATATTGCAGAATTTGGCCTAATCTGGACTGAAATTCCGTTTTTGGGTGGAACGCTTGGTGCACACGCGACCGGGGAGGCGGACGCTAGAGCGGGTTACACACAACACAGGCAGTCTCCCAAGCGTCTCACTGCTTCGGTGTTTACATCGTCAAGAAGCTAATAAATTCCCCAATAAGCCCTCAATTCAGAGCAGAGCAGTATCCTAATGACTTTTATGCCTCCGGCGATAAGGTGTTTTGCTAATTCTGTCAACGTTCCGTGGACTGGAGCCACAAAAACACTTGCGACACTATAACGTTAGGACATGATCGCTTCTTGCTAAATCTAGTGCACCCATCCATTTGTTTAATGCAAACGAGTCATTATACACTGCCCTTTATAATCGAAATAAACTTAAATAGCTATGAAACGTTTTACAGTACATAGGACTATAGATGGAAATGATAGCTTCTTGCTAAATCTGGTGCAATCCATTTGTTTAATGCAAACGATTGTCATTATACACTGTCCTTTATAAACGAAATAAACTAAACTAAAGGTGCCTAAATTATGCATTACTATATTTCATCACAATAAAATAGATATAGCTAGGCTACTGACATTGTGATAATGTCAGTAGTAGCTAGCTGTATCTATTGTTTACACTTGAAATGTGTATTTTTATTTTGTCACAATATTATTTGAAAAGTATTGTGTAAAATGTAACTGTATTTCTGAGTTGCAGCACTTAAAAACATTAAATGGACTGTTATATCATATTCAATTGTAGACATTTATTCATTCCCACTTATTAGACACTATTTCTGATGGTAAAATGGGCATAAAAAGCAAAATACAGAATTCTGAAATATTAAAACGGAAAAAACGGAATTTGGGAAAAAATAAAATGGAATTTGGAAAATAATAAAACGGATTTCATATGGCTCTAATTATAACGGCGTTCAAAAATGTGCCATATTTCATAATGCATTTCAGCCGAAAACTCAGTTAAAACACTGTAAACAGGCTTAAATATTATGCGTAAAACCGAGATACCACCCGATCTGGCAGCGTGTACCGGTTCCGCAACAGTAAGTGACTTCCGGGTAGGCCTGATTGGCCCCGACAGGCACGTGACGCGGCAAACTCAGGACGCGCAACGAGGCTGCTGAGAGCTGTCGCGCGGAAATAGGCTGTCTATTGCCATTCTCTAACACAAACTCTAACCTTAACCAGCTCCTTAACAGCGCCTAAACTTAACCGTTCTAACCTTAACCAACTCCGAAACAATGCCTAACCTTAACCATGCCTAACCTTAACCATAGAAAGAATATTGCCATTCTCTAACACAAACTCTAACCTTAACCAGGACGGTTACGTAATTCCGTAAGGGCTCCGCGGAGCGTGCCGCGCGGCAGAGAAAGTTGCGCGTCACGTGCCTGTCGGGGCCAATCAGGCCTACCCCGGAAGTCACTTACTGTTGCGAAACAGCTACACGCGATCTGGCAACCAGCCTGTCACCCCCTGCTACGTCATCAGACTCCTCCTCACAACAAGCAGTGGAACAGGAATCTGCGCGCAGATTAGAAGCCAAGAGCTGCAGCAGCAGCAGCAGCAGCACTCTCTCAGTCGGAGTCAGACTCTACCTCTAGACGTCACGTCGGCGTATGCATTTAAAAGAGTTTACAATTCAAACTATTTGATAAACTTCTACTTTCAGCCCGGAAATGCATTCTGATAAACTGGATTAAGGATAAGCCTCCATTTTTACAAATGTGGTATAGAGGGATCTTCGGTGTGCTCCTACCCCATGAAAGACACTGTGCAATGCATAGAGTCAACAACGCTTCCTTTCAGGATGTGTGGGCCCCACTATTAGACTATTTTCCTGCTGAAATGTATCGGATCCTTCTAAAGGCCCAGTGCCCCATTGTATGGACAGACCTAGGATAGGAAAAAATAAATATATGTATGTCTACATGTGAATGCGCTCGAGGCAAGTGCAATACTGTACAGTGCCTGTCTTGGTCTGCTTTCCTTTTTGCTTGTTTTTCTTTTTGTTTTGTTTTTGCTTGCTTATGGTGTGGATGATGGCATAGAGATGAACTGGAGGACCCCCCCCCCCCCCCCCCCTTGTCCCAATGTGTGTTTTTGTAATGTAAGTAACTGTACGTGAAAAATCTATAATAAAAAAAAAATTAAAAAATAACTAAATTAGTTCATTTTTGAAACCATGAACTTTAGTTCAACATTTTGAATTATGAACTATGAACTGAACTAGTTCATTTAAAAAATTTTGAACTGTGAACTGAACTAGTTCATGTAGAAAGTGAACTTTCCCAACACTGGGTGCGATATAGGCAACGCAAAGGAATTGTCTAACCACTGCTCCCCAGACCTGGAGTTTATCACCATAAAATGCCGACCCTTCTTTCTCCTGAGGGAGTTAACGTCCATCATCATGATCGGAGTGTACATCCCACCACAAGCAAGCACTGGGGCCACACTCTCGAAGCTACACAACGAGGTAAACAAACAACAGACAGCTAACGTAGACGCTGCTATTTTGGTTCTGGGCGATTTCAACAGCGCGCGTCTTAAAAAGGTGTTGCCGAATTTCTATCAGCATGTGACCTGTCCCACCAGAGGCGAGAACATATTAGACCATGTATACTCGCAATTTAAGAATGGGTACAAGTCACAGGCTCTTAGTCCATTCGGTAAGTCCGATCACGCCGCCATCTTTCTTTTGCCAAAGTATAAACAGACATAGGCGCCTACGTAATGGAGCAGGCGAAGCGGGTGCTCCACCAGTATTGAACTTGGGGGAGCAAACTTGTCCCTTTGCTCCCTCACTTTTTGATCATATGATATATCCCCCCCCCCCCAATATATAAATATTATCTAACCATAACTACGTAATTTCAATCAAATTAATAATACGCAATGACACTTAATAGCAAGTTTTTAAGTTTCCAAAGATTGCAACACCCCCCTGCCCGATATGGTTTGATCCAGCCCCCAGCAGACAGAGCGGAGCCCGGCCGGCGCACTCCAGTCTCACAGCGCTGCAGGCAGCCTCCAGGTGTAAACTGGTACGCAGGCAGGCAGGCAGCGTGAACACTTTAGTCACAAGTCAACAGCACGATCTTCCACTAAGTAAGTTCAGTTGTTCGAACAAACTATTATGTTAGACATCATCTTTACTATTGAGTGGTATAACTTCTACCACGCAATACAATAAAAAAAAATCACGGTCCGAAATGCCATCTGGTCATACCAATAATAATAATAATAATAACAAAGTTTCCCTCTGGTTGGCGTTAGCTTTAGTGCTAGCCGCTAGCTAACATTGTCATATATCTAGATATGTGGTGTCGTCAGCTGGATAACGTTGACTTCGTTTGCAAATTTTAACGTTCGCTATGGCAGACGAGCAGGGCCGGATTAACAATATGCAATATGTTAATAACATTTTTTATCAATCAATAACAGATTGCAGAATGGGTACAGTACAGTACGGCTCAATACACACAATTGTTAAGGGGATGCAGACCAGAGAAAGACTTTCGTCTTGTTTACATCAGGGTTCCCCATTTTCAATTCATAATGAATTGTAAGTAAGGGTGCAATAGAAATGTTTCATAATGATGTTCAGTGTATTCATAAGTGTATTGCTCTCCTTAATGTAGAATGATATGGTGACTGTACAGACTCAGGAAGGAGAGAAAGAGACCCAAGAGTTACAGGTAATGGAAATATCAGACAGTCAGCTTAAAGTGTAGGATAACATAACAAATTAAGACACAAATACTTGGATTATATATCCCCCCCTCTCTCCCTTTCTTTACAGAGTAGCATAAAGATTGTGTATTCAAACCGGTTCAGTGTATTCATAAGTGTATTGCTCTCCTTAATGTAGAATGATATGGTGACTGTGCAGACTCAGGGAGGAGGCAGAGAAGGAGAGAAAGAGACCCAAGAGTTACAGGTAATGGAAATATCAGACAGCTTAAAGTGTAGGATAACATAACAAATTAAGACACAAAATAGGCTATATTTACAGCAGACCCTGTTATTGTTCCTTGTTGGTATTTTTTCTCTCTTTCTTATTAAAAACGTGGCCTATTTGAAATGAGATTGATTTAATAAAAATAAAAGAGCGAAAAATCAACATACAGTATATATACAGTATATATATATATTAATATATTATTATTATTATAGTAATTGGCTATCATACTGCAATATAAACTGAGTTTTATAGTGAAAAGAGCAGCTTTATTAGTCAAGATTGAAGGCTCTATATTGCAGGAAATTGCACGTACAGGTTCATTAAATGAAAAAAATATCTGCCGTGGAGGGGGTCGTGCTGGACCCCCTACAAACCACCCCTTGCCTGTAAAAAAAAATAAAAAAAAGATTAAAAAATAATAATAATAAAAAAATATATATATATTTGCACCCCCACTTTCAACTATAACTAGGCGGCCATGTAAACAGAGTATCAAGCGCACGCCGGTAGTATCGCGAGAGGTTAAGCGTTGGACTGTGACGTCAGAGGAGACACTACAGGCTGCGCTGGAATGCACAGACTGGAATGTGTTTCGTGATAACACAGACAACCTCAACGAATACACTGAAACGGTGCTTGACTTTGTCTGTACTCTGGTAGAAGAAACAATCCCCTCTACCACAATTAGAATTTACCCAAATCAAAAGCCTTGGGTAGATAAATCCGTCCGTGAGGCTCTGAAAGTGCGCACCTCAGCATACACCGCCGGGCTCGTGACAGGCAACATGGATGAACACAAGACGGCAAGATACAACGTCAGGAGAGCAGTAATAGAGGCAAAACGGCGTTAGAGGGACAAAGTTGAACTTCAGTTTGAACAGGCTGACTCTAGAGGCATGTGGCAGGGCCTCAGAACGATGACAGATTACAAAGGCACCTCCCTCAAGCTGAACAGTGACATCTCCTTAGCAAATGATCTCAATACCTTCTATGCGAGGTTTGAGGCGGTGAATAACAACACCAGCCTACAAACCACCGCAATGGAGGGGGGGGGGGGCTGCTGATGGAGATTCAGTGTTCAGAATAACAGAACATGAGGTGAAGAGGACCTTTAAGAAAGTGAATATCAGGAAGGCAGCAGGACCGGACGGTATCCCCGGCTGCGTCCTAAAAGTCTGTGCCGACCAACTGGCCCCGGTATTCACTGACATATTTAACCTGTCCTTAGAACAGGCTGTCATCCCCACCTGTTTGAAGAAGTCCACCATCATCCCTGTACCCAAAAAATCTACGCCCACTTGCCTCAACGACTACCGCCCTGTAGCTCTCACCTCCATAGCCATGAAGTGCTTTGAGAAGCTAGTGAAGGGCTACATCTGTTCCTCCCTCCCCATCAACCTGGACCCCCTGCAATTTGCATACCGCCCCAACAGGTCCACGGAGGATGCCATAGCCCATGTGCTGCACACAGCAGCATCACACCTGGACAAGAGGCAGGGGAACTATGTGAGAATGCTATTCATCGACTACAGCTCAGCATTCAATACCATAGTCCCCTCCAAACTCATAGCCAAGCTCAGGGACCTGGGCTTGAACTATGACCTCTGCCAGTGGGTCTTGGACTTCCTGACGGGCAGACCCCAGGTGGTGAGAGCAGGCAACTGCACCTCCTCATCCATCACCCTCAACATAGGGGCCCCACAGAGCTGTGTTCTGAGTCCCCTCCTCTACTCCCTGTACACACATGACTGTGTGGCTCAGCGGAGCAACAACACAATCATCAAATTTGCTGACGACACAGTAGTGGTGGGCCTGATCTCTGCAAACGACGAGAGGGCCTACCTGGAAGCGGTCAAGGTCCTGGCGGGATGGTGCCAGGAGAACAGACTCTCCCTGAACGTCAGCAAAACAAAGGAGATGATTGTGGACTTTAGGAGGTCGGGGGTCAAGGACTACAGCCCCCTCAGCATCGACGGGGCACCGGTTGAGAGAGTGAACAGTTTCAAGTACCTCGGAGCCCACATATCCGAGGACTTGACATGGACCACACACATTGACAGTGTTGTGAAGAAGGCACGACAACGCCTCTACTTCCTCAGGCGCCTAAGGAAGTTCCAAGTCAGTCAGAAGATCCTTAAGAACTTCTACTCATGTACAATAGAGAGCATCCTGACTGGCAACATCACCTCCTGGTTTGGGAATAGCACTGCACACGACCGAAGCAGACTACAAAGAGTGACACGTTCAGCGGAATGCACAATTGGAGGGGGGCTTCCCACCCTCCAGAACATTTACAACAAGTGGTGCAGGGGCAAGGCTAAGAGAATCATCAAGGACTCCAGCCACCCGAACAACTGCCTCTTTGAACTGCTGCGGTCAGGCAAGCGATACCGGAGTCTCAAGGCGAGCACAGAAAGGCTCAGAAGAAGCTTCTATCCCCAGGCCATCAGGCTGCTCAACGAACAATAAACACTATGCAACAACCATCAAATGCACACAGCACACACATCCACACGCACACACTCACTTTAAACAAACAACACACTGCAGCACCCACTCTCCACACTTTAGATCACCTAAACACACTTTATATTTATTGGAAAAGGATTTGCAATACAACTCGTACACCTTACTGTAAATTGTACCTCATCCCATTTCTGCTTTGCACTATATAGTATTGTATATTAGTATATTGCATAGTATATTGTATATTGTATGGTAACTCAGTTACTTCTAGTCTGCATCGAACATTGTACATATGTCTATACTGAACACTGTGACCTCTATTTTTACTTCTTTTTACATGCTACTTTATTTTATTTCATACTTATCTTGTCTAGCACAGTCTCTGGAGCGTAACAGTAAGAAGCATTTTGTATAAAAGTATTCTGTACTTCTGTATGACAACTATTAAAGAAACTTGAAACTTATCTAATTTAACAGAAAATTAAAACATATTTTCAAAATCTTTCTTCACATCTATATTTGTAAATTCCACATAACCTTAGATCTCGTTCTTTAAACATTACGTAGGCCCCTTACCCGCTCACGAATTGAACTCCACCCCATACGTTAAGCTAAAACCAAAGATTTTCGCCCATCACCCCGTTTTAAACAGCGTAAATACGTTTTTAAAGCAATCAACTTATATACGCCAACTCCCCCACACCTTAGCTAGTATCCCTCGGTTTTTAACAACAATCCGACGGTCGCAACATATTTAAAACACATAATATTCATCGCTAGTCATTACACGCCAAACCCCGCCGCTCTCGCAAGACGCTCGTATTTTCAAACCTCTTTGTCTAGTTTAGCGACACGACACGACAATTCAACATTACTTTTACAGTTATACTGTTTGTAACTGAGGGGTACAATTCCCTGACTGTATTACTAGATATGATACTTACTACCACTACCTTTGTACTTAATATTCGGCCACCCAGTACACGGCATAAATATATTATCATGAACACTCTCACGTAGATGAAACGGATCCAACACAAATGTACGAATTAGAAGCAGGTCTTTATTTCCTACACAGCGATGGTGTGTAGAATAAGCACTTAATCACTTAATTACATTTATGAATTGAAATAGTATGCACTTTTATGGCAAGGAGTATTCGTCGGTATATCAATAGATAATGTCCAATCTCTGAAGGCGTAGGTGGTAAATATACGACCTGGAATAGTTAAGGAATAACAGCAATGATACTTTAATGATTATAGGCTGGATACACTAGAGGGGGTTAATCCGGTCGCTTGTAAGCCGACAGGAGTAGGAGGGGGGGGGGGGTAGAATCCAGCTGCCTCGTCCGGCCAAGGGTATCCCAGGTGAACCCACTGTAGTGCCGTTCAATGCGCCGGCGATCCTTGGACCACAGATGAAAGCAGGTGGACTCTTTGTGGGCCGGCTCTCTCCGGTCCACGGGGGAGAGATGTGGAGAGACCTCGTCTTGCAGAGCGTCTCCTCACCTTGCGTCCTCTCCAGGGGGGGGGTTCCAACACACGGTAGTGTCGGGGGTCTTTATCCATAGAATAATCAAAGTATCCAAAGCATAATCCGTGCCTGGGAAGGCGGGCTGTCGTCGGTAGAATAATCCGGTATACAGGTCCACTCGCTCGTCGGCTCTGGGGCTCCTCGGGTGCAGCTTCACATAGGGTCAACCACCCTGGGTAAGCAGCCAGTTCTCTGCCCGAAACGATGGGGTACTGACTACGGTAGTATTCTCACCGCACGAAGCACTATATATTAACAGACTATTATTAGCTTAATAGACTACGTCCAACTTGACGATATAGTGCCAAATATGACTATTCAAATATTAATATACACGATGTCTCAATACCGATGGTAGGCCGAACTTGGCCTTACTCCCACACGTGGCATCGCGGGGAGGCTTTACGTCTGTGACTCTATTGGAGGGTAAGAAACTGGACTGAAAAGAAAGTCCTACTTTAGTAGCGCAGTATATATACGCACTATGAACAAATAGTCCCATTAGTGGTGCGGTAGCCAAATTCCTACGCGGAACTAGGACTTGTTCGTACATGTCGAGCGGTACGTTTGAACTGGGTCTGAGGGGTATGGCAGCCTGGCACCAAGGTCTTGACCAATAGTAGAATGGAGACTATTATGGGATGTTCAGTAGGCTAGAATGGATATTCAATGCATATTGTACAAGGAATATACAAGGGATATCAGGGAATATTAGAGAATATACAAATACAATTAAATATATATATATAAATAAATATATATATTCGGTTTAATCTGGCCCTTCACAACAGCCACCCCCTGAATAGGTCCCAGACCTAATCAGTTAAACGGAGACAGATTAATCGCGTTGTCTATTTACACATAAGGGTTTGCTGTAGGGGTCAGTCAACTTCACAAAGTCATAGGGTTGTAGGGTCATGGTCATCATCGATTGTGTCTGGGAGTCGAGGCAGTTCTATGAGCCTTGCCACGGGACGGGTGTAAGTGCGACCCTGGACGAGCACTTCAGCTGCTCGGACCTTGCCGTCGGCACCGGTGATCACTTTGCTTACGCGGCCGGCCGGCCACATAGCTCTGGGCAGTGATTGATCAATAATCATGACGACTGTTCCTTCTGTCAAATTGTCTCTCTCCTTTACCCA
The DNA here is from genome assembly GCF_963971535.1 of Notolepis coatsorum. Taxonomy (NCBI): domain Eukaryota; kingdom Metazoa; phylum Chordata; class Actinopteri; order Aulopiformes; family Paralepididae; genus Notolepis; species Notolepis coatsorum. The sequence goes on from NC_140172.1 coordinate 62,766,788, forward strand.
CTTCTGGCGAGTCTGTAGAGACGGTAGGTAGTGCAGTAGGAAACTGTTCCAAAACTTGTCGGCTAATACTTGGCTGTACCTCCACATTCGTCGGCCGTTCGCTTCTTCAGGCCGGTACATTGTCTGGGGTAATGTGGGATCTAGCCGCCCCATCAGGAGTGTGTTGGGGGTAACTGGGTCGATATCCGCCACATCACTGGAGACATATCCGAGGGGCTTCGAGTTAAGTACTCCCTCAATCTCCGTGAGGACTGTCATTAGGACTTCTTCCGCCACAGTCTGGGCCCCAAGTACTGCGTACAGGGCTGTCTTTATGGAGCGCACTTCTCGTTCCCAAGTGCCACCGAAGTGGGGTGCGTTTGGGGGGTTGAATTGGAAATCAACCTGTGCTGGAGCGAGGTGGGTCTTAAGTTCTGGGCCCATAGCTTGGAAGCTCTCTCTCAGCTCTCTTTCGCCGCCTTTAAAGTTTGTCCCATGATCGGACAATAGGGTAGACGGTCTTCCTTTCCGTGATATGAATCTACGGAAGGCCATAAGGAATGAGTCTGTGCTCATGGTCGGGAGAAGCTCGATGTGTATCGCTCTGGTGGTCATGCATTTGAATACAATACCCCACCGCTTCTCGGTTCCTCTTCCTTTCTTTATGTGCAGCGGGCCAAAGCAGTCCATACCCGTTGAGTGGAATGGCTTGTCACCGATTCGGAGGCGACATGGAGGAAGGTCAGCCATCCTTGGTATGCTGGGCTGCGCGCGCCACTTGCGGCAGTCTAGACATGTTCGTTGGAAGCGTCGTACCGCCTCTCTTCCTTGTAGGATCCAGTAACGACGTCTGATTTCCGCGAAGACTCTTTCTGCTCCTGCGTGATGTACATCCTCATCGTATTTCTTTATAATCAGCTCTGTGACCTTGTGTCGGCTGTTCAATACGATCGGGTATTTAATGTCATCCGGTAGATTGGGGGTTCTGCGTAGGCGACCACCCACTCTGATGAGGGTGTGAGCGTCGCTCTCGGGGGCCAGGTGAATTAATCTGCTGTCGGATGGGACGGGCTTTCCTCCCTGTAGACAGGCCAATTCATCGGGGAACGAGTCTCTCTGGGCTCGCTGCAGTAGAAGCAATTCTGCTTCCTCGTAGTTAGCTGCTGACATATCAGCGGGGGACTTGCACTCCGGGTGGTACCGCAGGAATGTTCTTTGTTGTGCACTCTCTATGGACGTGCAATCGTTTATGTTAGGGTCGGTGGAGGCTATGGTGCTCAATCCACAGAACACAGACTTCTTAATTTCCACCTCCTCTGGACTTGCTTCCCTCGGGATAGGCATGGGCCACTGTCCTTCCGGGAGTCTTAGGAATGCGGGGCCGTCACTGTAGACATTGCGACAGGTGAGGTCATCCAGGGGCATCCCCCGGGTGATGACGTCAGCTGGGTTCTGTTTTGTATCAACGTAGCGCCACTCTGTTTCTCCGGTTAACTCTTCGGTTAAGTCTTGAATCTCGGTGACTCTGACTCCCACGAAGACTTTGTACTTGCATGAGTCCGATTTGATCCAGGCGAGTACCGTCGTGGAATCTGACCACAGGATTGTTCTAGACACCGGTATGGTGAGCTCACGTTGGATGAGCGTGGCTAGGTGCGCTCCGGCTAGGGCTGCGCAGAGCTCTAGACGTGGGATAGATTGTTGCTTGCGTGGGGCTATTCTCGAGCGGGCGAGGACAAATGCTGTGTAGATCTCTCCCCCCTGGTCTTGGGCCCGCAAGTAGGCTACTGATCCGTATGCGACCTCTGAGGCGTCACTGAAGACGTGTAAGTCCATTTTACATGTCTCTGGCCTCACCGTGGGTGGGAAGTAGCTTCGGCGCATATTAACGCCTGGGAGTGAGTGGAGCTCCATCTCCCACTCTCTCCAGGTGGATGCAAGGTGTGCGGGAATGGGGTCGTCCCAGCCCTGGTCCTTGTCCCACAATGCTCGTACAATCATTTTTGCCCTGGTGGTGTACGGTAGAATACATCCTAGCGGGTCATATTGTCGGGCGAGTGTTGTGTACACACTCCGTCTGGTGGTCGGCGCCGCCGCCGGCCTTCCCTGCTCCGTAGTCAGGGGCTTGTGTCTGTAGTGAAGCGAATCTGTTTTGAATCGCCACACCAATCCCAGGGTCATCTCCTGGGCTTCTCCCGGGATTGTAGCCATCCAGGTCTCGCTGCTGGCTGCCTTGTCCTCGGAGGAGAGGCTGCGCAGTACTTGCGGATCGCTGCTGGCCCACTGCCTGAGATCAAAGCCGCCTTTGATCAATGAGGCGCGGAGTTTAATCAGGAGAGCCTCGGCTTCTTCCTGGGTTGAAAGGCTTTGTAGACAGTTGTCTACGTAGAAGCTGTTCTTTACGCTGTGTCGGACCTCTTCGTCCGCTGCTGGGTCCTCTGCTACATGTTTCTGTAGTGCAAATGTCGCACAGCAGGGGCTGCACGTCGTTCCGAAGGGGAGGACTTCCCATTGGTAGATGGCTGGGTGCTCATCTCCTGGCTTCTCTCTCCATAGGAACCGTAACAGGGGCTTGTCCGCCTCTACTAATCTCACCTGCAGGAACATTCCTTTAATGTCCCCGCTGATGGCCACCTTTTCCTGGCGGAAGCGGAGTAGAACGCCGAGTAGGGAGGGGCCGAGTGTGGGACCGGGCAGTAACTCTTTATTCAGATTTTGGGATCCGATCTGGTAGCTGCAGTTAAATACTATGCGGTCTTTACCGTTGTGATGGACCTTGTGGTGGGGCACGTACCACGATTCAGTGGTCTGGTCAGCCTCTTTAATGTCCATCTTTGTGACGTGTCCCGCTGTGATGAGCTTCTCAATCTCAGCGCGGTATACACTCTCTTGGGCGGGGTTCTTGGCTAAGCGCCGCTCCGTGTTCAGCAGGTACCGTTCTATGGCGTCTGTCTTGGCGTGGAAAGTAGGCATTCCTTCTCGCCGCAGGAGTGGCGTGGCGTATCTCAACACGCCGTTGACCGGGACTCTCTTGGTCCCTGTCTCGAGGAGGTGAATGGCGTAAATGTCATCTTTAGAGCGAATGTCTTTCTTTCCATTCTTAAAGGGCATTTGTTCCAAGCTCCATAGCCGCTCTACGTGTTGCAGGAGTGCGGTTTCTCCCTCTGTGACTCGGGAGTGGAGACATCTAGTGGCTGTACTTCGGTTGAGAGATTTGGCGAGCGGGCCTTGGAGAGTCCATCCCAAACGGGTCTCGACTGCTGCAGGACAGCCTCGGGGTCCGGTATGAACCCGGTCTATCGGGACAATGAGGTCTGCATGGTCGGAGCCTATCAACAGGGTCGGCATAGCATTGTCTATGAGCGGGATCGGTAACTTGCGCAGATGTGCATATTTCTCCATCAGCTTGGCGACGGGGTATGTGTACCGCGACAGTCCTATTTCTTGGCTGGTGAAAGCGTCTGCAATCTGGTACCGTCGCTCAGGCTGGCCGCTTGCTGCGATAGAGAATGAGACATTCTCGCCCTTTATCGTCTTCAAATCTCGTCTTATTGTCCGAATTGTCATTTGGGTTTCGCTTCCCCGCAGCCCTAGCTGGGCCGCAGCGGAGGCGAGCAGCAGGGTCTTCTCTGACCCGTCATCGAGGACGGCGTAAGTGTCCAGGACTTTATTCTGGTAGCTTAGTGTCACACGCACTACTTTTAGGAGTACTCGGGCTCCACTGCTGCTGGCGGGATCGATGTACATGACGCTCGCTTTGCGGCTGGATGGTGCAGGTGAAGGGCGCCGTCTGTTACTGTCGTGAAGTATGTCCAGATGGGCTCCATCGCACTTGGTGCACCTTTTCTTTAAGCGGCATTCGGCTGCCATGTGTGAGCGCGCACAGCGAAAACAGCGCTTGTTGGACTTTATCCATTGACCTGCTTCCTCCGCGTTCAGCTTGGGGAAGGAGTCACATTGCGCTAGCCAGTGTTCTTTCTCACAGTAGGGGCACACTATCTTCCACTTCTCCGTTCTGGAGGGGGTACTGTGGCTCCTGCTGCTCGGTACTGACTCCGATTGGTGCATCACAGTCACCGATCTTCTTCCATCATTTAGTCGTCTGGTTCCTTCTCTGGAGCCAGGGGTGCTCCGTCCGAATGTATCTAGCCGTAGGCTGCTGACTTCTCTCGCCAGGAAGTCTGCTAGATCGAGGAGGTTCGGTTCGGGGCCATTCGGGTCTCTGTGGTCCCTCTGCCGCCTAAAGCGCTCCTGACGAGCGGGCGGCAGCTTCTCCAGGATCCTTTCCACATTTGAGTTGGCGTAAAGTTCATACTTCCCCTTCTCTCTTTGCGCTCCCAACATCCCTACCAGGGACTGCACTCTGATGGACAGGTCGTCCAGTGCTCGATTGTCTATTGCTGGGGGTAAGCGGTCGATGTGTCGGATCTCCTGGATCACGTAATCCCATATGCGCCCATACCTCTGGTCCAATGCTACCAGCGCTGCTGTGTATGGGGTGGTGGAAGTCGCGTAGGCGAGCGCTATATTATGTGCGCGGGGCACCTTTAAGTGCTGCAGTAGGATGGCGTATTTGTGGCGTTCATCCAATACATCCACCAACATGGTCTCCAGACACATGCGGAGTTCTGTATACTGGGCCCGGTTCTCTTGGGTGAAGTCGGGTACCATAGGCGTGCCAATGTATGACGCTGACTGTGGATACATCGGCGAGCGTTGGGGGGGAGGCCTCCTAGGCGAGTCTCCTCCCGCTCCTTGGTATGGGCTGGTACCGGCAGTGTACCATGGCCCGCTTGTCCAGGTGCTGTTCCTCGGTGCGGGTCGTGCGTCGTGCTCACCCGTGTATAGAGTCGGGGGTCTGTAGCGCAGCTCCGCGGGAGTATAGCCTGGGCTGTACCGGACCTCCTGGTCCGGTAGAGTACTGTGCTGTCTTCGGGCGCGGTTCTCCTCCTCTTCCTCTTCGTCTTCAGTTAGGTCATCCAGTGCTTGTAGTCTCTGGTTTAGCCTCTCCACAGGATATGCTGCTCCTTCCCGGTTGCTAGGTCTCGCTTGGACCGGTGGGGGGAGGTGGTCTGTGGGGGGTATAGACCTCGTCTGTTGGTCAAGTTCAGGGTTGTTTACTCGGCTAGGGGATGCCGCCCTGGAGGTGTGTCTAGACGAGTTCCTGGAGCCTCTGGCGGAGGGAGAGGGTGTTGTCCGTCTGATCAGCTGTTCTATTAGTTGCGCTTGCTGTCTGTCGCGCTCTGCGTCCCGTAGAGCACCAGCAGCTGCTCGCTGGCTGTCTGCTCGGTCTCGGGCCACATTCTCTTCCATCTGAATGCGTCTTATTTCCAGGCGTATGTGCTCTTCTTCGCTCCGTTGCTGTAGCTGCAATCGATCGCGTTCACCCTGGAGTCTATCGCGTTCAGTAGAGGCTTTCAGGCTGACGAGGAATGCCTGCTGTAGGGTCCTCTCTGCCTCGCTGGGAGAAGGCGGTTGTATAGGGGAGCCTTCCCTCGGGGTACTCCTTGCGGAGCCTTGGAGCTCTATCTCCACGGTGCTCTCCCCCGTCTTCTTCCGTGCCGAGTTCTCTCTCGGTAGCGTTGTATTCCTCCCGGGACTCATCGGGGACTACTTCTTCAGTACTGGCGGGGTGTGAAGTCATGTCTGGTTCCCACTGGTCCCCACCGTGAACTTGGTCAGTTACATTAGAGCCCGTAGGGGCCTCTATGGTCGGGGTAGTCTGGGCGTTGGGGTTAGACATACTTTTACTTTCTAGTTTTACCGCGTTTACTGTTAGTAGAAGACTAGGTTGTTGACTGACAGCGTAAGCCTCTAAGTACTGAGGGAGCCGTCGTTCGCGCTGCGGGCGTTGGTTAGGAGGATCGTTTCGTGGAGTGTTCATCATAGGCCATTTCAATATTAATAACACTATATTAATATTACACTGATTACCCTCCGGCTCGAAGGACCAATTGTAACTGAGGGGTACAATTCCCTGACTGTATTACTAGATATGATACTTACTACCACTACCTTTGTACTTAATATTCGGCCACCCAGTACACGGCATAAATATATTATCATGAACACTCTCACGTAGATGAAACGGATCCAACACAAATGTACGAATTAGAAGCAGGTCTTTATTTCCTACACAGCGATGGTGTGTAGAATAAGCACTTAATCACTTAATTACATTTATGAATTGAAATAGTATGCACTTTTATGGCAAGGAGTATTCGTCGGTATATCAATAGATAATGTCCAATCTCTGAAGGCGTAGGTGGTAAATATACGACCTGGAATAGTTAAGGAATAACAGCAATGATACTTTAATGATTATAGGCTGGATACACTAGAGGGGGTTAATCCGGTCGCTTGTAAGCCGACAGGAGTAGGAGGGGGGGGGGGGTAGAATCCAGCTGCCTCGTCCGGCCAAGGGTATCCCAGGTGAACCCACTGTAGTGCCGTTCAATGCGCCGGCGATCCTTGGACCACAGATGAAAGCAGGTGGACTCTTTGTGGGCCGGCTCTCTCCGGTCCACGGGGGAGAGATGTGGAGAGACCTCGTCTTGCAGAGCGTCTCCTCACCTTGCGTCCTCTCCAGGGGGGGGGTTCCAACACACGGTAGTGTCGGGGGTCTTTATCCATAGAATAATCAAAGTATCCAAAGCATAATCCGTGCCTGGGAAGGCGGGCTGTCGTCGGTAGAATAATCCGGTATACAGGTCCACTCGCTCGTCGGCTCTGGGGCTCCTCGGGTGCAGCTTCACATAGGGTCAACCACCCTGGGTAAGCAGCCAGTTCTCTGCCCGAAACGATGGGGTACTGACTACGGTAGTATTCTCACCGCACGAAGCACTATATATTAACAGACTATTATTAGCTTAATAGACTACGTCCAACTCGACGATATAGTGCCAAATATGACTATTCAAATATTAATATACACGATGTCTCAATACCGATGGTAGGCCGAACTTGGCCTTACTCCCACACGTGGCATCGCGGGGAGGCTTTACGTCTGTGACTCTATTGGAGGGTAAGAAACTGGACTGAAAAGAAAGTCCTACTTTAGTAGCGCAGTATATATACGCACTATGAACAAATAGTCCCATTAGTGGTGCGGTAGCCAAATTCCTACGCGGAACTAGGACTTGTTCGTACATGTCGAGCGGTACGTTTGAACTGGGTCTGAGGGGTATGGCAGCCTGGCACCAAGGTCTCGACCAATAGTAGAATGGAGACTATTATGGGATGTTCAGTAGGCTAGAATGGATATTCAATGCATATTGTACAAGGAATATACAAGGGATATCAGGGAATATTAGAGAATATACAAATACAATTAAATATATATATATAAATAAATATATATATTCGGTTTAATCTGGCCCTTCACAACACTGTTTATTAAAACACACACGTATTTAACAATGACCTCAAGTACTTTCTATTTAGCTCCTGTATCATAACACAAGCGTATTTGTACGCTCTGTAAACGAGCACCTGGGCGGAGCCTCATACGCATGCGCGGCGTAGGGGGTAAATGAGCGTAGAGCGCTGGTATTCACGCAGGAGAGCGCTGGCCAATCAGAGCAACGCGGAAGGGCATGTTGGTTGCCGAAAGTATTCACGCGTCCGGGCCTGAGGATGAGTCTCTATAAATACCAACCCTTCCCTTGAAAAGGGTGTGTAAAATGACTGTTTAGTGTTTACCGTCTCTCTTCCGCGTGATTACGAAACCATGCCGCATTTCTCAGAGACACTCTCTCTGATTGGCCGACGCCTGTTTCTACACTGGTTAAGCTTAGGCACTCTTCGAAGTTGGTTAAGGTTAGAGTTTGTCTTAGAGCATGGCGATAGAACGCCAGGTAGTTTGCAGGCTGTTTGAAATGGGCTGAAATGGGCAAAGACACAGCTGGTCACGGATTGGGCAAACGTGCCAGTGGCCAATCAGAGAGCGTCAGTCAGTGCCAATCAGAGAGCGTCTCCGAAAAATCCGGCTTGGTTTCGTAAGCACGCCTCTCTTCCTACTCAGAACTCGTCCATGTGTGGAATTTCCCATCTGTGTGTATTTTGAACTTTTACGGGTTATAGCTAGAAAATGTTTCCTGTGTTCCAGCACACAGTCTACAAGACAGATGTTCCTCCACACCCCTTTCCACCTGTCACTCAGTATTTTCTACTGGGTCAGTTGTTCCCTGGTTTTTTTTGTGTACCCTTGCAATATTAGCAGCTTAATTTGACTTTAGTGTGCATATCTCACAGGTTGACAATATTTGTCTGGGTTTTTCTTTCATGTTTTCTAAGACTGTGTGAATGGCCATTTTGTGCCTAGGACTTACTGAGAGTGTTAACATTGACCATGATTGCTATATGAGAAGCAGTTTGACATTGAACTTGGACTTATTGGGGAGGGGTAGAGGGCTTTATTGTGTGTGTGCTAGTAGATGTTATGTCTTGTGATGATGATGACATCACAGGCCTTGGAAGTGAAACCAGGAAGGAGACATGGAATAGTACAAGATACAAGATACAAGATACTTTAATGCCACACAACGATGTGAACACTTAAGGCAACTAACTTGTGCTTGCGCATTTCTCTGATTGGCCATGACGCCCACGTGACCACGCGCTAGCACGCCCCCTTATCCACGCCTGCCGCTACGCCGCGCCAAGCTCCTCTGTGTGTTGCAGCGTGCGGCAGAGCGGCAGAGGTGTTCTCTGTGTGTTCTCGCCTTCCTCAATTTATACGCATGGAAGTATTGACTACGCCGTAACGAATCATTAAAAAAATATACCGTTAACTGGAACATGTTGTTTCTTTACACATATGTTGGATTATGTAATTGGTTTGTCATGACAAACCAATAAAATCGCAAATCGCTACTTTACATCAGGGTGAACGCTGTTGGTAACACCACCCACTTCAATGACAGAGCTCTTGACTCAGAGTGGCGTTGCGCGTGATGCGCGACAATATTATAAAATACAATATTATAAAGCACTTTAGCACCAGATTTGAGAAGGATGTGGACACGCCGGACAAAAGCACCAAATTTCCCCACGTGTTCCTCATCATCATAGCTTTCATTTTGGGGTAGGGGCCACGTCATCATGATGGATTTCAAGATGGCCGCCATGTAAAATCAAGGTTCTGCCCATTAATAAATATCTTGGTCCATAGCGGGCTCAATATTTGAGCGAACACAAAGGTATTGGTATCCCTGTAAACTAGAGAAGCTAAGCTTTAAGCCATTAAGCCCAACTGTTGGGAAGAGGGTTTTAATAGGCAATGATTCAAAATTCTCCCAGCTCCCGTCGTTATTTGTCGCATGTCCTCCCCACCTCTCCTCCCGTTCGCCCTCTCCTCTGTCGGTCCTGCGTGACCAATAAAGCTGTAAAAATGCTAAAAAATTATTTAAAAAAAAAACTATACATTTTCTGGGTCAATAAATGTGTTAATGCTATGAAGAATGTCACCAGATGAATATTTGTACCATTCTAACAACATATTTACATAATTTTTTACTTGTTTAACAGTCAGACATGCATGAATCGAATAGACATTTTATTAGGATCACTCGTTACATTTATTATTATTATTATAACTTTAGCCCGTATAGGCGTATTTAACTGTTATGGAGATATTTTCGCTGGTCTTGTGCAGTGGTCTCGTGCCCGCGAAAATATCAATGTTTCATAAAAGGTCCCGCGGTAGGGGGAGCTCCAGTAGCTCACCGCATATCTCGGCGCTATTTCAGCGTCGGGGAAACCCGTGCTGCGTCACGGATCTGGTGGACTCCGAGTTCGATTCCCGGACCCGCCGTCATTTACCAGAATGTCTTCCCCTGCTCTATATCCCGTTTCACCCTGTATCTGTCGGTCATGCTTGACCAGAAAAGCGATAAACGCTAAAAAATAAAGTGTAAAAAAAAAATACTGGCCAGCTCTCAGTGCACGTGTGACAGCTGTCGTGGACAGCGTGATAAGGGACATGTTTAAAAAGGCAAAACATAATATAACAGGTAAGTCAAGTGTCATTACTTTAGTTATCAAAGGTGGAATCTCTGGACATAAGCAATAGGGTTCACATTTGAACCAATACGGTACCGGTACCTGTGAATCGATACCGGTACCCAACGGTACCCTTTTTCGGTACTTTAGTCTGTAAAAATGTAATCTACCTACCTCAGTCGTAAAAAAATATCCAAACTTCAAATAACTACACTTTCGACCGTTTTCGGCTTGCCATTGCCCCGACTGCTTTGTTGTTGAATCAAGTCAAATCCTAGGTAAGTGTGTAGAGGAGCCAAAGCTATATATTTAGGTTATTGTATTATATGAATGTTTATATGTTTATTTTTATAACCTTACATTGAAACGGCATTAGGAATATTGATTGGATTTAGATAAAGTCATTGAACCGTATTATTTGTCATAATAGAACCTTTTAGAACATTCGTGATGTCACAGTATGATGTCATAGTCAAACATTCTAGAACATTTGTGATGTCACAGTATGATGTCATAATGGAACATTCTAGAGCATTCGTTAGGAAGGGGCTGAGGTGCGCTAGGTGTGGCGGGGAACATGAATATGGGAAGTGTGGAGAGGGAGTGAAGCCGAAGTGCTGTAGTTGTGGTGGGGAGCATAGTGTAGCGTTTAGGGGGTGCGAGGTGATGATGAAGGAGGTCGCGGATCGGAGAGAGAGAAGGGAGGGTAAGTTGACGTATGCTGGGGCGGTTAGCCAAGAAAGGGTGCAGGGGGTTGAAGGAGGGCATTTGGCAGTGAGGGTAGAGCAGGTAGAGAGGGGAAGGGAGGAGAAATTAGGTATTGTGGCCTTCGTGGCAGGGGTAGTTACTGGTATGGCAGAGGCTAAGGGTAAAACAGCGATGGTGAAGATGATTGTTAGGATAGCGGTTCAACATCTGGGATTGGAAGGTCTGGACTGGGAGGTGGTGTATAGCAAATTGGCTGAGGGGGCTGCGAGGGACAAGGCTGCAAGGGACAAAGCAGCCCAGGATAAGATAGCAGGGGGCAAGGTGGGTCCCGCGGAGGGGGGCTCAGACAGGAAGTAGCAGCAGTAGCTGCACTCCAATGGACAATGTAGGTGATGACGGGGTCCAGTAGAAGAAGAAAAAGAAGGTGAAGAAGGAGAAGAAGGAGAAGAAGAAGAGCCCATAAAAAGAATTGCGGAGGGCAGTAATACGCCTCGATGCGTCTACTCTGCCGGAAATTCAAATAAGAAGAAGAAGAAGAAGAAGCGCTCATTGTGCATCTTGAAACAGTGCTGAGCAGTACTGAACAGATAGACTAAACAACATAGATTGAAGCCTGCATCTCGCAACCAAGGTGCCTTGCCGACCGTTTTGCTGTGGAAAGAGCCGGCAAGTTGATTTACGGCTTTCAGGTGAGGAGGAATTTTCATGTGTCGAGTCGGCGGTGATTTTGGAGACGGGGAAAATACCGTTTTCTTACCTTGTAGTGACGTGAATATTTAGGAAAATTGCTTTAGGATCACTTCTGTAAAGAAAAACTTCGCTGTGGAAGAGAAATAACGTAACATGAAAAGAAAAAAGGTTAAAAAAAATATAAAAAAAGTGCAAAAAAAATAATTGTTTTTCTTTTTTTTACGGTATCATGTGAATCGATACTCTGTAGTACCGATGTGTTTCGGTAAGTACCTTTAAAAGTACAGAATTCGGTACCCATCAGTGGCGTCGTTAGCCCTGGGCTTCCGGGGCTTTAGCCCCGGATGTTTTTCTCCTAGCCCCGGATCAAAAAAAAAAAAACATTTTTTTTTTTTTTACTTTTTTTTTTTTTTTTTATGTCAGCATCCCCATTGTCTGTGCTGAATGTTTGTTAGTGTTTGGTATTTTTTGTTGGTTTTTAGTACTTTTAAACATTTTTAGTAAGTAGTTTTCATTTGATCCTATAATTCTTTCATTCACCGATTTGTGGACTTTTTTTTTAGTGTCCTGAAAGGCGCCTTATAAATCAAATGCATTATTATTATTATTATTATCATCCAGGAGGGAAAAGACACTTTGGATAGTAGGGACTGCATCTCTGCCTGTCCTGACCAGGAAACACTTTGCAACTGTGATCTCCTCTGGCAATAGTTGGATATTGTAATGTGTGGCGAGGGGTTGCAGCAATTCCACTGAGAGAAACTGGTCTGAGGCTGGATAACATGCCTGTATGCCTCTCATAAATTGTTATCCAACTCATGAGAACCTGCTCTCAAGCTCTTGCAGCATTCTGTCGACGACTGGATAGAACAGTCTCTGTCTCAGCTGATCTCCTGAGCTGAGGTCTGAGCTTGTGCCACAAGATGACTCAACTACATACTCGTCCATCCTTTTCTGCTTCCTCCTTTGGCTGGTAGTATGTTCCTCAATCCAAAGGCCATTACATATGGCCTTTGTCCTGTCATACATGTCCACTGCCATCTCTGATGTGCGATAACCTTTGAGTGTGTCCTGCACTGTGCTTTTAAATAGTACAGATATTGAAGATGTGCACTTTAACGCAGCAGCACCTGGAGCCATCCATACCCATGTCCAGTGTCCTATAATAAGCTTTAATCGAACCTCGGATAGTCCGGTTGGTTTGGGGTGGTGTGAAAGCTCATTCACTCTTGCAAGTGAACCCTGCTGCGGTTCATTTGAGATGTGAATGCAAAGCGGACCAAAGGCAGGAAAAGACCCAAAAATCGAATCTTTTTTTAATGAGAAGACTGAAACATATGTATATAATGAAACACACAATAGTTTTTTTTCGATTGCCTAAGCATGATTTTGAAAACGGGGCCCGGTGTTTCAAAACACACAATTAGCACAACCACACACACAATTATCAGAACACCTCAGATCCTTTGCTAAATTAAACACTTGTCAAAACCATACACTAATTTTGTTACCATATGAAACACACGTTACATAATGACTTAATTCTGTTTGAACCAGTTACACACACTGCTGTGCTTAACCTAAAACACATTTAGCAATTCTACTTCTCAGTGATTAGAGTACTGTAAGTGAAGTACGCAGATAATGTGCAAATATACAATAAATTCACCAAACACTACACAAGACCAATGCTGTAGACTGAAAATATAATTTATTTATCTACATATACCCAAATCAATGATGCAGACTGATGAAAAAAATAACATTTTCTCTCCATATAACCAAATCAGTCAACATTTCAACATGGAGAATCACAACAATACATGTCCCAGTTTTCATGCTACTATGTGCATAACACTGTAAGCTCAGCAAATATCAGACAAACATAAAATACTGTATCCAGTACAGGTTAAAATTACAGTAACACAATTCTTTTTTTGAAAAAATGTAAACAGAAAATACTAGACATTATCTCTTTGCCTAGCTGGATCTGGCAAGATAATTTTTTGTTGTGATTCTCCATGTTGACTGATTTGGGAAAATGGGAGAAAATGTATATTTTCATCAGTCTGCATCATTGGTTGTCTTGCGTAGTGTTTGGTGAATGTATTGTATATTTTCACGTTCTCTGTGTACAGTACTTCACTCTCCTTCCATTTTGGTTGAAGACAGGTGAACTCACCTGCTGCATTTTTATAGTGCTTAAACCTGATTGTGTATCTACAATTAACTGTGTTTTTATTTTGTTATTGGTGTATATGTGTATGTATGTACAGTATATGTATATATATTATATGTATATATATGTGTATATATGTATATTTGTACTCCTGTTGGGGCTTCTTGGACCAGATCAATGTTTTATCTGGCTAAATAAATAAATAAATAAGAAACTGATGATTTGGTCCTGTTAACTTTGAATTTTCTAGGGACTGCCCATATCCCTCTCATGGACCTGGACCTCACTTTGAGAACCTCTAATGATTCTAGTTATTCAGTATTCATCTCTAATTAATCTAAAATTGCGTATTTCTGCGCTTAAAAAAAAAAAAAAAAAAAAAAGGGGGGGGGGGGGGGGGTGACCCCCCCTCCACCCCCCTGGGCTGAAGCCCCCAATGTTTTGTAACCCTAAAAACGCCCCTGGTACCCATCCCTAATAAGCAATGACGTTATAGTTTAAAGCTAAACTATACGTTTTTCTCTCTTGTTAGAAGAGGGATAACTTCTTCAGTTAGATTTGATTTGATCTTTATTTATCTCAAACATTTTCAACCATAAACACACATTTGTAATAACAAAAAATAAATAAAAACGAAATAAAATACAAATGCATTTAAATATATCTTCCTATGGAGGGAATAATCAACATAGCTCAAGACAAATGGTTTTGTTCGAGAAGGGACAGAAAGAAGCAAAGCTTATCTGGTCCTGCCCCTTACAATATCATATTAATATGTAATAAGTTATCTATCAATACATAGTTAACTAACGGAATAGATAGTTAACTAATCAAAGTATCAGAATGTTTATAGAAATTCCTGCGGCCTGCGGGCCATCCTCTCAGTCACGACTCACGAGAGCACTCGCAAATCATGCTGCATGCATGCATATCATTGTCAAACGGTGCACGTCTCGAGTCGTGCCACTGTCGGTCGCTTGGTTGACAGTGGCACGCACGAGACCACTGCACAAGACCTGCGAAAATATCAGAATGTTGAATAAAAATTCCCGCGGTGGCCATACTCTCAGTGCACATCTCATGACAGCTGTCGGTGGCTATACCGGTCATCAACACCGTAATGACCAAACTACCAGGATATTCTTCATAGCATTAACACATTTATTGACCCAGAAAATGTGTAGGTTGACACCAAAATTGATCTTCTATGTTCAACATTCTAACAACAAACCCTAACCCAATGTTCAACACATTTGCACCACATGCACAAACCTGCTTGATTATTGCCCCAAATAGCATGCAAGTTGGACAAAGTGGGTATGTCTGGAAAGAAGAAGCTTGTGGGTACCTATAAAACCAATGTTCACTCTGATATATTCATGTGAACAGCCAAGGGACCTTTTGGAAGATGAGCATGGTAGTTTTTTCTAGGCGAAAATGTAACATCATTTTGAATCATTGCCTATTAAAACCCCCTTCCCAACAGTTGGGCTTAATGAGAATGGTACCAATGGAAAGCTTAGTTTACAGGGATACCAATACCTTTGTGTTCGCTCAAATATTGAGCGCGCTATGGACCAAGATATTTATTAATGGGCAGAACCTTGATTTTACATGGCAGCCATCTTGAAATCCATCATGATGATGTGGCCCCTACCCCAAAATGAAAGCTATGGTGATGGGGAACACGTGGAAAAAATGTGGTGCTTTTGTCCGTCGCGTCCACATTTTTTGCTAAGCCACCGCACTATTAGCAGCACTTAGCACTTTAAACTTACCAGAACTTTAGCACGCGGAGGCGGAAACAGGCTTCGACAGCGACTTTAGAAGCGGCTGATTAAACAAGACGAAAGCGAAATACGAAAGTGAAAGTCAAGTCGTCGCCACTCATAGCATATATGAGAGCTCTGTAGCGATTTTATTGGTTTGTCATGACAAACCAATTACATAATCCAACAATATGTGTAAAGAAACAACATATTCCAGTTAACGGTATATTTTTTTAATGATTCGTTACGGCGTAGTCAATATCCATGCGTATACATTGAGGAAGGCGAGAACACACAGGGACCTCTGCCGCTGCGCCGTGCGTAGCAGCAGGCGTGGATAAGGGGGCGTGCTAGCGCGGGGTCACGTGGGCGTCGTGGCCAATCAGAGAAACGCGGAAGCACAAGTTAGTTGCCTTAAGTGTTCACGCGGGCGGGCCAGGGTGTTCAGTGTTCGGACTGCTGTGGGGAAAAAACTGTTTGTGAAGTGTGTGTGTCTGTTAGAATGGACCTGTAGTGACCTGAGGGCATGTGCTGGAATAAGTGGTGTGCTGGGTGAGAAGGATCGTTGACTATTTTACCAGAGCGGGTGACTGTGCGTGAGGTGTAGATGGAGTCCAGAGAGGGGAGGGGGCAGCCAATTATTTTAGACCGGTTCCCATGGGAGGTCTCATGCTACACAACGTCTCATATCTTCACATCATCTGCGATGGTCTTTCAAGCTTCTATGACACCAATCCAGCCTTCTCCGATCCCAACCACCACCCAGCAGAACCAGCTAATGACCTTGACTTGGGAACCCTCTTCACTTCATCTCTCCCAAGTTAAGAAGTATTTCCTTCTGCCCGCGCCTTGGTGTTGGATATTGAACAGTGAACGAATGCAGCGCTCATTCAACTCTGGTTCAACAACAGGTTGATCTATATTCCCTGCACGACTTGGAGAAGATTGGTTGGATTTGGCTTTTTGCCTGTACACATCTGTGCTGCCTTAAAGGAACGCGCCAACTTTTTGGGACATTTTCTTATTTGCCATCTACCCTGGAGTTAGACAAGCAGATACCCTTTTCTTCTCTGTGCATGCATTAGGCTTAGCCTAGTTCCCAACAGTCACGAAATACACTCCAAACATGTTGTGACCTGTGTATTTACCACGTGGAGAAATACAAAAAATAATTAGACATTTTCGTTTTCTAAGCAGATATATACTGCTTACATTTATTTCTTTTCACGTGGTAAATACACAGGTCACAACATGTTTACAGGAACGTTTTGGAGTTGTATTTGGAGTGTATTTCATGACTGTTGGGAACTAGGCTACACTGGCACACCTACTTCCAGTGAATTACGCTAAGCTAGGCTAACAGTGCGGCTGTTCCCTAAGCCTAATGCATGCACAGAGAAGAAAAGGGTATGTATCTGCTTGTCTAACTCCAGGGTAGATGGCAAATAAGCTAATTTCCCGAAAAGTTGCCGTGTTCCTTTAAGGCAACATGTGGCTATGATGCCTTTAGGCTGCAGAGCTACTTTTAAAGTCCAATTTCCCCTCCTCCAATTTAGTCTTATCTCTCAGTGTTTGTATCTTCCCTTCCCCATCACCTTTGTTGTTTTTAGCAAGTGCTAGTACTACTGCACTAGGCAGCCTATTTCTTCATGTGTTCCCATGTTCCCCTATTGGTAGTGTGTGGACACCCAAGGTATCCACTGGTGGCAGGCTAGAGGAACATTTGAGGCATATTTGGGCAGTAATTGTATGGAGTAACCGAGTGTGTCGCAAACCTAGCTCACTAGCATTAGCTTAGCTCGCAACAGTTACCATGTAAGTGGCAGTTGACTAGCAATCTACTACTACTGGCAACACGAGACAGGCATTACTGTATACATTTAGTCAAATAAAGATTGTTACTTTTTTGCACCCGTCGCCGTCGTGTCTGTCCACTTTCTGGGAACCTACCGCCTTCTGATTTTATTCCAGGTGGATTTAGCTCGACCTGTGAGTGTGACACATACACAACACACCACCTTGTATTCCCTCACAAAAATTTGGCGTTTTTTTGCTTCCTGTTGTTTCTCAGACAACCTTGCAAATAGGATTGGCAGGGTCCTCCTTAAACAATGGCATCTACTACGACTTTACTATCTATTCAGAAGACCTGTTGTGAAAAGTAACCTCAAAGACAGACTGGTGTGTTCATGTTCAGTACAGAATATACACAAAGAAATCCATCACAAGGTACAACAGACCAGCGCCCACTCCCCAAGGGACCCTCTTGTTGTCATGTTGCACAGTCCCTCAAGACAAAGCAGTTTTCTCTGACCTCAAAACTAATATGTGCATAATGCCCAAAAAGCCTCCATACCGCAGAAAAAGTCCTTACCCGATACTGCCTGTGCACAGGCAAGATTAGATTTAATTTAATTTCAAACAGTTATTTAAACTTGAAAGGCAACTGAGGGTTCCCGGATAAATAAAGTTTATATAATCACAGCATATAAAATCATAAGAAAGGGTAGACAAAAGCAAGGATAACAAATCAAGTAAAACACATACAACTTGATTGTGTGGGATATTGTGAATATCCTGAAGAATGATCTCAGTCAACCGAGGTTCAGTTAATAACAAGGTTTATTAACTGGACAGATAGAAATATACATATACATAGAGAGATTGGCTGAGGCTCGCGCCCCAGGTAATCAGCTGAATGACCCAGGTAGCGACCAGGAATTCTGTCGGGAGGAGCCCTTTATAGTGAAAAGGGGGGAGGAGGGGGACCCATTTGATAGGTCAAATGGGTGGGGGGGGGGGACATAGGATAGGGGACAAAGGGGAGGGGAGGTGGGTGTCTTTACATGAGTTGGGGAATGGATATATTATTCCACAGTTACTGCGTTTTTCTCTTCATAATGTGGGTGAGATTAATATATAATATACCAGGATTATTTGGAACAAGTAAAATATTAAAAAGTGAATAGAAATGGTAAAAGAATGGGGTCGCTGTAATCCATCGGTTATCAGATAATGAATGAATAGAAAACAATAAAAATTATAAAAATTTTGGCCAATGTTGGTTATATTTACATACATGATTCATGACATGATTGACTGGACTGAGGTCTGTGTGTTATTTTGATATCAGAGATGTGGGAATAGATGTCACCCTTTTTTTATTAATAATGGTCTGATTTAACCGCTCAAATACCTATATCAATGATTGGTCCTCAACTCTGATATCAAACACCAGACAACATAATCATTAGAAGCTCTAGTTGTGCCTATATCTTGGCTTGGCACTTACCTCCAGTCATTCATGTCGTGAATCAGACATTTAAGTGGTAACTATGTGTCTTCATGATAATATCAATGGGAGCTAAGATCATGGTCGCACATACAGACATAGTAATAAACCAATTAAATACATGTGAACATGTCTCTGTGTGGTCAGAGTGCACAGGGTGAAAACACAAAATCGTGTGCATAATTATCAGGAATAGGATTTACAAATAGGCATTATGTAATGCCGTGGCTAATGTATAAAAAAAACATTTAAAAACCGTTAACCTAGTGGTTTGTATAAAAAACGTTAGGTTATGACTATAACCAAGTTCTGTTAACACTAGTGGACGCTCAGCGTCTCATTGCATATATCTCGCTTCAGCATATATACACTGAATAAATTTCAAAATGTACCTTTAAATGCCAGCATTCATCTGGCCACACCCCCATCCGCTTACCTATATAAGCAGGGGTGGTGCCACACACTCATCTCCTTCCCAACAAATTTCACCACAATGAAAAATCAAGGGCCGCAGCGGCGTCTAGACGCTGAGCGTTCACTAGTGTTAACAGAACTTGGTTATAGTCATAACCTAACGTTCTGTATCACACTAGCTCCCGCTCAGCGTCTCATTGCATAATAGGAGCTGAGCGGGAGCTAGAAGCTCGACAAATACACCCCGCTGAAGGCCCCCCACAACCATCAGAACAGGGATGGCCGAGCCCCCCCGACCCCCCCTAATGGAGGGCACCCCCCCTATTAGAGGTTTCCCGGGAGGGCGACGGACCCGACCGTGCGAAGAGGCACTCAAGCAACTCAACGCACAGGGTGAGCAGACCGTGGCCTGACCCCACGACTACACACACGCACAACCCGCATGCCACCCGGGAACGAACGGAGGGAACAACCTTGTTACTGCCCCCTAGAATCACGGGGTCAAGAGTAAACCCAACCCCGTGGCAAGGCCGTAGCAGCGGAGCGCGAAGGAAGACCCAGACCCACCAAAGGGACTGGACCCCCTGGAACGGGGGCCCGGAGAAGTCCATGATGCCAGCATCAAGACCCCACCAGGTGGGCACTTGGTGACCCCGCCCCCCACATCGCCAGCGTATTCGGACAAAGGCCCCTCAGCCGAGCGGGCCCTGTCCCCCCAATAGTACACCGCCTGGCACACTGACCCTGCAGAACAGGCAGTCAGCATGGCCGTAAGCACACAAAAAAGGTTAACCAACGGAAGCAGGCAGCGCACCGGGGAAAAACCAGGCAACAGGCTGTTAACCCTAGCCTGGAGACTGCAGACGAGACAGGCGCCAGAGGGGACAGCTGAACACAGCCGCCCCGGCGGAAGGTGCGTAAGCTGGCGTTGTTGCATGACCAAGCCTCCATTTAAAAAAAAAAAACACCCAGAGGGGTTGAGGCAGAGAAGGCTGACACGATTGGCAGACGTCATGAACGTGCAGGGGCACCCTCAACCGGTGAACCCGGGAGTTGACACTGCTCCAACACACCAGGGAATCAACCACCTTGGTGTTACTCAATGCGGTGGTTGTTCCTATAACCCCTCAAGAAAAAACTCCAAAACACACCTGCGGGTATACACCGGCTATACCGCAGTACAAGTGTTTCAGTTTTCAAAAAAGGGTTAACCCAGGCCTACGGGCCCGGCGATACGGGAAGCACAGGGTCACCAGAGGAGGTCAAAGACCACCCCAACAGGCCCCTCTTCGCCATGCGTGAGAGAGGAGCAAAAAAGAATGGAGAACCAGCCCCAAGCACACCGTACTTGGTATTCCCAGGCGGTCTCCCAACCAAGTACTAACCAGGACCAACCTGTGTAGCGGCCGAGATCCGACGAGATCGAGCGTGTACAGGTTGGCATGGCCGTAAGCCATTACGACAGTGCTGAGTAAAAAATTTACCCAACCAGGGTCTCCATAGCGCTTAACCCTGTGACACCCGGACCGACCTGGCATTTTTCCCCCTGAAAAAAGCCCAAGTCCCTCAGGGTACCAGAACAGCAGATCTGCATCCCCGGCGGACAACGGGTTCAACTGATCCGGACCAGCGTGACCAGAACCAGTCCCGTGCCCTAACCACGCCGACATGCCTACTCCAGGAGAAGGGGCAGATATGCGTGTTGATCTTAAACATGAAAAGAAGGCGCCACCCAGACGTTCGGGCGAACCGCGCCCGGTGGCCCACCCCCAGGGCGTGAGACCCCTCTACATATGTTCAGATCCATTCCGTCATCATCCCCCAGATATGAACGAGAATCCGTCGATAACCAAACCAGGTCTCGGATTTGGTCGTCGGAAGAGGAAAAAACCTCCATCCCAGTTGCTTTATAAAAACGCCGTTTTAACCTCAAGCAACCAAGGCGTGCCAGTCAGTCGCCTGTTTACAGAACACCCCGAGCTAGCACTATACGTGCGTCGGGACACACCCACATCAATGAACAGGCTATTTAGACCTGTCATTGAATCCCCAAGGCGCCCAGGGGAACGACAAGAGGGGTGTGACACTTCCTAACTCCAACTCTTTTTAATAGAAAAGCAGGAAGCACCAACAGTATGTATCCCAGTCTACACAGCCGGGGGTAAAAAAAATTCACATTTTTACATCCCACCACCCTCCCATAGGAAGGAGACGGGAATCCCCAGAGAGACTTCCCACGCGAGCTGTACAGATTGAAAAGAATATATTGCACCTTGAGCCATGTAAAAAATTGGTTTTAGGGCTCTCCGGGGAGAAGGCACTGAACCCATACACACTCAATAATCGAATTGAATCGAATACATACACAATAGAGTAGGACTCCTTCTTGAGGGTCCACTCACCTTGACAATCTGAGGAGGAGGCTCTGTACTCTGAAGGAGGCTCCCTCACATGGAAGGAGGAGTCCCAACTCACAGAAGGCCCGAATAGGAGCTTGGTGAGAAGGAGCCCTGACCACCCCCCCAAAACAGATCCATCACATGGACCTGAACAGCACACGGAAGTCCTACCAACAGAGACGCGCACGGTGACGTACTCTATGGCGGGGGAATTTCTGCGGTGCACACGCCCAATATTCCAGGCCGTGGGACCAGGAAACTCCCCCCCCCCCCCCCCCCCCCCTCACCCTGTAACGTGCCGAACCGCAACGTGACAGGAACCTTGAAGGACAGGGGGTTTACCCCTGACCAACAGAAAAAAGGGGGGAGGAAAGATTACCAGTTCACCCCTTTACGACCCCACACCCATGATACGATGTAATGACAAAAAGAGAGTATGACACAGTCATAGTCAGCTCCATGAAGCGTCTGACAGCTTCACACAGCGCATGAGCTAACCTGCTATCTGATTTTTACTAAGGAAAAAACACAGAATAGAGAGGGCTCTCCAAGAGCCCCGGTATCAAACTTACACATGTGCTTCTGTGGCCAGTCCAACCCAGTTGTAGGTCACATGACACACACAACCCATCATCACCTACAAAAAATGGCAAAAACACTCTACAGAGGAACGCCGTTTTTCATAATGAGAGAATACATAATTCTCGATTAGTATCGGCCACAGGCCTTGCTAAGCACACACGAAAGCGACCAAACAATCTTTTCTTTTAGGAAAATAAAGTTTCTCCAGCAGTTGTAGCACAACCTCAGCAATCAAGCTAAGGGTTACATCGCATCCCTACCACACAGTGACACAATGTAGTGCAACAACATGTCTGATAGGAGGATGAAGAAGTCCCCAGGGAACCGGGGGGAAACACAATCCTCCTACTTTACCCTTAATACGGCCAGTTAAAACAGGAAAACCTGTTAATATGTGAACACACTGTTCATTGTCATTACAGGCTGAGAAAAGAATCATTCTTTACTCATTTGTCACTAAGCATAGCTTTATAGGTTAGTTAACCCCCTTCGTTGTGAGTACACGGTACATATAAACACACATGATGTTTCTCAACACAACAAACCAGATCATTTTCACATCTGTAACAACAACCCGATTTGCATGGAGAAGCTAAATACCAGTGACAAGACAATTCACACATAACTCGCGTCGTATCCTAAATGTAGTGCAGCAACACTCGTTTTGGAAAACATCGTTATTTACAAAACATTTAGAAGGGAAAGCCAGAAGAAGTGTATAAGGTCTGGCCAAACCTTGCCTACCCGGAGCGTAGATCAACGAAGTGCAGTCTCAAGGCACCGTAGTAAACACAGCCATTCTGTGTTGCCGACCCGGCCAGCGTCGCCGCTCCAACCCGTCGCTACGTCCCCTTTGTTGACGCAATCCTTGCCGTCCTGGCTCAGGGCAGGGTCGACGAACATCCTCTGTCAAAGATGATGTCGTAGTCAAGAGTGTTAAAACATGTTATAATCAAAGCACGTTCAACAGAGTAGCATTAAGCTAACGGCCGCTCCAACCGTCGGTCGCTACGCTACGGCGCACGCGACCAGAGGGGAGCTTCGAATGCCCCCTGCCTCTCCCCGTGAGGGAGAGGGGAGTTGGGAACCGCGGCGGCGCGCGAGGGGCCGGAGCCACCCCGCGCTGGGCCTCGGCTGATAGCAGCAAGCTAACGTTTCCTAGCCTAGCCAGGTAGGCCACCTACTCACCTAGTGATCACAGCAGGCTAGCGCCGCAGCTAACAGCTGACTGGCTAACAGTAGGCCACCACTAGCACGTAAGCTAAGCAGCGATAGCAGCAAGCTAACGTTTCCTAGCCTAACCTAGATAGGCCACCTAGTGATCACAGCAGGCTAGCGCCGCAGCTAACAGCTGACTGGCTAACAGTAGGCCACCACTAGCACGTAAGCTAAGCAGCTATCACCTGAACTTGTACACAATGATATAACACTCACCCAGACAGGCCGCCGTTCTGAAACCCTCCTCACTTTTTAAGAGAAAAGAGAAACAAGATGTTAACACAGTTTTACAACGGTGATTTTACCAACCCCCGACGGAGCCAGCACAATACCCAACTGGTCTGTGTAGCTGACTTTGAACACAGATCTTCCGCTAATGAACATCTATGCCCATATCTCCTCGTGAGGGAATACTCTCATTTGGATATGAAAGATGGGGCCTAACACGGTGACAGAGAGACATCCACTCGTCCAGAAAACACAGGGATCACCAGTGTTAATGGTCGTGGCCCACTAGTTAAACTATAATGGGCTTCAGATCAAGGTCTTCCGCTGCTGCCTAAGAGGCTGAACAAACCTTACCGAACAGACCTTAATCTGGGGCCGGTGTTCGTAAACATTGTCAGTTAGCCCCCATAGCACTAACAGACAAGTGGAGCCGCAAGCAAACAGTACTCACCCAACCTGAAACCCACCGCTTCTCACAACAGCGGCGCGTCCTACAGTTCAGCTGTGTCCTGAAAGGTTTCACCCCAACCAACACAGCAAGGAACTGCAGTTGAGAGGCATGCAGCGGCGTGCTCCCAATACGAAAACCGGTGGAGGATTTTAGAATGATCACCATCTTCCAAACACTCCAGTGACGAAGACAATATCGCCGTATTTTCTCGAAAATAGTGAGAGAGAAAATAAAGATATGATGTCAACGTATCTCCTTGTTCTTCCTTTCCTCGTAAACATTGCTCTTCCAGCCAATATTTTTCTCCACGTCAAGTGGGCATATGAGCAACACGTTGCTTGTGATGAAATTTGAGAAGGAGATGAGTGTGTGGCACCACCCCTGCTTATATAGGTAAGCGGATGGGGGTGTGGCCAGATGAATGCTGGCATTTAAAGGTAAATTTTGAAATTTATTCAGTGTATATATGCTGAAGCGAGATATATGCAATGAGACGCTGAGCGGGAGCTAGTGTGATACAGAACTGATATAAAAGGTGATTATGATAATCGTTATGCATTGTTCTAGTATTTTGCTGTGGTGCATACTATCAATGGTCAAAACAAAACTTGGTGTCTTGGAACAAACCAACTGGTTCTGTCCTGTTTAACAATATAATTTGCAATGTGACTCTGTGATCATTCCTTATTGTTATTATAAAATTGGTTAATGCGATCTTACTGATTGTATTTCATCATATTCTTAGTTCATAATTTTCCAGATACATATGAACTTTGTGAAACAGTTCTTGTTTGTGAATCTGACAGTTGCTGCGTCGCTGTTGACCATCTGTTCTCTGCCAGGGATGTGTCCTTCTGTGGTGACCTGCTGTGTGTTGAACGTATCGTACATTCAGTTGATGTTTCTGTGAGCCTGTCGTGTGGCATTAAGACAGTAAAAAGTAATTAAATACATAACAATGTGGACAATGTGTGTTAGGCATTTCTCGTGTGTTCAGACGCCTCTTGGTCCACTGTCTCTGATGATGTCTCTCTTCTTGACTCTGCACTGGCTTCCAATAACTCATAGAATTGATTTTAAGGTCCTTTTCCTAACATATAAAGCTCTTAATGAGCAAGGCCCAAAATACATAGCAAATTCCCTAGTTAGTTATCTGCCCTCAAGAACGCTACGGTCATCCACTACAGGTTTACTAGACACGCCCAGAAACCAAAAGAGGATAGGAAGTATGGCATTTGCCAACTATGCCCCAAAACTATGGAACACACTACCAACACACATCAGAAACGCCAGCTCCATACACATTTTTAAAGGAAAATAAAAAATGTACCTATACAGTCTAGCTTACAAATAGTTATGGCTTGGAAAAACCTGATGGATCCATGAGGCTAGGATAAGCCTTGTGGACCCAACTCTTTAGATGAAGGAACGGGTACATACGCACACAATACACAACCACTGATGGATCCGTAAGGCTTGGATAAGCCTTATGGACCCAACTCTTTAGATGAGGGAACGGGTACATACGCACACAATACGCGGCCACTGATGGATCCATGGGGCTTGGATAAGTCCTATGGACCCAACTCTGACCACTAATAAAAACGTAACTACACTAGCGTTATAAGAGCTAACATTGCTACCTACCGTGCATTGGTAGTGCATTGGTTTAGTGCATTTCCTACTTCCGGTTGCTATTGAGCGGACATGTTTGTGCGGACCTGTTCTCCCAAACTGGTAAGCAAATGACTGTTTTCATGTTTTCATTTTTACGTTATTTTCATTTTTACGTTATTATTATTATTATTATTATTATTATTATTTTTATTTTTATTTTTAAACATTGATCTTAACTGATCACTGTGACTTTATTGCTTTTATCGTTATATATGCCTGTTTGTGTACAGCACTTTGAGCTACATGACATGTATGAAAGGTGCTTTATAAATACTTACTTACTTACTTACTTACTTACTTACTTACTTACTTACTTACTTGACGATGCAGTCGGAAACATTCACTCCTCCATCATTCAGAGGGGGCCTACAGGGGGTCACCATCCACTTCCTGTGTGCCTCGTCAAAGGTCACATTGTTTTTGGAGTTAGTGGGGTGTCCGTCCACGGGGACGCTGCAGATTCCCCTCCCGGAGCCTGTGTTGCTCTCCATCTGCCGCTGTGCTCATGCTTGGCCTTCATCAGGCCCAGAGACATGGCGGTATGGTGTTCTTGAACGTGCTGTGTTGGTCGGTCCCCCGCTCCCCCTCATCGTGGTACAACTTGGTGGAGGGCGAGGGTTTGCCGGTGTAGTGGCCAGTCAGTAGGACGCTCTCTCTCACACGGATGGTAATCTTGTCATGGATGTCCACCTTGATGGTCGGGGGCTCCATCTCCTTTCTATAGGTGATGAGTTTGGTCTCCCGTGGACTGCCGGGGTGAGGCTGCATGTCGTCCTTTCTGTCTCTGCTCCCCTTCCTTTGGGGACGTCTGTGTCGTGTGGGCTGGGTTGGATGGCGGCGTCCCTCGTGGTCCTCTGCTGCCGTGGGTCGCCCTGGTCTCTGGGTTGTGTTCCTCTTTGCCTGGTCCCGCCGTCGTTCGTGGTTCAGGTCAATCACGAGTCTCCTTCTCACTCGTCGTGTCCTCTCACCAATATGATCTGAGGATGATAAAATTTGCCTTAGAACACTCTTCACATAAATGATTCAACGCCTTTCTGCTAAAGAGGAAAATCATTTAGGGTCACTTCAATTCATTTTAAATAAAATCACTTAATTGAAATAGGGAATGCAGCCAATTGCATGGGCAGTGAGTCCTTATGCCAAGAAGGTTAGATCTTGTATTTAACTAGATCTCACAGCATTAGGCTTTAAATAAAATTGTAAATGAATGGCCAAAGTCTTGAATCAGTCAAAATAGCTCTTTATCTTTTGTATTTTATTTTTTTATTCTTTTTTTAAACAAACATAATAAACAAACATGACAACACACGATAAGATATACAAGCATTAATTAACAGTGCACATCCATTGAAATCACCAATTAGTTAAATGTCTTATACAGGATATACCCCTAATACCTGCTATCTATTACCCTACACACATATGCTCTAGCTCGTACCCCCCCCCCTCCCGGACCCCCCATTGGATAATCCATCCATTATCCCTCGCTCCTAACCAGACACTACCATTATATGCTAGCTTTTATTCTCTCCACCACTTCTAACCACATTGTCATTTTGGATTCGTTGAGACCCAAAATTCTTGCTGTAGATATTTCTTGATAAATCACATCGAGATATGTAATAATCCAGACCTTCCGGCACATTTTTTCCGGTTGAAACCATCGTGATGCTATCAGATTTGTAGCCACTGTGATACCCGATAAAATCAATCTCTTTAGCTGTGGGTGTACTGCACACTCAAAAACATCATTCAGCAGTAATACAGAGGGGTGTACAGGTATATTCAGAGTTAAGAGATTTGATAATTGCTGGGTCACTTCTTTCCAGAATATCTTAACTGGTGGGCAGTCCCAGTACATGTGCATAAATGTCCCCTCGTCCCCATTTGTACATAAGGAGCATTTGGAGTCTTGTTTAAGACCCATTCTGTTCAGTCTTATAGGAGTCAAGTATGTCCTGTGAATATAGTTAAGATTGATTTGTTGATGGTCCGGGTTCCTTGATGTAAATCGAACATTTGCCCAGGCTTCTTGCCAATCAAAATCTTTTTCCAGGTCTGGTATATCCCTCCTCCAGACTGAGTCTAGGTGGAGGGTTTCATATGAGGACGTTAGTAATTGATGATAAAAATCTGAAACAAAACCTCTCGATGTCTCTCTAATTTGTGGTATCTGTGGTGTACAATTGGTATCTTTAATGGAACACTGTGAGCCTTCAAACATAACAATAACTGTGCGTAAAAATAATATGTGGAATCAGTGAGATTACATTTTTTGCGTATTTCTTCATAGCTACAAAAACCCTGTTTGTTGAAAACATCTCCTAATGAGTGTATGCCTTGCTTTTCCCATATAGGGAATCTTATAGGTCGTTTTCCAATCAAGAGTGCATTGTTATTGAATAAGGGAGTATGATTATGCCATTTATGTGGGTTCGAATATTTTTTTTGTGTTTCACGCCATATCCGGATCGCATGAGTAATTATGGGGCCAAATTTCCGTTCGCATTGCTTAATTGATAATTTGGTGTATGCTATGTCCTTCAGTCTATGTGGAGCTACTATATTTTCTTCTAAATTTCTCCAGGATACTAATGCTTGGGGATCAAACCATGTTGTCAGTGGTCTTAAAGTGTACGCCTTAAAATAGTGGAAAAAATCTGGAAATGCCATACCACCGTCTGCTTTGTTTCTCTGTGCGGTGGATCTTTTTATACGTGGTGGTTTGTTATTCCAAATAAATTTGTATGTGGAGGAGTGTAATTTTTTCCAGTAACCCTCTGGAGGGGGTAACGGTATCATTGAGCTGAAGAAGTTGATTCTAGGTACGACGTCCATCTTAGTTATTGATACCCGTGCCTGTACTGAGTTTTTAAGTTTTGACCACCTGTCAAGGTCGTCTTTGATTTTGTTTGGGATTTTTATGTAATTGTGCTTCACCGTTTGGCTTATGGTAGGGAATATTTCAACTCCCAAACATCTAAAGTGTTTTACCATAGGTATCTCTTCTGGGAGGGTTATATTTTTTTTTGCAGGAGCGTTAAGTGGAAGGAAAGCCGACTTCGGCCAATTTATCTTAAATCCCGATAAATCTCCAAAGTCCTCAATCAACTTGAGCAGATGAGGCAATGTGGTGTTGGGGTTTTGCATGAACAGTATTACGTCGTCCGCATATAAACAAATTTTATGTTGTATGCCCTTGATTACGATTGGTTCTATGGATTGGGATTGTCTTATATATTGTGCTAAAGGCTCTAATGATAGATCGAATAGTCCGGGACTAAGAGGGCAACCCTGTCTAGCTGAGCGTGATACCGGAAAGATTCCAGAGGTGATTATACCTGTTGTAATCATGGCCGATGGGTCTTTGTATAATACTTTAATCATATCAATGAAACCTTTTCCTAACCCCATCCTTTCTAATACTGCCCATAGATACGACCATTCCAACCTGTCAAAAGCTTTCATTGCATCCAGGGACAGCATCGCCTTAGGTGTGGTGTCGTCCTTGTTAGCATCTAGTACGTGTAGTAATCGTCTTATGTTATGTTATCATAGCTCTTTATCTTTATAGTCTGTGATGTTAAATTAAAGTTGACCTTACCTCAGGGTGGTGAGCTAGTTTTCATACTTACCTATCCTCCTTGAGTCTCTTATTTGCATTATCATCAGTGGGAAGATGTTTTGGGTTTCCTCACATGTCTCTCTGTGTCACGATATTAGCATAGAGAAGAAATAAAAAATCTAGGCAGCCAGTTAATTTTGCATGAAAAACAACAGAGAAAGGTTGGAGTTCAAGGTTTTAAAAAATGCAGAAAACCCTGTTCCGAGCAAACTCAGGGGACCTTCAGGACCGGCCAGTCACTAAAACAGGTTCCATAGGTTCCAAAATTCCATTCCAATAATGATGTAATATAAGGAGGTATCTTACCAGTAAGGGCCTTGGGGAACAAATTCCAGCGTTTGTTGCGCCTCTCCGTCAGAGAAGGTCAACCAACTTTCTCATTTAGGACACGGTGATGAGTGTTGTATGCACCAATACTGTAGGCTATATGTACTGATACTGTATATTGGGTATGAGTACTGTATATACGTGTATGGCTCTGTGGTTTGGTTATGTATCCATGTCATGTGGAAAAATCTATAAATATTCATTTAAGATTAAACTAGACTTTTAAGAAGTCTTTATTCATTGCACACATTGACAATGTCGTCATGCAGTGACACACACATGTGATGGGCGGCACACAGATACACACACATGCAAAAAAAGAAATTATTTTGGGTTGCTGATGAAATGTTCCTCTCTGCGTTAGACCCATCCCGTCGTCCTTCCCCCCAAGGGCCAATCCAAGTGCTCCTGTCTGTCTTCGTCAGGGGCGCGACAGCGTTAGCTTGGTGTACACTCCATACAGAAAGGCCCGGGAGATACCCCACCTGGGTAACTGGCAACGCAGCAACCTGGTCTCCAAGTGGGAAGCCAACCCTGGACCTTCTAGTTGTAATGGCTCAGTGTTAACCACTACACCATGTGCCACGGTGAAGACTTACTGGCATGTAGTGACTGTGAGAGCTCACTTCTCCAGGGGGAAGCCAAGTGGATACGTCCTTGAGATACAGTACCTCTCTCCGTCTTGCAAGTCTAGGGACGAATAGAGTCACAAAAACAAAAATGGCTACTTGTGACTTGACGTGGACTCGACCATCTGTAACTTGGCAACTTGACTTTGGACTTGATTTTCTGTGACTTGAGGTTCTGTGACTTGACTCCAACTCGAGGTTCTGTGACCTGAAACTTGACTGTGACTTGAGTTTATGTGACTTGGGACTCATCTCGGTCTTGTCAGCCCTCAAAACCCACCTTTTCAATCTTGCTTTTGACCTCTAATTCTGTCAGTTTTATTTTATTTTTGTATTATTTTTGTTCTGTTTTGTTCTGTTTTTTGTTTTGCCATAATTTTGTTTTGCCATGTAAAGCGTCTTTGAGCACCTGGAAAAGCGCTATATAAAATAGATGTATTATTATTATTATTGTGTCTCTGTGACTTGTTCTTGGACTCAGAGTTTGAGTTTCTGTGAGTGTGCCCCACAGGACCAACCACGTGTCCTTTTTTGAGCTTTACAAGATAATACAGGCAGAGAACAAGCAGATTGAAAGATAAGGAAATACGACCCGTTGCTTAACAAACACCTGAATGACCTGTAGCTCTATGACAATGACTTACCACATCGCCAGCTTGTGCTACACACCGTTTCGTCACACCTGTCAATGTTTAACCTCACCACCGCGTCCCCTCTCAAGCCACGGCTTGCCCCGTTTGTGCCTTGGAGGGTGTAGCGTGCTATGATGTCATGCATCCTTAGTTACGAGTGTGCGGATGTCTGTCGGTTTGTGTATCTTTTGGATTAAGGAGAAAAAGTGAGATTGAGCAGATGGGAGGATGAGCGTATAAATAAATTTGGACCCATGACTCAAGAATGTTCTCAATATTTACACTCCCACTGAAAGTGTCTTGACATGCTTTTTTATTTCCTCTTGGTGTACACATCTATAGACCTTTTTTTAACTTGACAACATAAACATTCTAAACAGGCCCTAGCACTTTACCCAAAAATTATAAACTGTATAAGATAACACAAGATAATTATTTATTATCTGTTGGTACAGAACATAGTTTTGTGTCAGATCAGAACACATGCAGCCTTACAAAAAAGAAAACACAAGACAACCATGTTCCAGCATAGACAGACATACAGACAAGACATCAGAGAAATAATATGATTAACCCCTTCCTTCCCTCCCAACCAACGTTATTCATTTGATGTGGCACAGTCCCATAAGTCCAATGTTATTTCATATTGCACAGCCCTTTTATATTGCACTGTCCCATGTAGGTTGCGACCACATTTATATCCTACTTGTTAAGTAGGTTACTCACTTAATTGGATTAGGATACTTAATTGTTAGTATCAATTACTCACCCTGTGATGCCTTGAATTCATGAAGATTTATTTTTCTTCTCCATTTCGAGGGGGACAAGTGAAGTCCATGGTGAACATAGAATCCACAAAAAAAATTACTTGATGAATTGAAGTTAATGGAGATTTGCAGCAAAACTATATCAAAATATCCATTTACAACGTGTGCAGTATAATCCAAGTCTCATTCATCCAGTCATATGCTCAGTACATATGCATTTTCACTAAAACCTTGCTAACAAAAACATTTCTGGTTAAGTGCTGCCTTCAAATGGAACTTGTGTTTTCCGTGTTCGCCATATGAGTCCATATGAAGGAGCCACCGACCGTTGTGGTATTCACAACGTTGTAAGTGGAATATCGTTATCCTCTGTGGCTTCAAGACACATTGCCCAGTTGCCTACCTTGAAGTCGAGACCACAAACTTAACGACTTCCATTTGAAGGCACGTTAGCAAGGTGAAGTACTGAGCATACAACTGATAAATGAGACTTGGATTATACTGCACAAGTTGTGAGTTTCTAAACTGAAAATCTCCATTTACTTTCAATTCCTCAAGTATTTCTACCCTATTTTGAATTCTACGTTCACCATGGAGACATGTAAAGATTCTTCAGGAATTTAAAACATCATGGGGTGAGTAGTCTCACATAGCCATACCTCTCTCCACACTACGTTAGCACTGTGCCAGCACCAGAAAGAGGTCTGGCAGAACCTATTGTCATTCCACTATAGGGAGGTGCTGGTTACGTCATTGCTGTTTCCCACGCGGTCCACCCCTCTTGAAATCACAATGTATTTTCAATGGACACATTTCTAAATCGTCTCGTTTAAAGCAAATAAAGCATGAACATTGGCATGATGTACCTTTCTGTGTATTCATCCACAATCTATAGCTCAACATGAAAAACGTAATCGTAAAGGTAGCAAAATAACAACGTTTATGTTTTCGTTCACTGAGGAACTAAACTTCACTCTGGCACTGCTGACTGACTCCACCACAGCGTAGACTCCTGTGTGTATTAATTAGGCGACAGCACTGAACGACAGGCGTTCAGTGCGTTATTTTTTTACGACAAATTAAACAACCATATAACTAACTTTATTTCAACCAAAAATGCTTAAACAATAAGGTTAGTGATAGAAGGGAACTCATTTTGTGCAAAAATTTTAAGTTTGCCAATGTTCATGAGGCAGAATTATTACAATAGCCAATAATACATTTTCCCAATGATCCCTATACGGGTGGACCGCGCGGGAAACTAAAGTGACGTCAGACTACACCTCCCTATAGGATGGGGAAATGCTCTTGTTGTGAAGGATCAGATTAAACCGAATATATATATTTATTTATGGATATATATTTAATAGTATTTGTATATCGTTTGATATCCCCTGTATATTCCTTGTACATATACACTGAATATCCCTTTAGTCTACTAACAGCCCATAATAGTTTCATTCTACCATTGGACGAGAACCTGGCGCCAGCAGCCAAGCCCCTTGGTTCAAGTTCAATCGTGCCGACGAACATGTCGTTACAAGCCCGGTTCCGCGTAGGAATACGTCTGGCGAAATACGAATGGTACTATTTGTTCACAGCGCATATATATATGGCGCAAGTAAAGTAGAACTTTCTTTTAGTCCATTAGTCCTTTACCCTCCAACCTAGTAACAGACGTGAAGCCTCACCCACAACGCACGTGTGGTGCAGTATGGCCTACTTGGCCTCAGAATAGGCATTGAGACATTGTGTGGATTAATAGTTGAATTGTCATAGTTTGGCACTATACCGTCGAGTGGGACGTATTTCTATTAAGCTAATAATAGTCTATTATGTATGGTGCATCGTTCGGTTAGAGTTATAAAGTGAGCAGTACCCCCATCGTTCCTGACGTTATCTGGAGTCTTAACCAGGCTGGGCAGACCACGTGTGGTGCTTGCATCCGAGGAGCTCCGGGCCAGGACGAGTGGACCTGTACATTGGATTACTTTACCCGGACGACGGCGAGCCTTCCACGGCTTGGATTATCTACGTGCTTTGGGTGCTTTGATTATGCCATGGATAACAGCCAACACTGCTGAGTGTTGGAACTACCCCCCCGAGAGGAGTCCAGGTGAGACGGCGCTCTACCCGAGTGAGGTCGCCTCACGTCTCTTCGTTGTGGACCGGCAGCTACCGTCCACCAGAGGGCCCAGCTGTATTCATCTGTGGACCGAGGTTCTGTGGGCACCGTGTTCAGCACTCTGAATTCTCCCAAGAAATCGTCGGCCAGATGGGATACCGCCAGCGGCTCTCCTAACCCCCCCCCCTACTGTCTTACAACCAGCGGGACCCCCCCTTTAGTGTATCCAGCTATAATCATTTAAGTACCATCGCTATAGTTCCCTAAAGAACCAGGTTGTATACTTGCTCCCTGCGTAACCAGAGATTGGACATTCAATGTTGATTTACTTACGAATACTCATTTGCCTTACAAGTGCATTTCAAATCATAAATGTCATTAAGTGAACGTTGTATATACCCTTTGCTATATAAAATATTCGATTTATACATTTGTGTGGACTTCGTTTCATCAGGTGGGAAAGTGTTCATCATATCTATATCATGTACTGTGTGGCCAGTATTCAAAGTACATAGACAGTAGTGGTTTAATAATACCATACTTATCAATACAGTCAGGGAATTGTACCCCTCAGTTACAATTGGTCCTTCGAGCCGGAGGGTAACTAGTGTAATATTAATATAGTGTTATTAATATTGAAATGGCCTATGATGAACACTCCACGAAACGGTCCTCCTAACGTAGAACGCCCGCAGCGCAGACGACAGCCACCTCAGTACTTAGAGGATTACGCTGTCAGTCAACTACCTAGCCTTCGACAAACGGTAAACGCGGTAAAAGTAGAAAGTAAAATTATGTCTGACCTTAACGAATAGGTTACCCCGACCACAGAGGCCCTAGTGGGTTCTAATGTAACTGACCAAGCTCACGGTGGGGACCAGGAGGGAGCTGACATGCCTTTACCCCCCGCCAATACCGAAGAAGTAGTCCCCGACCAGCCCCGGGAGGAAGACAACCCTACAGAGAGAGAACTCTGCACGGAAGAAGAGGAGGAGAGCGCCGAGGAAATAGAGCTCCAGGACTCCCCAACGAGTACAGCCAGGAGCGGCTCACCCAGGAGCGGCTCACCTCTACAACCGTCTTCCCCCAGCGAAGCGGAGAGGATGCTATCACAGGCGTTCCTCGTCAGCCTGACAGCCGCTACTGAACGCGATCGACTTCAGGGTGAACGCGATCGACTCCAAGCACAGATGCTTATCGAGCGCGAACAACTCCAAGCGCAGCAACGGAGCGAAGAAGAGCGCATACGCCTGGAGATGAGACGCCTTCAGACGGAAGAGAATATGGCAAGAGACCGGGCCGACGCCCAGCGCGCCGCTGCCGGTGCCCAAAGAGAAGCAGATCTCACCAAGCGCGAAGCCGAGCGCGACAAGTTACAAGCGCAACTAATGGAGCAGCTGATCCTCAAGGCAACACCCTCTCCCTCCGCCAGGGGTTCAAGGAACTCGTCGAGACAACAGTCAAGGGCAGCGTCTCCTAACCGAGCAAGCGACCCTGAACTTGACCAACAGACCAAGCCTATACCCCCCGCAGACCCCCTTCCCAGACCGGTCCAAGCGAGACCCAGCTACAAGGAAGGAGCGGCATATACTGCGGAGAAGCTAAATAAACGACTACAGGATCTAGAGGACCTGATAGAAGAAGAAGAGGGAGAGGAGGAGAACCAAGCCCGACGACAGCACAGTACTCCACCGGACCAGGAGGTCCAGTACAGCCCAGGCTATACCCCCGCGGCGCTGCGCTACAGACCCCCGACTCTATTCACGGGTGAGCACGACGCACGACCAGCCCCGAGGAATAGCACCTGGACCAGCGGGCCATGGTACCCTGCCGGTACCAGCCCACAGAGAGGCGCAAGAGGAGACTCGCCTAGGAGGTCTCTCCCCCAACGCTCGCCGATGTATCAGCCATCCACGGCGTCATACATTGCCACGCCGACGTTTCCAGACTTCACCTATGAGAATCGAGCACAGTACACGGAGCTCCGGATGTGCTTAGAGACAATGATGGTGGACGTCGTTGATGAACGTCACAAGTATGCAATATTACTGAAGCACCTGAAAGTACCGCGAGCGCACAATATAGCGCTAGCCTATGCCACCTCTACGACCCCATACACCGCGGCTCTAGCAGCGCTGGACCAGAGATATGGACGTATATGGGATTACGTAATCCAAGAGATAAGGCATATTGATCGCCTACCCCCAGCAACAGACAATCGCTCATTAGACGACCTGTCTATAAAAGTGCAGTCCCTGGTAGGGATGCTGGGAGCGCAACGGGAAAAGGGCATGCACGAGCTATACGCCAACTCTAACGTCGAGAGGATTTTAGAGAAGCTGCCACCCGCCAGACAAGAGCGTTTTAGGCGGCAGAGAGACCACCGTGATCCTAACGGTCCCGAACCATCCCTCCTCGATCTAGCCGACTTCCTGGCGAGAGAAGTCAGCAGCTTACGACTGGATACGTTCGTGCGGAGCACGCCAAGCTCCAGAGAGGGACCCAGGAGAATAAACGATGGAAGAAGATCGGTGACTGTCATGCACCAATCAGAGTCAGTACCGAGCAGTAAGAGCCACAGTACCCCCTCGAGAAAAGAGAAGTGGAAGATGGTGTGCCCCTACTGCGAGAAGGAACACTGGCTGTCACAATGTGACCTGTTCACAAAGATGAATGCAGAAGAAGTGAGTCAATGGATAAAGTCCAACAGGCGCTGTTACCGATGTGCGCGCAGTCACATGGCAGCCGAATGCCGCCTAAAGAAAAGGTGCAGTCGGTGTGACGGAGCCCATCTAGATATACTACACGACAGTAACAGAAGAAGGCCTGCACCTGCACCATCGAGCAGCACCAAGGCAAGTGTCATGTACATTGACCCCGCCAGCAGCAGCGGCGCCCAAGTGCTCTTAAAGGTAGTCCGTGTGACATTGAGCTACCAAGATAAAGTCATGGACACTTACGCCGTCCTTGATGACGGGTCAGAGAAGACCCTTCTGCTCGCGTCCGCTGCGGCCCAGCTGGGACTGCGGGGGAGCGAGAACCAAATGACGATTCGGACAATAAGAAGAGATTTAAAGACGATAAAGGGCGAGAATGTCTCCTTCACTATCGCAGCAAGCGGGCAGCCAGAGCGACGGTATAGGATTACAAATGCTTTCACCAGCCAAGAAATAGGACTATCGCAGTACACCTACCCCATCGCCAAGCTGATGGATAAATATGTGCACCTGCGTCAACTACCTATCCCGCTCATAGACGGCGCCACCCCGACCCTGCTGATAGGCTCTGACCATGCAGACCTCATCGTCCCGATTGACCGGGTCCATACAGGACCCCGAGGCTGTCCTGCAGCAGTCGAGACCCGCCTAGGGTGGACACTACAAGGCCCCCTCGCTAAATCTCTCAACCGAACAGCAGCCACTAGCTGCCTCCACTCCAGAACGACAGAAGAAGACACCACTCTCCTGCAGCATGTCGAGAGGCTATGGACACTAGAGACAATGCCCTTTAAGAACGAAAAGAAAGACATTTGTTCTAAAGAAGACATTTACGCCATCAACCTACTCGAGCAAGGGACAAAGAGAGTCACAGTCGGCGGAGTGATGAGATACGCAACTCCACTCCTGAGGCGAGAGGGAATGCCCACCTTTCACGCAAAGAAAGACGCCACGGAGCGGTATCTATTGAACACAGAGCGGCGCCTAGCCAAAGACCCCGCTCAAGAGAGTGTGTACCGCGCTGAGATTGAGAAGCTAATCACAGCGGGACACGTGACAAAGATTGACATTAAAGAGGCCGATCAGACGACCGAATCATGGTACGTGCCGCACCACAAGGTCCACCACAACGGCAAGGATCGCATTGTGTTTAACTGCAGCTACCAGATCGGATCCCAAAATCTGAATAAAGAGCTCTTGCCCGGCCCCACACTCGGCCCCTCTCTACTAGGCGTGCTACTACGCTTCCGCCAGGACAAGGTGGCTATCAGCGGGGATATCAAAGGGATGTTCCTGCAGGTGAGACTAGTGGAGGAGGACAAGCCCCTGCTGCGGTTCCTATGGAGAGAGAGGATCGGAGATGAGAACCCAGCCATCTACCAGTGGGAAGTCCTCCCCTTCGGAACCACATGCAGCCCGTGCTGTGCTACATTTGCACTACAGAAACACGTCGCAGAGGACCCAGCAGCAGATGAAGAGGTCCGACACAGTGTGAAGAACAGTTTCTACGTGGACAACTGTTTACAAAGCGTTTCGACTCAAGAAGAAGCCGAGGCTCTCCTAATCAAGCTACGCGCCTCCCTGATCAAAGGCGGCTTTGATCTCAGGCAGTGGGCCAGCAGTGACCCGCACGTATTGCGCAGCCTCTCCCCCGCGGACAAGGCTGCCAGCAGCGAGACCTGGATGGCGACCATCCCAGGAGAAGCCCAAGAAATGACACTAGGACTAGTCTGGCGCTTCAAAACAGACTCGCTCCACTATAGACACAAACCCCTGACCACGGAGCAGGGAAGGTCGACGGCGATACCGACCACCAGACGGAGTGTGTACAGAACACTCGCCAGACAATATGACCCGTTGGGATGTATTCTACCTTACACCACCAGGGCAAAGATGATTGTACGAGCACTATGGGACAAGGACCAGGGCTGGGACGACCCAATACCCGCACACCTTGCCTCCACATGGAGAGAGTGGGAGACGGAGCTCCGCTCACTCCCAGGCGTTAATATACGCCGCAGCTACTTCCCACCCACAGTGAGGCCAGAGACATGCAAGATGGATCTACACGTCTTCAGTGACGCCTCCGAAGTAGCCTATGGATCGGTGGCCTACTTGCGTGCCCAAGAGAAGGGAGGAGAGATACACACTGCTTTCATCCTGGCTCGCTCAAGAATAGCCCCACGAAAGCAACAATCTATCCCGCGTCTAGAGCTCTGCGCAGCCCTAGCAGGAGCGCATCTAGCCACGTTAATCCAACGTGAACTCACCATTCCGGTGCACAGAACAATCTTGTGGTCAGATTCCACGACAGTACTCACATGGATCAAGTCTGATTCATGCAGATACAAGGTCTTCGTGGGAGTCAGAGTCACCGAGATTCAAGAGTTAACAGAAGCAGCGAGCTGGCGGTATGTGGACACCAAACACAACCCAGCTGACGTCATCACCCGGGGAATGTCCCTGGATGACCTCACCCGTCGCAACATCTACAGTGACGGACCAGAATTCCTCAAGCTCCCGGAAGAAGAGTGGCCTACGCCCACCCCACGGGAAGCAAGTAAAGAGGAGGCTGAGAACAAGAAACCTATGTTCTGTGGACTGAGCACAGTCGCCTCCACAGACCCCAACATAGATGATTGCATTACCCTACAGAGTGCGCAGCTAAAGACATTCCTGTGGCACCACCCAGAGATTCAGTCCACCACTGACATCTCAGCAGCTGACTACGAAGAAGCAGAACTTCTTCTACTACAACAAGCCCAGAGAGACTCGTTCCCCGACGAGCTAGACTGTCTACAGGGAGGAAAGCCCGTCCCATCAGACAGCAGACTGCTCCACCTGGCACCCGAGAGCGACGCCCATAATCTCATCAGAGTGGGTGGTCGTCTGCGGAGAGCCCCCGATCTACCGGATGACATTAAGTACCCGATAGTCTTGAACAGCCGACACAAGGTCACAGAGCTGATCATAAAGAAATACGACGAGGATGTACACCACGCAGGAGCAGAGAGAGTCTTCGCGGAGATCAGACGTCGCTATTGGATACTTCAAGGAAGAGAAGCGGTGCGACGCTTCCAGCGAACCTGTCTAGACTGCCGAAAGTGGCGCGCGCAGCCCAGCATACCCCGGATGGCTGACCTACCTCCCTGTCGCCTCCGACTCGGCGACAAGCCATTCCACTCCACAGGCATGGACTGTTTTGGCCCGTTGTATATAAAGAGAGGAAGAGGAACCGAGAAGCGGTGGGGTATTGTATTCAAATGCATGACCACCAGAGCGATACATATCGAACTCCTTCCGACCATGAGCACAGACTCATTCCTTATGGCCTTCCGAAGATTCACATCACGGAAAGGAAAACCGTCCACATTGTTGTCTGATCACGGGACAAACTTCAAAGGCGGAGAAAGAGAGCTGAGAGAGAGCTTCCAAGCTATGGGCCCAGAACTTAAGACCCAGCTCGCTCCATCCCAGATTGACTTCCAGTTTAATCCCCCGAACGCACCCCACTTCGGTGGAACCTGGGAACGAGAAGTACGTTCTATAAAGACAGCCCTGTACGCCGTGCTTGGGGCCCAGACTGTGGCGGAAGAAGTCCTAATGACAGTCCTCACGGAGATCGAGGGAGTATTGAACTCAAAGCCCCTCGGTTACGTCTCCAGTGATGTAGCAGATGTCGACCCAGTCACCCCCAACACACTCTTGATGGGGCGGCTAGACCCCGCGCTACCCCAGACAATGTACAGGCCTGAAGAAGCGAACGGCCGAAGAATGTGGAGGTACAGTCAAGTACTAGCTGACAAGTTTTGGAACAGCTTTCTACTCCACTACCTACCGTCTCTACAGACCCGCCAGAAGTGGGTAAAAGAGAGAGACAATTTGACAGAAGGAACAGTCGTCATGATTATCGACCAGTCACTACCCAGAGCTATGTGGCCGGCTGGCCGCGTAAGCAAAGTGATCACCGGTGCCGATGGCAAGGTCCGAGCAGCCGAGGTGCTCGTCCAAGGGCGAACTTACACACGACCCGTGGCGAGGCTAATAGAACTGCCCAGACTCCCGGACACTATCGATGACGACCATGACCCCATGACTTTGTGAGTTGACTGACCCTTACAGCGGACCTTGAGTGGTAGACAGTGCGGTTAATCTGTCTCTGCTTAGCTAATTAGGTGGGACTAATTAGGGGGCGGCTGTTGTGAAGGATCAGATTAAACCGAATATATATATTTATTTATGGATATATATTTAATAGTATTTGTATATCGTTTGATATCCCCTGTATATTCCTTGTACATATACACTGAATATCCCTTTAGTCTACTAACAGCCCATAATAGTTTCATTCTACCATTGGACGAGAACCTGGCGCCAGCAGCCAAGCCCCTTGGTTCAAGTTCAATCGTGCCGACGAACATGTCGTTACAAGCCCGGTTCCGCGTAGGAATACGTCTGGCGAAATACGAATGGTACTATTTGTTCACAGCGCATATATATATGGCGCAAGTAAAGTAGAACTTTCTTTTAGTCCTTTACCCTCCAACCTAGTAACAGACGTGAAGCCTCACCCACGACGCACGTGTGGTGCAGTATGGCCTACTTGGCCTCAGAATAGGCATTGAGACATCGTGTGGATTAATAGTTGAATTGTCATAGTTTGGCACTATACCGTCGAGTGGGACGTATTTCTATTAAGCTAATAATAGTCTATTATGTATGGTGCATCGTTCGGTTAGAGTTATAAAGTGAGCAGTACCCCCATCGTTCCTGACGTTATCTGGAGTCTTAACCAGGCTGGGCAGACCACGTGTGGTGCTTGCATCCGAGGAGCTCCGGGCCAGGACGAGTGGACCTGTACATTGGATTACTTTACCCGGACGACGGCGAGCCTTCCACGGCTTGGATTATCTACGTGCTTTGGGTGCTTTGATTATGCCATGGATAACAGCCAACACTGCTGAGTGTTGGAACTACCCCCCCGAGAGGAGTCCAGGTGAGACGGCGCTCTACCCGAGTGAGGTCGCCTCACGTCTCTTCGTTGTGGACCGGCAGCTACCGTCCACCAGAGGGCCCAGCTGTATTCATCTGTGGACCGAGGTTCTGTGGGCACCGTGTTCAGCACTCTGAATTCTCCCAAGAAATTGTCGGCCAGATGGGATACCGCCAGCGGCTCTCCTAACCCCCCCCCCTACTGTCTTACAACCAGCGGGACCCCCCCTTTAGTGTATCCAGCTATAATCATTTAAGTACCATCGCTATAGTTCCCTAAAGAACCAGGTTGTATACTTGCTCCCTGCGTAACCAGAGATTGGACATTCAATGTTGATTTACTTACGAATACTCATTTGCCTTACAAGTGCATTTCAAATCATAAATGTCATTAAGTGAACGTTGTATATACCCTTTGCTATATAAAATATTCGATTTATACATTTGTGTGGACTTCGTTTCATCAGGTGGGAAAGTGTTCATCATATCTATATCATGTACTGTGTGGCCAGTATTCAAAGTACATAGACAGTAGTGGTTTAATAATACCATACTTATCAATACAGTCAGGG
Organism: Notolepis coatsorum; assembly: GCF_963971535.1. Lineage (NCBI taxonomy): Eukaryota > Metazoa > Chordata > Actinopteri > Aulopiformes > Paralepididae > Notolepis > Notolepis coatsorum. The sequence goes on from NC_140172.1 coordinate 62,808,762, forward strand.
AATTGTACCCCTCAGTTACAGCTCTGGTTTGTTTGTATTTCTCTAAACTAATCACAATCATCCTGGGTAGCACTAAGCCCAGGATGTAGCGACGGTGCCCTTGCCATTGATTGATTGATTGAAAACTTTATTAACAGATTGCAGAATGGGTACAGTACAGTACAGCTCAATACATACAATTGTTAAGGGGATGCAGACCAGAGAAAGACTTTCGTCTTGTTTACATCAGGGTCCCCCATTTTCAATGCATCATAACATATATGACATACATGACATACAGACAGTACTGCTACATCTATACATTTATGACATACCAGATTTGCAAATACAGTACTGTTTGTGATACGAAAAGAGTCCAGAAAAGAAGTATATACATTTGACATAGAAACTGTACATTGGAGGAGGTTGGGTAGGTGGGGGGGGGGGGGTACTGTACATTGGAGGTGGTTGGGTGGGTGGGGGGAGGTTGGGTAGGAGTGGGGGGGGAGGTTGGGTAGGAGGGGTGGGTGGGGGACACTGTACAACTGTACAAGCAACACTGTACATTGGAATATTGACAAGACCATACTTGGTCATTTTTACTGTACATTGGAGGGGGTTGTGTTAGGACATTTACAGGGGCCAGTTTCGAATTGCAGTCTCCCGTAGGTGTTTTTTGAGAGTGTTTTTGAAAGTGGGTAGTGATTCACATTCCTTTACAGCTTTGGGTAGTGCGTTCCACATTGATGTGGCATAATTGCGAAACGTGTTTAGTCCCTTGTTTGAGCCGAATCTGGGTTTAACATGATTTGTGGAGCTCCCTCTGGTGTTGTGATCGTGGTATTCACTGACCTTTGGGAAGTATTTTGACATGTACATGGGTACCTACCTTGGTCGTGTAGTGTATCTTGTAGACCAGGCCCATTGCAAGTTGCTGTACTCTGTCGTCTACTCTAAGCCATCCTAGGTTGTCAAAGTGGGCAGGGGTGAGGTGGGTTCTAGGAGTAAGGTCAAGCAGTAGTCTGACCAGTTTGTTTTGAGATGTTTGTAATTTTGTTTTTAGCGCCTTTGAGGTGCTTTGGTACCATGAGGTGCAAGCATAGTCGTAGTACCCTTGAATGAGTTCTCCTGCCAGAGTCTTCAGGGTATTCTTGTTTACCAGTGAGGAAATCCGGTACAAGAATCGAGTTCGTTGGTTGACTTTTTTTATTACATTGGATGCCATTTTGTCACAGGAAAGATTTGCCTCTAGGCAGGGGCGGACCTTCCTACAGGCGAAATAGGCGGTCGCCTAGAGCGCCACCCAGAGGGGGGCGCAAAAAAAAAAAAAAAAAAAATTATTCTTTTTATTTTTTTTATTTTTTTTATTTTTTTTCTGTGCAGTTTTGGCGCCCCCCTCTATATCTGCAACCATTATTTTTACATTAAAAAAATTCTAACATAAGGGAAAATGAGCCAAAAATCTAAAACGGTCGGTCGGTCTGAGCCTCAGCTTTAGGTGTTCACAGTCAGAACATGCTAGAGCGCTGTGCATTGATGGGTATCGGTCAAGTGTTTATAGAATTGAACGTTGAGGAAAGAAAGACTAACGTTAGAGAACTATGAAGAAAAAAGCCACAAAAAAAATAAAATAAAAAAAAAACATTTTTTGGGGGGGGGGGGGGGGGGGCGCAGTGGTGAATCTCGCCTAGGGCGCCAAATGGGCTAGGTCCGCCCCTGCCTCTAGGATGGAACCCAGGTAGGTAATATCTTCTTTCCTTGTGACAATATTGTCACCCACTGTAACTGAGAAGCCGTCGGTCTTGCTGAGTTTGTTATTTGAACCGAAGAGAATGGACTCTGTTTTGCCCATGTGTAATGATAGTTTGTTATCAGCGAGCCATATGTAGATTTTGCCTAGTTCCGAGCTGAGGGTTTTTTCAACCTGTAACTTGTTCTTGTCAGAGACCAGCAGGGCTGAGTCGTCCGCAAACAGGAACAAGTTGCAGTCACAAGCTGACGACATGTCATTTGCATAAATTAGGAACAGTAGCGGACCTAGTATGCTTCCTTGTGGAACACCACAGCTTACTGTGAGGGGGGGGGATAGGGTACCGTTTACCTCCACCATCTGCTCTCTCCCCTCCAGGTAGGATTGCATCCAGCTCACTGATAGACTATCAAAACCAATTGCTTTTAGCTTGTCAATCAGAATGGTGTGATTGACAGTGTCGAAGGCCTTTTGTAGGTCCAGCATGACCATGCCGCAGTATTTGCCCGCGTCCACCTCTTGTTTGATGTGGTCGTTTAAATAGAGAAGGCATGTGTCAGTGGAGTGGGATGTTCTGAAGCCAGATTGGAATTCGTAGATTCGATTTTTTTCCGCGAGATATTTTTCGACCTGTTCATATACAATTTTTTCCATGACTTTCGAGGTGGAGGTAAGAATAGAAACAGGGCGGTAGTTGCCTGGGTCTAATTTACTGCCTTTTTTGTGCAGGGGTGTTACTCTCGCAATTTTGAAGTCCTTGGGGACGTGTCCCTGTTTTATGGAGAGGTTTATTATGTTGTGTTGCAGATAGCAGAAGGGGAGAATTCCAACTGAAATAGTCAGCCAATGGCATGCGTATAGCCAGTCTAGTCTATATCCTGTGATTCAGATTCACGTGGGTGAGTAATCGATATACAAATTATGATATTTGGGTGGAGCTTTCTGTCGATTGCTAGGGGGAACAGCTTTGGCCCCTGTTTATTTCCTGTCAGCGACTGTATTTAATTTTATACTGTAATTTTTTTATAATTTTTTTTTATTATACATATATACATTATTATTATTATTACATTATAAAACTGTGGCAGGACAAATTAGACGGGCCGCCACAGTCTAGGTAATTAATGGGAAACACTGAGTTAATTCCATGAGCTAGGGGCATCATAGCAAAATTCAGATTGACCCTATTCCGAGCAAACTCGGGGGGCCTTTACCCTCATCCCTGTAGTCAATGCGCCAGATTTCCATTGCCTATTTTCACTGTGTCACAATGTTTTCAGAGCTATATATCTATATTCTATATTATAGCTATGGAGACAATACTATGGCTCATTTGACAGTCACTATCTCTCGTCCAACATGCAAAAAATAGTAAATAAAATTATGTATACGTTCGCGCGTTATCCCGTGGTGAATATAGTTTCAGAGTGATCCGGGCTCATTCCTGAAAGCTGAGTTATGGAGCGCTATGTGAATTTAGCTAAAGTCGTTCGCGTTTCTCGCCTGGACACGCTACTGTTTCCAAATCAAACTATAGTTCTGAAAAGGCCTATAATGGGATTGAAATGGCATTCTGTGGCTACTTTAGTGTTTCCATTTCTGAAGAAAAAAAGAAAAGAAATGTCAGACCACAAACAACACAAATCATTCATTACTGCCACCCCCTCCCTGGGCTCCGCTCTAAACGACCCTGTTATCTAGTACTTTATTACCCCCCCCCCCCCCCCATCACTTCCTTATCCTCTCTGCTGAGTGGTAGAGACAGAAATGTCAAGAATTCCTCTCAGTGACCACACACACTACCAAGCAATTTGGTTGGTTCTCTCTCTCTCTCTCCCTGCCTTTCTCCTAAATAAGGAGGTACAATTTTGAGTGGAAAAGAAGTAGGAAGAAGGTAGGAAAAAAGTGGGTGTGTCCAAAGAATGTAATAAGAGCACACACCCGGGAGGCCCCTCTCTAACTCCTCACTCTCTCTCTCTCTCTCTCTCTTGTATAGTGGAGTCATCTCAGACACAAGGCGTGTTCGCTCTCTTTAACCACCACTCCCTTTAAACGCGCACTGCCCTGTACTGCACACGGTGTTTGTAAGGAAGGCGACGGCTAACTGCTTTGAGACCGAAGCACAGCGACCAACTAACCGGGTCAACACCACCACACCTGTACACCACCACTCAAACGGAACACACTGTGAGTACTAGACCAGCTACCAGTCTACCTCTTCTGTTCTGCCTTTTGCATTTAGCTGCTGACGCTTTTATCCAAAAGCGACCTACAATTTCTCTACACGTTTTTGAGAAATGCCGCTGTGGTGGCGGTTACACATCATTGCTCTTGTTTTTTTTTTTTTTTTTTTTTTTTTTTATATATACCTACGACGGTCAAAATGTCTGCTCCTTCTCATTCTCTCTGTACTTTAGCCGGCGAGAAGTTTCTCGGCAGAAAGATAAGGATGGAAGATCTGTTCTCTAACGTTAGATGTACTTGTTCATTCTCGCTCTCTCTCTCTTTTATATTATGTTTATATATTCCACCATCATCATCACTCCCAATCTCAGTATATCCCCCACCTCTGTATGTGTGTGTGCGCGCGTGTGTGGTGGATGCGCGCGTGCGTATGTAATTTCCTGTTTCTTACCAAGGAAACGAATCCGTTGCAATTACTGTAGAAAATTGCGGTAATCAGATCATAATACTTTTTTTTCTTTAGGAGGGGGGGGTGTTTTACTCGGAAACATTTTTGAAGGGGAAAGGTTTTCAGATTTTGATTAGAGACACAAATGTACTCAATGTACACCTTAAAATAATGGTTGATACTGGTTCTATGTGATGGTAAGAACACACAGTATGTCATTACTATTATACGTTCATATTTCGGCTTCATCATTTGTTTAGGTGGGGAAAGTACACGTTGTTCATGTTTTTAGCATTCTTTCACAATAGTGACATGTTTAAGTATTGTGAATAATACATATTAGTCAAGCTCGGGACCCAAAACAATTATAATAATACTGGTATACCTAGACATTTTTAAAGAGTTTTAAATTAAGTAGAATTGATTGTTTTACGCACGGTTGAATTGAAAAAAATTATGTCACTTCCTCATGACTGTCCCAATGGAATTGTAGTGTTTTTTTCGAAGGCGAGTAGTACATTATACTAACAGAGTGGAAGTAAACCAACTATAGTTTCACCTGATTTATATGGATGATTCGATTTGGTTTAGCCTAGTCTATATAACACAATTAAAGCATATTTTGAGATTTTTATCATTTGCACTGAAGACATGTTAAAATCTAATGTATATATCAATAAAAAGGTGTGTAAAATACAAAATAGTCTTATCTATGTTTAAATGATAAAGAAGACCTAAATATTATTTAAGCCACTTATAAAGTAAACCATAGGGACAGAAAAGTCACTGTATAACAGGAATGTCTCATATATATAATTTGTTTGCAGGCAAAGTAATACATGTACCAGAAATAGTATTGTATTTTGAGTACTATTCTACTGGATTACATTAGCAAACGGTGTTAAATATGTAATCTGTAATAGATTATAGATTGAATAACTGCCCTGCATGCCTGCCCACGACCAGACCTAGCACTATCAAATTCAGTTTGTTTGTAATTTACCTGCTGTGCTACTCTTGTATTATACTCAGTCTGTCAAATCCAAGGCCTCACATGCTACAGTGTGATGGTATCTTAGCAGGGCCAGCCCACAGTAAACATCTTATTGGAGCTTCAAAGCTGAGACGCGTGGTCAGTGTTGCGTAATTCATTGCATGCGCCGAATGCCTGACTGCAGTTGTACATGTGGCAGTCAAATTGTGTACATGTCGAGGGTCGTGTGACTTACACGGCCATGTGGGTCAAGGATCATGGGTCAAGATAAGGGTTTATGTCTCGGCGGGTGCCTCGAATAGACCTTGACATTGCTTAACCCTTTTCAGGGGGTGTGGTCTGAACATGATAATGATAATACATTCTAGAATCCAGAGATGCAATTCTGATGCAATTCTGATGAAGAAAGCTTAAGCGAGGGTTAGGCAAGTAGGGCCTACACTGTTAAAAAAAAAAAGGGCACTCTGAGAGATGCCTACACCCGTGCAAGTGGGCAAAGCCCTGCCCATCTGGTTAACATCTATGAAACGGCTATGAAAATGTTATTAGGATAGGGCTATAATTCGTTCCTGCTGTGGAGTGAGACACCTCACTAGAATTTACCTCAACTGTGGAACTTCTGTCTGACAGCTGTGCTCACTCACCACTCACTCACTGAACCACTGGAACGTCTCTGTTTATGAAGCACAAGGGTGCACTTGATGACACACCACGTCTAATTCTACTGCTACAGTCACGAGCGGCCTCTCAAATCAGCAGAAGTGTTTGTGTTTTACTTCAGAAATCTCCTGGTTTGGATTCTCTCCTTCGTAGACTGAGACCCCAATGTGACTGCCTGCCTACTTCAGACCAGCTGTCATGTTTGGCCAAATAGTGAACATTCTAATCTAAATACTCTGAATCTCCCCTCGGGGATAAATAAAGGTTTTCAATCAATCGATAAACACAATCTTGCCTAACCTAACACAATCTTAATCTAATAATACATTTTAGATCACTAGATTTGAGGGGTGCACCGATGTATCGGTCGGGTATCGGTATCGGCCGATAAGTGCCTTGTTGACTGCAATCGGCCTATCGGCCGATAAGCTCGGATGTGCCGATGGCAGTAGCCGATAAATATCCATCAATTTGTGTAGCGTCAAGACAAAAAAAAGTTCACTCGCGACCTGCACAACGCCGTCCCCAGCCCCCCCCCCACACACACACACACAAGCTACTGCATCAAAGTTACTACTTATGATTAACAAGACATTCGTTTTGTGGCATTAACGTTATATAGTTAGTGTTACATGTTCAATAACATCAGCATATTATTTACCCGAACGTAGCAAGCGTTCATACTAGCTCAGTTCCATCCGTTGCTCACAGAGCCCCGAGTTTTACCCATTCTGCAATCTGTTAATAACGTTTTCAATCAGACACATGTATAGAAAGGCTTTGTTTTATTATAACATTAGTTGCAGTAAAATCATTATGCCTCATTTAAGTCATCCTGCGGAGCTCAAAGCTAAACGTCAGCCGCGCCGCCATTGTTGTTGTAGAAAAGCTCTCGTCAACTCAAAATCAATGGCGGACAAAAGCCGAAGTAAAAAATGTATACATGCTTGCCGATTGGTGGTAACAGCAGAGGCGGGTGCAAGCGGTGTGTGACGTAATTGGCAGAATCTACTGTCAATCAAAATTTCATTGGTTGAGAGTAGACAATAGTATCTAGCTGCAGCCCAGCAGGTAGACCATGCTGGGAGAACTAGTATCTAGCTGCAGCCCTGCAGAACATACTGGGAGAGAGATGGTGCTATTTCTTGATGTTTCCTTTTTTTAAAGTAAAGAGGCCTATGTTCATATCGGTGAGCACAATTTGTAACACAAATATACAGTAGTTTCATAAAAAAAAATATATATATATATATTACAAAAAAAAATATTACAAAAAAAAATATTTTAAAAATATTTAAAAAAAAATTGTTGCCACAAATATCGGTATCGGCCGATTGTGTTAGTTGAACTATCGGTATCGGTGGCAAATTTTCATATCTGTGCATCCCTACTAGATTTCTCAACTTCTAATAACGCATACATTTCCTGATTAGACCAAGATGACAGAACAGGTGGCCATATAGCGAACATTAAATATTTGAACCTATAAACAAACACGAAACAGTTCTGACAGCACAATATTGATTTAAGGTGATCCTTTATTAATCCCTTTGGTAAAATTCAGGTGTCAAAGCAGCAAGTGAGTGGTGCAGTATGTACAGTATGAACAATATGAAAACTGAGCTGTGTGGACTAGGCTTGGGCGGTATGGCGGTATTACGGTATACCAGGCACGCAGGGCTCCAGGGTGCGCCCGTTTTGGTCTCATTTTGCGACCAAAACTCAGAGCTGTGCGACTGGATGTTTTCCCTTGTCGCACTGGTGCTCCCAGTTCCCAGCAGGTCTGTCTGTCTGTGTGTGTTTACTTGGCGTCTTTTTCCCCGTGGCCATTTGCGGTAAAAAATAATAATAAAAAATATCTGCCTTTGATTGGTTATAACACGTGCATTATGCAAAGACCAGCCCAGATCTGCCTCTGATAATCACCCTGCCATTATTATTCGCTGAATGACAGCGTCTCATACTGGTTTCATAATACAACGTTTCCGAATGGACGTTTGGATTAAACAAAGTGTATGCAGTGATGCTTTCCCAGCGGAACACAAGCTGCTTAACGTTACACAGGTATGTTATACACGTTAATTAAGCTATGTAACGTTAGGGCGCAGCCATTTAGCTTCAGCTAACGTTAAGATAGCAGGAGCCGTCGGCCAACAAAGCTGTTTCAACAAATTTTTCACAAAATGGATTATCTGATTCAAACGTTATTCAAGCCTCCCGTGACCAGTAAGTAGTTACTACTACTCAATAGTGTTGTCACGATACGGGAATTTCAACTTCGATACGATACCTTGAAAAGTATCGATACTTCGATACCATTTCGATATATAAAAAAAAATATATATATATATATATATATATATATATTTTTTTTTTTTTTTTTTTTTTTTTTTAACAAATTTAGCTTTTGTTGCTGGTTGATTCTCCTCGGCTTCTCTCTGGTACTATAAGAGAAGATAAATATAACACTTTTAAAACCCTTTGTTTATCTTTAGATCACACATTTAAAAATAACTGTTCATCTCACTTCAATCATTTTTATTGCAAATGCAGAACATGGTATTTTCTCAAGCAGACAGATGTAAACACTGTAATCTGTGTTGCATGTACCTGACAAACTGAACTGTTTGTATTACAGTTAGTAACAGTTTCGATTTTTATTTAAAGATAACGAGAGCGAGCGAGAGAGAGAGGTAGCGGTAGAGAGAGAGACAGAGAGAGAGGTAGCGGTAGATAGAGAGAGAGAGGGAGAGAGAGAGGTAGCGGTAGATGGATAGAGAGAGAGAGAGAGGCTATGCTCGGAGCATTTTAGTAACGTTACATTTTTCAACAAGATTGCTGCTATTTAAACACTTGATGGAAACGGGGTAACGTTAACCTTATGTCGACTGTAGTATTGTATGACCTCGACATAACGTTTAAACGTTAACGTTACTCCGTTTCCATGCAGTATTTATAACGGTGGCCAGCTAAGCTAACGGAGCTAACTGCTAGCAGTAGCTAACGTTAGCTGGTAGCTGTAACGTTACAACGAATCAGCTGTTGATATTATGCGCCATCAGTAGACAACGTATCATGTATTAAACTAGAGTTAATGGTTTAATGCTTCAGTCACAGTGACGTTGAAAGAGCAGCTGTCACGAACCTCTTTCATTTATTTATGGAGATCCGCGCTGGCACTGCTAAAATGTTTGTTTACTAACTGAAGAGTAGACTGCTCTGTGAGGGGGAGGGCTGGACTCGGAGCAGCCCCGGGAGGGGCAAGCGCGCTCTGAACAGCGCGTCATCAACTTGCTGTAGAACACTCGCCAGCTGGTACCGATACTGCAGAAAGTATCGGTATTTCTGCAAATGAGTATCGAAGCCGTTTTAAATATTCAGTATTGATATGTATCGATACTTCGATATTTTTGACAACACTACTACTCAACCACAGAAATGTGCGCTATGTGCCTAAACTTTGCTAGTCAAGACTCGACAGTACGCTGGGTTGAGGCACAGGCGGAAGTGGCCAGTTTTCAAAATAAAATACCTGAAAGACTATTAGTATAGGGAGGTGTAGTGGTTACATGATTGCCGTTTCCGGCCGGTCCACAATCTTGAAAACACAATGTATTTGCCCATTTCTAAATCGTCTCATTTATAACAAAGCATCAACATTTGCATGGTGTACCTTTCTGTGCGTATTCATCCACAATCTATAGCTCAACATGAAAATATTCACAATTAATTGTAAAAAAAAAAAAAAAAAATCTCTTTTATTTCAACCAAAAATGCTTAACAAATAATGTTAGTGATAGAAGGGAACTCATTTTGTGCAAAAATGGAAAGCTTTCCAAATGTTCATGGGGTAGAATTGTTACAATAGCCGATAATCAATTTTACCAAAGATAAATCCCTATACAGGTGGACCTCGCAGGCGGTCCAAAGTGACGTCAGACTACACCTCCCTATTTAGGAGCCAATTGTTTGCATGATTAAAAACGATGGTTCGAACATCCGTTCGAAAAACCCTGGCGAATGTTCGAATCCCAAAAACAGGCTTGGGACAGCTCTAACTGGAGCTGAGCTGAATGTGTTAAAATAGACATAAAAAGGTGAAGGATTGGACTTTGCGAGCTAACTGTAATACAATGTTATTTTTTACAATAATTTACATAACATCTTAAGAAATTACTAATTTGTATGGAAACTGACAAAAAAGGTAATGGTAAAGGTAACGCTTAAAATGTATTATTGCAGCGGCAAAAGGCGCAGTGGACCTAAATGAAAAAGTTAGGCGCACTGGTGCAACCAATGTAAAAAGTTAGTCTGGAGCCCTGCCAGGGTATTTAGAAATGTCGTCGGTAGGATTTTCAATACCATGACGTCATAGACTGTGCGCCACGCAACGTTATAGTGTGTTCCTTTTTACATTTACATTTAGTCATTTAGCTGACGCTTTTATCCAAAGTGACTTACAAGTTCTGTACGACAAGTCATCAGGAAGGGTACAACTCTATCAGCTGAGTAACAATGTTCATCAAAGTGTTGCGTGTTACAGTGTAGGTTAGTTTATTAGGACAAGTGCATGATTGTAAGGTTAGTTAGGGTTAGAGTTTTTTTATATATATTATTTTATATTATTATTTCAGATAATGGTTGAAGAAGTGTGTCTTAAGTCGATGGCGGAAGATTGGACGGGTTTTGGCTGTCCTAACTGGGGTGGGTAGTAGGGCTGTTGTTGACAGAGTCTGGCTATGGGGTGACAATGTGGTCAAGAGGCATGGTTTCTACCTTCAGCCATTAATCAGCATGGTTTATTATTTGCATGGTAAGGCAGCAGTACATGAGTTCTCCTCTCCGTGAGAGGCAGGTGGGAAAGAGAGAGGGGGAGGAGACATCTCCTTAAATACACTCCACCTGGTGGTAGCATTAGTGGCTCCACCTATAGCGCCCTCTAGTGGAAACAGTTATGTACAGTCAGTGGAAACAGTTAAGGCGAGACACTACAGGTGAATAGGGTAAACAATTTAACTAATAGATGGGGATGCCCCGATCACGTTTTTTGCCACCGATACCGATTGTCGTGAGCCATATCGGCCAATACCGATCCGATACCGATCGTTTTTTATTAAAAGAAATTAAAATTTATTTTATATAAATTTTTTTTATTTATTTTTTTATAATATATATATATTATATAATTAGACTTGTACTTGTATTATCTGCGAGACATCGCCACCACGCAACAAGCTCCACTGTCTGTGTGTACTCTAGTAGCCTCCAGCTACGGCCAGGATTCTCCGGAGCTGCACCTGGACCCTATACTAGGGTTGGGCACCGAAAACCGGTTCTAATAGGAACCGGTTCCTAACTTCCGGTTCTGTTTTTTTTTACTTTAATACCCTAGTTACAGTACAGCAACCAAATTAAACTGTATCAAGTCAACTGAAAATGTGAATAGTATGATTTTAATTTAAAAAAATTAAAAATCTCCTTCGAAATAAGCTGTGACCTGTTTTGACCTGCACCTCAAAGAATCGGAATCGAGAATCGTTTAGAACAGGAATCGATATGGAGAATCGGAATCGGAACCGGAATCGTTCAAATCCAAACGATGCCCAACCCTACCCTATACTCGAGTAGCCTCGAGCTACGGCAAGGATTCTCCGGCGCTGCAGCTGGACCTAGTATTGGTATAACGTTAAATCACATTCACAAGCCCTCAGCTCGAATACGCATCGAATCAGTGTTATAAGACATTGATATCAGGAGCTATCTGTAGCTACTGCTAGCCGGATATATAACGTTAATACAACGCCTCAGTGAATTATTTAGTTCAATGGGACATTTCGTTTTGAACAGTGAACTAGCTTGCGCTAACGTCAGCTAACAGCTAACAGGTATTATACACTCTACTAGACTTTGTGGAGCGTTTGTTTATGTCAGGAGCTATCGGTAGCTGGCCGGCTAGATACCGTTCGGTTAGACAATGCCTCATCATGTATTAAACTAAAAGTGAATAGTTGACTGGGTCATTTTGTAACGGTAGCTAAGCTAACGTTAGCTCATGGAGACGCCGTCCTCCCGTGTCCCGTCCCACTAGAGTAGACCACTACTAGACCCGTGTTTACATGCGTGCACTGCTGGAGGGATGAGCAGACGCCGCACCACCCGGTGTTGAGACAGAACTCAGCGACAGCGAGTGAAATCGGTTTTGACGCAATAAAGCATTATCACAGATCACCGATCGCATATTTATACAGAGTATCGGCCGATAACGATCGGTGGCCGATCGATCGGGGCATCCCTACTAATAGATATCACAATGAAACTTCCCCAGTTGATTACTTATATTAAGACAAGACTTTTTTGTATTACAATACAAGTTTTCTGAAATTGTATGTTTAAATATGCAAATGAGGCATGATCTACTTAAATATGCACTAATTTGCATATAATTCCAGGACAGAAATCTGAACATTGGATAAAGCCATTTTCAAAATTATAGTTTCATTTTGTTGACATATTAGAGCCAAAGGTTATTACAGAGGGGATTTTGGATATCTCTTTTTATCACTCCATAAATCAGAAAATACTCCATTCAGTCAATTTTTATGGTAAAATTCCATATTTCGCCATGTTTTTAGGAATAAAATGTGATATAAATCAGGGTATTAAGAATGCGATATCAACAAACCCTTCTGTAAATACCTTCAGAACATAGATATGAATAGAACTGGAAGGTTTGGTGTATGTGAGTGCTACTGAAGTGGAGATTTCTGGCTCAGAGTATGAGGAAAAACTCTAAACTCATTTTTGGGAAAACTCCTTCAAAGTTCTGTATTGTAAAATGCCATACTTTTTTTTTAAACGGATATTTACAAACACAATACCTAATCAAACCATTAGTAATAGACAACCTAAACGCATGCCTGATAACTGAATAATAATAATAATAATAATGATGTTATTGAACTGAACAGAACTACACACAGGCTACAAACAGTGTAGTACAGTGTAGTACCCCCTAATAGGCAAAACATATTTGAATAGATATCACTATGAAACTTTCCCAGTTTGTTATGTACATATAAACTAAGAAAAAATATATTGCAAGTTCTCTGAATTGTATGTTTATATATGCAAATGAGGCACTTCTCCATTAAATATGTGCACATTTATGGATGCAATAAGGCAAAATGAAGTAAAATAAACAACTAAATGTGTGTTATTGATGATTTATTGTTTCATAGAAGACATGTTTAGGAAGCAAAATATAACAATCTCAAAATCAACAAAAAAAAGGATATTTGCCTATTCACCTGGCGTGTCTCGCCTTAATACAGTTACTTGCAATCCTACATAGAACCTCTAACTTTAACAGCCGTCTTAAATGTTTCGAAGCTTCGTTCGATGGGCATGGGATTCGAATATGAAAAGAAGTCTATTATGTAAAAAAAATATATATATTTTTTATTTTTTATTTTTTTGCTAAATCAACTCTGCCTCTCTGTTAACCCATTCTCCGCCACCACTTTGATTCGTCCTAAGACGTCCTCTGCCAGCTCTATTTGTCTATGGAGATGTTCGCCTTCTTTGCAGGGCTATAACTTTTTAAATTGTATTGCTAAATTGACATTACTATGGCCCATTCAACATCAATTATCTATCGTTCAGGATGTAGGAATGTTTAACTTTTTCATTCACACATTCATACTAAAATACTGTCTGGAGTATAAATATGTTTTTATCGTTTTCTGCTGTATTTCATAGAACGTGAGATATAGCCATTTATGCATAAGATCATCAAATGCAGTTTGATAGCGATTGGCAGATAAAAAATTTCAACTGTACATGATCCTAGACATTATGACTTATCATCTGATGTTGACCGGAGGGGGGGGGGGGTCGTTTATAATGCAATGACCGACGTTAAATGATTCATGTTGTATGGGTGATATATAGATTAGAGCAGTTTGTATGGTTAATAATAATAAAAAATGCTGAAACTCACCGCAGCTTCCTCTTACCGTTGGGTGATCAGCGTGGAGCAAAAAGAGCGCTATTATGGGATGTTGATCTAGATGAACCATTTCCGGGTTGTATAATACTATATACGTCCAAATAACGGTGTTTATTGAGTTATGGCAACGGATCGATTATCCAGTGTGTCGAGATGGAGTCCCGGGAGCGATCGCGAGTGGCGGACGGAATAGGGGGGACACCAAGAAACTTCCGGCCCCCACTTCCGGTTTGGCACCTCGCCGATCGGCCACCAGGTGGCGGTATTGAAGCGCTGGAGAGTTGAGCGGAGTCCTACAGCACCAGTCATGACTCCGTGGGTGAAATATGAATGCCATGACATAGGGCTTGGCGATAAAACGATAACTATCGCGATAAATTATTTCCTCGAAATAAACATGAAACGTGGTCGCAAAGTTTCGATATATCGATTTTCCAAGCTTGGATATGAGCACACGCACTAACAACCAATCAGTGAAGGAGATGGCCGATAGCGGAAGGAGACCCGCGCTGCACCTCTGGGTAGAGAGGTAGGACTCAAGTAGTAAACAAGGCTGGCTAGGATAATTAGCTTGCACGGCGCTATTTTATAGTTTACGTGCCGAGTGGGTGTGTGGCGTGAATTCTGAGGCCACGGTTATAGTAGTGTGGGGTATACGGTGGACGTCGTTGCAATGTATTGGGGCGAAACGGAGTATTTTAGGGTCATATTTAGTACATTGTCATGGGATACACGTAGGCCTGCCGCGATAAGCAATACATCGATTAATTGCTGCGATAATTAAAATGAATGCAATGATTTTGACGGGCGCGATTAATTGCTATTTGCGCGTTTGTTTTAATGAGGCGGAACCAGTGCCCCTCAGTCACTGTCCGTGTTGGGAGGCGGGCCGCTGACGTTACTAGAGTACAGCACGGGAGCTCCGTGGGGCAACGCCACATAGACATTTCTCAATAGTGTTGCTCCTTTTAACCAAGTAGCATTATTTGTAGTGTAACGTTAGCTATTTTTAGACCCAAGTAGTTACTCGCTACTGCCCGGAGAAACTGGACTGCTAAATAAAGATAAAAGATCTAGCGTTCGTTGATGCTCATTCAATGCTATTGCTAACAACATTAGCTAAATAGCTAACAAACTAAATACAACGTTACAAGTACAACACAGAATAACGTTAATACAATTACATGCATCATTGTTTACAATGAACGGGTGGGGCTAGTCAAAGGACTGGACACGGGGACAAGTTAAACATGAATACATTTATTATAACACTCCGGTAGTTTCGAGTCGTGCTGCAGTGCTTACGCACCACAGCTATTCTATTATATACTGCTTTGACGCTTCCTCCTCATCGTTGATTGCCTGTAGTAGCTGCATCTAACGTTAGTAGCTAACGTTAAAACTAACCTAAAGTTAGTTGTTCACCAACAATTTGTTTTATCATTAGCTCAAAAACATCATATCATTAGCCCAAGTTGTCGGCTCATAGTTTCTGCTTAGGATAATCACAACAATACTTCCGGTCCGGTCGGTGGGCTTCAAAATAAAAGTCTAAAACACCGGAAAAGACGGAGCGGTGGGCTTCAAAATAAAAGTTTTGGGAAATAAATTTCTCAAAAAAAATTCTCTAACCGGTCGCAATAATATCGCTTATCGCGATATTTTCGGGGGCAATTAATCGCCCAGCAAAATGTGTTATCGTGGCAGGCCTAGATACACGGCTTGCTCTGGCTAACTGCTAACGTGCGCGGACTGATGACGACATCAACTCGAGACATTCGCAGCAGCAAAACAAGTCTATTAATAGCCCGTCCATCGGCGCCGGGCATAAGAAGTTAATTAAACTTGACAGACATTATATCGACGATAATTATCGATATCGAGTTATATGAAAATAATTTTATAATTTTATCGCGATAATGTTTTTGGCCATATCGCCCAGCCCTACCATCACAGAAATTTGAAATATTGATCTCGATGACGGCGTAATCCGTCATTGGCAGATTAAGCATGGCGAGGAATGACGTCTGAATCCGTCATTGGCGAAAGATGGGTTAACTACAACAAGCAATGCTGTTTGTTATTTAAGATGCGGTCGGACTCGGCACTGACAGATTTGTGTTCATTGTGCTGCTTTTATAAAGCCTCAAATGACTGCTTACAATATTTCATGAAAGCAAAGTGTTTAGTTTGTCTAAGATTTAAAAAGGTTTAATCTTTACAGCACTGACAAAGTTGAACAAAGTGCTGTACAAGTCCCACAACACATTTCTTTTAATACAATTAAAAACAAAATATTAATTTCATTTATATTTTTTTAATTTCGAAGCTTTGAATAAAAAATCTAATCTCGGCCCCGAAGCTTCGAATTCCCAAAAAAAAATCGAAGGTCAGCCCTAGTGGGTAGTTCATTCCACCATTGTGGGGCAAGGACTGAGAATAGGTGGCATCTCTTTGATGACCCTCCCGGGGCTTGGATAGGAGTAGGTCTGAGGCGGCCAGAAGATGCAGAGTGTCCTGTGGGTCGCCCATCTTGCATGTGTGTGACAAATAGACTTATTCTTCTATAGAATGCGGTTATGGACCGGTGGCCGTCCGTTTATTAACACTTTGATCGCCATGGTTAAATTCATAATTTACCATCTCTAGCCAGCTCTATTTGTCTATGGAGAAGTTCCCCTTCTTTGCAGGGCTATAACTTTTTAAATTCTATTGCTAAATTGACATTATTATGGCCCATTCAATGTCCTATATCCATTGTTCAGGGTGTAGCAACATTATACTTTTTCATTCACATATTTATACTAAAATATGGTCTAAAGTATAAGTATGTTTTTATCGTTTTCTGCAGCTTTCTCCAGAACTTGATTTATAGCCCCAAATGCATTATATTGATGATCAAATACAGTTTGGTAGCGATCGGTGCCAGATGAAAAATTTCAACTGGAGGTACTTCTAGAAGTTACTACGTATCATCTGATATTGACCGGATGGGCGGGGGGTCGTTTATAATTCCGTGGGCAACGTTATATCATTCGTCTAGTGTGGGTCATATGGTCATCAGAGCAGTTTATATGGAACACGTTAGAAAATAACGCTGGATCTTACCGTATCTTCCTCGCGCCGTTGGACGATCAGCTTGGAGTAGACAGTTTTCGATTATGGGATGTTGATATAGATGAACCATTTCCAGGTTGTATAATACTATATACGTCCAAATAACGTTGTTTATTGAGTTAGGGCGAGCGATTGATTATCCAGTGTGTTGAGATGGAGTCCGGCTAACGATCGTGAGTGCCCGGACGAAATATGGATGAGCACCGTCTGTTTGGCGTGTCACTTCCTGTTGGCCGATCTGCCGATCGCCCACCAGATGGCGCTCTTGAACCGTTAGACAGTTGAGTGGAGCTCACCAGTACATCTCATGTCTCCGGAGGAGAAATATGATTTCGATCACAGATTTTTGAAATATTGATATCAAAGACTAGTTACGGCGTCTTCGGCAGAATGAGCATGGCGAGCAAAGACGAGTTACGGCGTTCCCGGCGATTAAAGTGTTAAGGTCGAATGGACCATAGTAGGGGTGGACGGTATAAACGGTATGAATTTGCTCTACGGTATGGATTTTGACTATACCGTGTAACCGGTAGAGTAGCTCTAAAATAGCAATGACGTCATGTAACCACATTTCACTCGCATTTGCCCCTAAAAATAGATAGAATTAGTCATAGATAATAGATATGTGCGAACTGGAAAAAGTTATTTAGGAGGCTTCGCGCAGTGGGCGTGCCAGCCCCTACCGCACGCATGTAAACACGGGTCTAGTACTGACTATCTGTATGTCATGTATGTCATATATGTCTATATGAATTGAAAATGGGGGACCCTGATGGAAACAAGACAAACGTCTTTCTCAGGTCTGCATCCCCTTAACAATTGTATGTATTGAGCCGTACTGTATTGTACCCATTCTGCAATCTGTTAAATAAAGTTTTCATTCATTCATTCATAGTAGTCTAGTGGGACAGGACACGGGAGGACGGCGGCGTCTCCCTGAGCTAACGTTAGCTTAGCTACCGTTAAACTTACAAAATGACCCAGTCAACTATTCACTTTTAGTTTAATACATGATGAGGCATTGTCTAACCGAACGGTATCTAGTCGGCCAGCTACCGATAGCTCCTGACATCAACAAACGCTCCACAAAGTCTAGTAGAGACGTGTATGCTACCTGTTAGCTGTTAGCTGACGTTAGTTAACCGTTCAAAACGAAATGTCCCATTGAACTAAATAATTCACTGAGGCGTTGTATTAACGTTATATATCCGGCTAACAGTAGCTACAGATAGCTCCTGATATCAATGTCTTATAACACTGATTCGATGCGTATTCGAGCTGAGGGCTTGCTGAGCACAGTTAAGTAACGTTCAGGGGAGGAAACTAACTTTTTGGCTTACCAGCCAACTGGCGAGTATCTGATTTTTTTTACCAGACAAACTGATTTTTTACCAGCCAAAAAAAATCGCTAATTGTGATAATTACTTCTTTGTATGTCTTCGTCTAAATTGATTTTCAATCATAGTAATAAATCACACCGTGTCTCTACTCTTTCAAATATTTAGTAGCATAAAACATTAATAACAGTCTCTACTCTTCACAATATTAGCATAACACATATTAACATGAAAGAGGGATCTATTCTGGACTGGGTTGGGCTGAACTGGGCAGTGAAAGATGCTGGGTTGGACTGGGTTGGGCAGTGAAAGAAAAAAACCGAAGTATGTTGTGAAGTGTATAGATAGATAGATGTGAAATGTATAGATGTAGCAGTACTGTCTATCTGTATGTCGTGTATGTCATATGTTATGATGAATTGAAAATGGGGGACCCTGATGTAAACAAGACGAAAGTCTTTCTCTGGTCTGCATCCCCTTAACAATTGTGTGTATTGAGCCGTACTGTATTGTAGGGGTGGACGGTATAAACGGTATACGGTATAAACGGTATGAATTTGCTCTACGGTATGGATTTTGACTATACCGTCTAAACCAGTAGTGCAGCTCTAAAATACCAATGACGTCATGTAACCACAGCGCGACTATTTCACTCGCATTTGCCCCTAAAAATAGATAGAATTAGTCATAGATAATAGATATGTGCGAACTGGAAAAAGTTATTTAGGAGGCTTCGCGCAGTGGGCGTGCCAGCCCCTACCGCACGCATGTAAACACGGATCTAGTAGTCTAGTGGGACGGGACACGGGAGCTCAGCTGTCGGCGGCGTCTCCCTGAGCTAACGTTAGCTTAGCTACCGTTACAAAATGACCCAGTCAACTATTCACTTTTAGTTTAATACATGATGAGGCATTGTCTAACCGAACGGTATCTAGTCGGCCAGCTACCGATAGCTCCTGACATCAACAAACGCTCCACAAAGTCTAGTAGAGAGAGACGTGTGTGTGCTACCTGTTAGCCGTTAGCTCACGTTAACGCGAGTTAGTTCACCGTTCAAAACGAAATGTCCCATTGAACTAAATAATTCACTGAGGCGTTGTATTAACGTTATATATCCGGCTTAGCCGGATAGCTCCTGATATCAATGTCTTATAACACTGATTCGATGCGTATTCGAGCTGAGGGCTTGCTAACGTTATTCCAATATAATAGGGTCCAGGTGCAGCGCCGGAGAATCCTGGCCGTAGCTCTGCTCGAGGCTACTGAGTATAGGTCCAGGTGCAGCTCCGGGGAAACCTGGCCGTAGCTGGAGGCTACTAGAGTACACACAGACAGTGGAGCTTGTTGCGTGGTGGCGATGTCTCGCAGATAATACAAGTACAAGTCTAATTATATAATATATATATTTTATAAAAAAAAAAAAAAATTATATAAAATAAAAAAAAAAAATTATCAAAAACGATTATACCGTGATATATACCGTTACCGTCTATGCTTCAAATTATACCGTGATATAAATTTTAGACCATACCGTCCACCCCTACTGTATTGTACCCATTCTGCAATCTGTTAATAAAGTTTTCAATCAGTCAATCAAGTTAACTTTGAAACTCGGTTGTCAAGCCACGTCAATGTTGTGTATGCATCCGAGTGTTCACTGTGCCTTTAAGACGGCACGGTGGCCTTACGACAGTGCTGTGAAGTACCGTCAAGTGTTGTGGTCATTTGGGTTGGTCTGCTGTTGTGCACTGGTTGAGCTAGCCCCTTTCGTTTCGTGACTGCGATGTGCAAGCCAGGGGCTTTTGAGCATGAAATAAAATGTCTAACCTTACGTCGTAGTCCGGTGCGCAATAGACTAACATACACCTCTGTAATTTAAATGTGTCCTTGCCTTGGACTCGAGAGTTGTACTAGGGTTGGATGCAGTTCCCCGTTGCTCAGTCTGTCTGTTTTCCATCTTCTGTGTTTAACGTTATCTGTTTGCGAGTGCTTCCTTGACTGATGGCCAGTACCACGGGACTTTTATTCAACATTCTATATTTCCGCGGGTTGGCCAGTACTGCAGGAACTTTTATTCAACATTCTATATTTCCGCGGGTTGGCCAGTACAGTACTGCAGGAACTTTTATTAAACATTATATATGTCCGCGGGTTGGCCAGTACTGCGGGAACTTTTATTAAACATTATATATGTCCGCGGGTTGGCCAGTACAGCGGGAACTTTTATTAAACATTATATATGTCCGCGGGTTGGCCAGTACTGCGGGAACTTTTATTAAACATTATATATGTCCGCGGGTCTTGTGCAGTGCTCTCGTGGCACTGTCAACTCGCCAGACTGGCGAGTGGTCTTCATGAATCACTCGCCAAACGTAAAAAATACTCTCATTTGGCGAGTAAAGTGGCCTAATTTCCTCCCCTGGTAACGTTATACCAATAGGGTCCAGGTGCAGCGCCGGAGAATCCTGGCCGTAGCTCTGCTCGAGGCTACTCGAGTATAGGTCCAGGTGCAGCTCCGGAGAATCCTGGCCGTAGCTGGAGGCTACTAGAGTACACACAGACAGTGGAGCTTGTTGCGTGGTGGCGATGTCTCGCAGATAATACAAGTACAAGTCTAATTATATAATATATATATTTTATAAAAAAAAAAAAAATTATATAAAATTAAATTAATTTTTTTTATCAAAAACGATGATACCGTGATATATACCGTTACCGTCTATGCTTCAAATTATACCGTGATATAAATTTTAGACCATACCGTCCACGCCTAGACCATAGGTCCACTTCCAGACATTGGATGATTGTGGATTCGGGTATCGGAGCATTTTTCTAACGTTTTGAGAGTGGATTTGTGCGTGAATGTGGACTCGGGAACACGTTGTTTGGGTAAGTAAGTTATGTTATGGTTAAGCGTATGGAAGATGAACGTATGAGGGTCCAGATATCTTTTCTTTTTTTTAAACTCAATTTTTATTTGCATTTTTGGATTACAAGCATACAAACGACATCATCTTTGAATATTATTTTCATATCAGTCGGTCTTCCAGGTACATAATACATAGACATAATTAGGGCTGCAACGATTAGTCGACATAATCGACGACGTCGATTATAAAAAATCGTCGACGAGAAATTGTTGCGTCGATTAGTCATAAAACATTTTTTTTTTTTTTTTTTTTTGTGCACTACCTATCTTTGTGAGAGTGGCTTCTCAGGGTTCCAGACAACATCATAACATGATGATCCCATAGCAAATTTTGGACATTGAAAACATTGTTCCCCTGCAGGAGATGATGATCAGACTAGACACACAATACATTACACACGCACTCCTCTCACTCACACACAGCGATCAGAGTAAGACACACACATACACACTCCTCTCACTCACACACAGCGATCAGAGTAAGACACACACACATACACACTCCTCTCACTCACACACAGCGATCAGAGTAAGACACACACACATTCACACTCCTCTCTCTCACACACAGCGATCAGAGTAAGACACACACACATACACAAATTACACAGTACACACCTCTCACTCACACAGCGATCAGAGTAAGACACACACACAAATTACACAGTACACACACTCCTCTCACTCACACAGCGATCAGAGTAAGACACACACACATACACACACACACGGACTCCTCTCACACACAGCAAACAAAAGTTATTTAAAGTACACTTCCACTTTAATTTGTATTATTTAATTTATTTATCTTGTTATGAGTGATTGCTGTATTGTTCTTCAAATACATTTTCATTTAAAGTGGCTTAAAGATCCAAATTCAAATGTTTCATGAGTCATTATTTTAATTTGCTATGGGATCATCATGTTATGATGTTGTTGTTTGGTCCTGACAAGAGTCTCAAAGTCTGGGGTGATGGTAGACAAGCAACTCTGAGGTCATGCTCAATGTCCAATCTGTTCCTCTGCTCTGTCTTCAGCTGGACCAGAGCTGAGAAGCCACTTTCACAAAGATAGGTAATAAAAAAAAAAAAAAAAAAAAAAAAAAAAAAAATTGTTGTTGTTTACATTGGTTTTCGATTAGTCGACTAATCGAAAAAATAATCGGCAGATTAGTCGACTACCAAATTAGTCATTAGTTGCAGCCCTAGACATAATGTATAACACCGTTAAACAGACATAAACAATAAAGAAAAGATTTTAATACCCAAAAACGGAAACAAAAAATACCAAAAAGCAAAGCAAAAGTTCCACAGACATAAATAATAAATTGAAAAAACATAAAACAATTGTCATACCCAAATAATAGAAATAAAAAATACTAACTAAAGCAAAAATGTGCGACATGGGTTCAGAGACCCTCCTTGAACCTCTTTCCTCCTTTACCCTTCGCCCTCTTGTGTTGCATTTGTTCCTTCCTCTGTGATGTCGTTTTCGTTCCCCTTATAATCATCCCACTTTCTCCATCTTTCCCCAAATTTCTCTTCCTGTAGCCTCAGCATGTGTTATCCTCTCCATATCCTGTATCTCCTCTACTATTCCTACCCATTTTGCTATTGTCGGTGGATCTTCTTTGTACCACGCCGGATATCTTTTCTTAGAATGCGGGACGTTCGTATGGATAATTGTCAGAGTTATGAATGCCGGGAGTGTATGGTTGGTAAACCGTTCCAGTTTGACTGATTGTTACGGGTGGGAATCACCAGTTTCATCACGATACGATATCGATTCTTTGGACAACGATACGATATTTGCCGATATCAGTCTGCCACGATACAATTCGGTTCAGGTGCCTGCGATCGATATGAGACGATATTATATGCCCATTTAACACAATCGGTAACATTTAGATCAATTAAAAAAAGGCAACGGAAATATCATTTGACATTTTTATTTTTGAGCTCTTCCAGACATTTAAATGAAAAACAATATTGTTTTTAATACAAATAGACCTCTTGTTCACTGTAAAGTGGCACGTTTTGATATATTGAGCTTTAAACTTTAAGTAAAAATCTTTGGAACTCACAACACGCAACCTAAAACCCCTTCCTCTCCCAAACCGCTCCTACAATTGTTTTATGTTGCATGATGATCATGAATACATTTATTACGTATTGTTATTTATATGTTTAAATATCAACATTATCTGTCCATCCTCAGTAAATTTACTATAAATATAATATACTCCTGACTTCATCTGGTCTTTCTAAATGCACACAGGGAGAATGCAGTCACGTTGAGTGTACATACAGAAATAAGCACACAAAAAAGCATATACAATGAATCATAACAATAAGACAACAAGATGAGGCAAAAAGCAAGGATAACAAATCAATTAAAACAAATACAACTTGATTGACAAATGTTGGAGATCAAGGTCTTAAACTCTGCAACAGAGGAGAGAATCTCAAGCTTTAAGGGCTGTTGAAGTCAATTTTATGAGCTAGGAGCATCGAAGCAATGAAGATTTACCCTGTTACAAGCAAACTCTGGGAACCTTAAGTATAGCACAGAACACTGAGGCTATGGTTAGACTAGTGTATTCCTGGCGTTTTTTATACGTTTTTGACGACGTTTGATGTCCTATCTACACAGAAATGCGTTTTTTGGCGTTTTTTTGTGGATACGGCTGAAACGCAAAATTGTGTTTGCGTTTGGAGATACGCAAAAAAAACGCTTCGACAACAGCGTGTAGTCAGCACGGAGCAGTTGTTGCGAAAACGCCCATGCGCAGTAGATATCATCTGCGTGCCCTTCCGGTGACAACAGTGTGTGTGTTTGGGACAGAGCTCCGTGTCCCAAATAGCTTCAGCTACCATGTGTTGTCAAGTTATTGTTATAAGGACCCCAGTCCAAGCTACAACAGTCTGCATTCCCTTAACAATTGTTTGTATTGAGCCGTATTGTATTGTACCCATATGCAATATGTTAAATAAAGTTTACATCCATTCATTCTGCTAGCATTACCGATTGCATGAGCAGCTGGCTAACGTGAGCTATCAGGATTCAGACCCTGTTAGCTCAGAGTTCCTCTTTCAACTTAACAAGCATTAAACAAAATGGCCCAGTCATCTATTCACCTTTGTTTAATACACACAGCGTTGTCTCTAATGTTATCTAACTACTGATAGCTCGCGATATCATCAGTTTTGGTGCTGGCTAATAGCGTGAGCTAACGTTAGCTTCTAGCCACAACGCTATATTGTTATAATGGCATACTCCATTGACGTTAGCATGCAGCTAACAATGCTACCGATCGTTTTTTAGACTAAACTATCCGCTCTTGGTGGTCACTTGTGTTGATGTTAGTTTTGTTTCATCAACAAATGACAGGCGGAACACACAGTGAATGTATCCGTTTTGTTTATTGCACTTTTATTAGGCTTTGCTGAAAAATTATTGCTGGATAAGCAAGATGGTGGCGCGGCATAGGCGCCTGCCTTATTGACATTTTCTTTGCTGGAGCTTCCACCAGGAAGTGTATTGGCACATTCGTTCTGATTGGTTGAAATTGCCTTCATGTTTGCCACCTACTGCCACCTACTGCTTTGGCAGTGTACTACATCAGTGTGCTCGGCTGACAAAAACGAAAAAAAAAAAACGAAAGTGTGACTCGAGGCGCATGACGTCGCGGCGATACGTATAAGAAAACAATACGAAATGATACGAAAGGTGTAACCGCAGCCTGAAACACAGAGCTGCCTGGGCTGGCTTTGTCACGATAAATAGACATTTACTGAATTAAATACATTTTCTCAATTATCATAGTATGTTATTTATTTGTAGACTACATAACTCTTTAATCAAACATTTGACTAAAATAAGATTTCTAAATGCATGCTTTGAGGTCATATGATGGATATAATATGTATTATATCAACATGGACGTCTTCGTTATGAGACTGTACTGTGAACACATTGTGGTTGCTGTGAGTGTTGCTTAAGATATCTTTGCTAGAAAATCGTTCGTAAAAAAGCAATTAAATAAGACGTTACATTTTATATTTTAAGTACACAAGGTAAAAATACTGGAATCTCCACTCCTAAAGGTACATCTGAGTGGGAGAAATTAATGACACACTTTTGAAGTCCCCTTGAGCAAGGCGATCGAGCTGCTCGGTAGCTAACAGCAGAAGTGTGTGTGGTTGTACTGGGTAACAGCTTCCAGGTGTGAATGTGTGGAACTGTTATGAGTGTGTACTGGGCGTTGTTGACAGAGCACACATGCTCAGCAAATCTTCTCTGGGTAAAGGTTGACCAAAAAAATAACACAATGTTGGCAAAAGGTGTGGCTACATGAGATCAGGGCAAAAGATAAAGCTAATTTAATCCCTTACAGAAAAGCCACTTGACCATATTCACACGGTGGCCATTATGTCGTGCTCGGGCTCGCCGTGTGAATGCGGTCAAGTGAACCAATTTTTTTTTAGCATTCCTGGAACACTTCATGTTTGATTTACATCAGAATTTAATTTATTGCCAAGTACATTTGCACAATACAAGGAAATTGTCTTGGCACTGCAGGTCAAACAAGTACTACAGTCAAAAGTATAAAATGGCAATAAATAAATAATAAATTAAAATTAAAATATTTACAAAGATAAATGTCTTTCCCCCTTGTGTTTGATGGAACACCTCCCAGCACAAAGTGTCTTGACACAACACCTGCTTGTTAGCTAACATTAGCACAAAGATTGGTGGCCAAACCTGTAAGTTTGTATTTTAGCTGCCTACCGTTATGACTAATGTCAGTTAAAGTGATAATCTCAAAGATTCATTCAAATAAGTGTCTGTTAAGTTACTATTTAACTGTATACTGTATATTTCAGTTAGTTAGATAGTAAATTATGACACTACCTTATGCATACTGCACCTTATGTGACACTGTGAATATGAATACTGTATATTTCAGTTAGTTAGATAGTAATTATATTGACTTATTTGTTTACACTGCTTGTGTTGTTTTTACTACCTGTATCCCCCATGCTGCTATGATGCCTGAATTTCCCCAAGGGGATCAATAAAGGAATATCTTATCTTCTCACCAAATGAGGAAACCCAATGGTGATATCACCCACTGATGAAAGACATAACTAGGGGAGTTCAGGGGCATGCTCCCTCAGGAAGAGAGAACTGATCTGTAATACTCATAGGGCCTTTTGGTGAAGGATATCCCCTGGGCCTTTTCTTATGCTGGGGCCTCTTTCAATTAAAATCATGCTTGCATGGGACTTACATTTTCCAATTGAAATGAATATACACAAGAAAATTCTCTCAGGCCTCTGGTGGTCTGGGGCTCCTGATGGTCAGGGGCCCTGGCCCTGGAGCATTTGTGCCGATTTGCCGAGTCGGTAATCCAGGCATGCAAATGATCTTCTATAGAGGTATCTATTTAGAATTTGAGCAATGTGACCCTTCTTGTTTGAGATGCATTTGTTGAGGATGGCTATTTGATAAATAAGGCGACAGTGGCTCAGGAGGTAGAGCAGTCATCTGGTAATCCGGACGTTCCAGGTTCGGTTTCTGCTCCTCCCGGGCAGTGTGTCGGAAGTGTCCTTGAGCAAGACACTTGACCCCTAATTGCTCCCGATGAGCAAGTCGTCACCTTGCATGGTCGCCTTCGCCATCGGTGTGGGAATGGGTGAATGTGAGGAACAAAACTGTAAAGCGCTTTGGATGAAAGCGTTATATAAATGCACCATTTACCATTAGGATGGTCAAGATGGAACAAGCATCTATACTAAATTCAGCTATTTTATGATGTCATTTTGGTAGGCTATGTATAGACTAACCATCAATTTATTTCCCAAAAAGTATCATATTTCCAGCATTTCTATAGTGCCAAAAAACTCTGGAAATATCGTCTGTATCATGGTTTAAATTGGATAATGTATTGGATTATATGGACACTGTTTCTCTGTCCTCTCATTTGCAACCCTCTGTATGATCTACAGCAGTGGTTCCCAAAGTCGGGGTCGCGACCCAAAGGTGGGCCGCGAGCAGCCACGGGAGGGCCGCGAGATGATTTCTAAAAAAAAAAAAAAAAATCCAAAAGATTTTATTTTTGTCAGGCCACTGAACTTAGAAGCCGGCCAGGACAGTGTTTCTAGTTGTATTCTAAAATTCTATTCTATTGTATTCTAAAATGTGACTATATGGTTTTATATTAACTTAATAAATAAACAAAAAACTTATTTCAACGAACATTTCAAACTAAATAACAGATTATGCACATAAAACACTGAAAACAACCAAAGCAACAATAGTATTTTAATGAGGCTATTATTATTATCATTATTATTTTGCAACAAGTTAGCCCTCTCATAAATAGCACATATAAATGAATAACTAACTTGAACTAACTTAATAGGATTGAAGTGATATTTGGCTTAAAAAATCTGTCACCAGGCAAAGAAAAAAAAGCCAGACTATGTGCATTGGGCCGCGGCTCTCTGACGCCTTATTTTCTGGTTCCCGGCCTGAAAAGTTTGGGAACCCCTGATCTACAGCATAGGTGTCAAACTCATGGCCCGCGGGCCAAATGTGGCCCGCCACGTCATTTGATGTGGCCCCCCAAGAGCTCTGGTTTAAAATAAAAAATAAAAAAATCTTTTTTTTTCTTTTTTTATAAACATTAATCTTGGGTTAAAAAATAGCGGCGTTAAAATAATTGTGGGTTAATGCGTTAATAAAGCTTTAACTTTGACAGTCTTAGTTATTACACATTCTTACACATACATGTATGTTGAACATCTAAGGTATTGATGAAGTAACAAAGGAAAAAATCCAAAAGCACTTACTCCTCAGACATTCTTTGACAATTTTACAGCCCAAAATACAAAAAAGATCCAGGCGGAATAGGTAACAAAGGGTTGAAGAAATATTGTCTGAAGGTTGTGTGCAGCCATTTGTTTTTGTAACATCTGCTACATCTGTCCCACGTGTTCTTTGCAGCTCAGTTGTTAGTTCTGCCCCTCTTGACTGTGACAAAAAGGTTTTGAACAAACTTAATGTCATAGCTTGTATTTGATGAACTTCTTCTTTGTTATTTACTTGAATGGTTTGATCATTGATTAATGGAGTAATATGGGGTTCTGATAAACAAAAATTATTTGTTAAAATAACATAAGCTAACATATATTTTTACATCTATGCAAATGCATATGCAATATGTATAACTTGAATAAGTAATAAATACAGAAACAACATGTTTAACAATATGTAAATGAGTAGCTAGCTACATTTATTTTACATTACATTAACATTTATACGGTCTTTGGCCCTTTGAGGGCAACCATAATGCTGATGTGGCCCTCTGTGAAAATGAGTTTGACACCCCTGATCTACAGTGATGTTGATTGTGAATGACGTGTGAAGCCGAAGCGTAGGTTGTTCAACTCGGTTTGCCTTATTCTTAATCAGAGTCCTATACTGGTCTAATCGGATCCTATGACTTTGTAATCAGTAGTTTGCATATGAGCCTGTGTAGACACACAGGTCTGTGCCAAGATTAGGGCAGGTAATTTAAACATAAAAGGTAATTTATCCCCACCCCTCATCCATTCAAAGGCCCTGATTACAGAGATATAGGCTGCTTGAGGCTGCTATGTGCCGTGCCCTGCCCTAGCAGTAAGCCTGATGTTGATCTGTGTTGGGCATGCCAGGACAGCTAAAACGAGATCCCAGTGATTGAGCAAGACTCATTAGGAATTTGTGATGGTATTTACAATGGCTGCTGTAAGAAAGAAGCCCCTCCCCTATTTAACCACTGTCACTGCATTTAGCAGATTGTGGTTGAAGAAAGTAGTGACAAAGAGACTAGTGGCCCACACACGCATGGCCCTGGTGACTCCTGATCATGTTGCTGTAACTACTAGTAGCAGTAGTAATGGTAGTAGTAGTAGCAGCAGCAGTATTCGTAGTAGTAGCAGCAGTATTCGTACTGTAGTAGTAGTAGTAGTAGTAGCAGCAGTATTCGTACTGTAGTAGTAGTAGTAGCAGCAGTATTCGTACTGTAGTAGTAGTAGTAGCAGCAGCAGTAGTAGTAGCAGCAGTATTAATGGTAGCAGCAGTAGTAGTAGCAGCAGCAGCAGTGGTAATGGTAGTAAAAGTAGCAGCAATGGTAGTAGTAGTAGTAGTAGTAGTAGCAGCAGCAGTAGTAGTAGCAGCAGTATTAATGGTAGCAGCAGTAGTAGTAGCAGCAGCAGCAGTGGTAATAGTAGTAAAAGTAGCAGCAATGGTAGTAGTAGTAGCAGCAGCAGTAGTAGTAGCAGCAGCAGCAGTGGTAATAGTAGTAAAAGTAGCAGCAATGGTAGTAGTAGCAGCAGTAGTGGTGGTGGTAGTAGTAGTAGTCCAGTAAATGTTTGGGAATTTACCAGAAGGTTTCTGACCATTTGCAACTATAGATTACATAGTATAGTTTACAGTGGAGACTTGAGAGCAGATATTTCCACTTGATTAGATGGATATATTTACAGTGTAGAGCAGAGATAGATATATCTACTTGATTAGATAGTATACAGTGGAAGTGGAGAGCAGAGATGGATATCTACTTGATTAGATAGTATAGTGGATATCTACTTAATTAGATAGTATAGTAGTTTACAGTGGAGACTAGAGCAGAGATGGATATCTCTACTTGATTAGATGGTATAGTATACAGTGGAGAGCAGAGATATATATCTCTACTTGATTAGATGGTATAGTATATATACAGTGGAGAGCAGAGATATATATCTCTACTTGATTAGATGGTATAGTATACAGTGGAGAGCAGAGATATATCTCTACTTGATTAGATAGTATAGTAGTTTACAGTGGAGACTAGAGCAGAGATGGATATCTCTACTTGATTAGATGGTATAGTTTACAGTGGAGAGCAGAGACGGATACGTAAGCTGGTTTGGGGTGGGACTGGGGACATGATTCCTAAATAAATTACACAAACCCATGATGGCATAAGTACTGTATATATAATATATATGCGCTTAAGACTAACAGTTATATTGTTTCCAAACTATCAACTCACACTGAGAAATATCAACAGCCTCTGAGTTCAAAAGAGATAGAAAAATAATAAGTGTCGAAATCCAACTTCATCACCAATGACCACGACATCCAAACAAGAAATATTTACTTTGCCATTCAGGACACAGTCCATCTGTGAGTGTGTGTGTGTGTGTACTGTTGCTATGACCACAGATCATTATAGAATTCTCACACAGATGTTTCTCCCTCTCTGGTTGACAACAGGAAGCTGAGATGCTTCGGGGACAGAGTCTCTAATACAGTAGTCTGGCTTGTCGTCAGCGCTCTTAATAGAAGTTATTAGACATGTGTCTGCATGCTGTTGCATTGTGAACACCATCCTTCACGGTAACTGAACTCTGAAACGTGTACACAGAAAACGCACAACACGTACGCACACACAGTATCGAGTCGACACCCCTTTTTAACGGCATACAGTATCCAATATCCATCCGATATGGATTTCAGAAGTGATGAAATTGATCACCTGGGTTGGAGAGTAATGGATTACATGTAGTAACAGAATTACAGTAATATTAGAAAGAGAAAAAAGTGTTACTGTAAAATTAAATAATAATGATACAAATAAAATAAAACATAATTACTAGTTACTCCACAGCAATGTTTGAAAAGAAAACTGTTCCTTAAGTGCATAGTCTGTAGAGTTTGGAAGCTAAATGAATCCCAAAAAACTAAGTAATGAAATAGGGAGATTGTAGTCTGATTTGGACCGCCCGCGAGGTCCACCCGTATAGGGAAAATGGATTATTGGCTATTGTAACAATTCTGCCAATGGAAATTGAAAGGCTTTAAATTTTTGCATAAAATGAGTTCCTTTCTATCACTAACATTATTGTTAAAGCATTTTTGGTTGAAATAAAATTCGTCTTTTTTTTTTTTATGATTAACACTTTGAGTGCCGGGACCCGTCTTTAGACGTCTTTGCTGGCCATGTTAAAGTTGCCGGAGGACGCGTTACGTCGTCCTTATATCAATATTTCAAAAATCTGCGATCGGATTCATATGTCCCCTCCGCTGGCCTGAGATCCACCAGCAGGACCCACTGAGCTCTCTGGCGGTTCAGGAGCGCCATCTGGTGGCCGATCGGCGCAATCGCCAAACAGGATGTTGAATAGAGGTTGTCATGACGACCGTAGTACTTCCGGGCGCTCGCTATAGTTCATGGGACTCTGGCTCGTCACGCTACACGGTGATCGATTGGCAATAACTCGATAAACAACATGATTTGGACGTATATACCATTATACAAGCTGGAGATGGACCGGGTAAAAATATATCCCATAATGATAAGATTTCTACTCGACGATGATCGCCCAACGGCGCGCGGAGACTGGGGTGAGTTTCAGCGTGTAACGTTACAGTCTTCGATACTAACTGCTATTATCAACATTTGACCCACATTAGATGATTGGTATAACGCTGCCCACGGAATCAGATGACGTGTAGTAACTTCTAGAAGTACGTCTAGTTGGAATTTTTTATATCGCGCTGATTGCCATCAAACTGTATTTCATCATCAATATAATGCATTTGGGGCTATATATCAAGTTCTGGAGAAAGCTGCAGAAAGAGATGAAAACATACTTATACATTAGACCATACTTTACTATGAATATGTGAATGAAAAAGTTTAACGTTGCTACACAATGAACAATACATATAGGACTTTGAATGGGCCCTAATAATGGCAATGTAGCAATAGAATTTAAAAAGTTATAGCCCTGCAAAGAAGGGGACTTTCTCCATAGACAAATAGTGCTGGCAATCTATGGTATATCATGAATTTAACCTTAGGCAGCCAAAGTGTTAATTAATTGCAAATATTTTCATGTTGAGCTATAGATTGTGGATGAATATGCACAGAAAGATACACCAAAGTCCATGCAAATGTTAATGCTTTGTTTGTTTTAAACAAGACGATTTAGAAATGGGCAATGGGGAAATACATTGCGTTGGACAGAGGGTGGAACACGGAAAAACGGCAATGACGTAACCACTACACCTCCCTATGACAGTTGGTTACTTGAGTATTCCTACCGCAGTGGATCACGTTGTTGTCATTCAATTGGTAATCAGTAATAGATGTAGTAGATGACTAACCTTTCTTACCCTATTAACATATTACGCCTTGAATACCTGACTGTTGGGTGAAAGTAGAGTATTATGTTATATCAGCTGCACCTCCCAGCTGAAGGAAGAAACCATGTGAACCGGTTTAAGCTGGTACCTGCTGCTTACAGTTAGCAACATAAAGTACACAGAGGGTAAAGATAAAATGTATTTGAATCCATTTCAGGTGTAAAATTTCCACATGAGGTTAGAATCTTGAGAACCGAACATTCTGGCGATGATGCCAAAATGGCTACTGGCCAATGAATGCTACGGTATAGAGTGGAGGAATTCTAATATGGAATTCCAATAACGCGTTCAAAAGAAATGTACCCCTGGAACGGTTGAGAAGAACTTTAAAGTTCAGTAAAAGGTCTTCATCGGGGCATGTTTGACGTACCAGTACTTATAGTACATCTGTACGTATGTACAAGGGCTTTTCAGATCCTCTTCTCAGTGTGACACCCGGTGACTAAGTGTAGACTTCTGTACACATACCTCTCCAGAGGGAGGAGGAAGGAAGTGACTGATGAGTGAGCAAACAGGATGCAGAGATTGGGGCGGGGCTGCCAAGGCCGAGAGGAAGTGCTTCCTGTACGAAGAAAAGAGACTGAGACCGGGGGTACACTGCCAGAATAAACCTGACAAATTACTTTCTTTTCTTTTTTGGCCTTCCGAGTAACGATCGCAATCCCAGAAGTGTTATTTCTGTTCCACAGTGTATCCTTCGTTAGTTTATTATGGTATTGACACCGGCACAGGGATAATGGTGAGACAGGGTGTCATTTTTAATGTTCGACACTCTTACAGGATGAAAACAGACTGTGTGCATTTCACATCAGCTGAGTTTATGAGAAAACCTGAACAATTTGGAAGGCTTCCATTGCAATAAAAGAAGAGAGAAAAGTAATTAATATCTTTCATGTTCACTGTTAGTGTTCAGCCATATTAGAGATCAGCGCTAACATGGGTGTGGACACACACACACATTGAGTTTGATTGATTGATGTTGATGTTGATTATAGTCCTTGATTATAGTCCTATCTGTGTTGACAGCAAGCCAGCATTTAGGGTGTGGGCAGGGCAGGATTCTGTTCCCATCGATTAAATATTTGACTTGATTTGATTTGAAGTCTTTATTTCCGCCCTGAGCGAGCACACAAAGCAACATGATTACACTGATCTAGACTAGAGCTCACAAAGCAACATGGTTACACTGATAGAGCTCACAACGCAACATGGTTACACTGATAGAGCTTACAAAGCAACATGGTTACACCGATCTAGAGCTCACAAAGCAACATGGTTACAATGAGTTAGAGCTCACAAAGCAACATGGTTACACTGAGCTAGACTAGAGCTCACAAAGCAACATGGTTACACTGATCTAGACTAGAGCTCACAAAGCAACATGGTTACACTGAGCTAGAGCTCACAAAGCAACATGGTTACAATGATCTAGACTAGAGCTTACAAAGCAACATGGTTACACTGGTCTAGAGCTCACAAAGCAACATGGTTATACTGCCTGGTGTCATTGTCAGTTATTTATTTTGAAACTGTTCAAAATGTTTTCTTTATTGAAGTAGGAAGGCTGGGAGGGAGACAGAGTAGGAGAGACACAAGAGAGAAGGTTCTGGAGGGATCTGATCCCAGGCTAGCAGGGGTACATGTGATTTCAGATAAAGAGTTATTAACCACCTTACACCTTACACATGTTTCAGACTGTTGACCTATGGGAGGGTGAGTTTACACAGCAGGGTTGGAGGCGTGTCATGTAATGAGTGGTTCTCAAACTGTAGCTTGTATAATGTTACCAGACTCACTGGGGTCAGTTGGTGTTATGCTAAAAAAGGCTCTGAAAATCCTTTTGTAAATATTAGTAGGCTAGTAGTAGTAGTAGTGGTAGTACTAGCAGTAGTAGCAGCAGTAGTAGTAGTCACAGTAGTGTCTCTGGACACGCATATTATTTATTTATTTCTAATACAAATTTGAATATTAGTCAATAACACTTTTTACCAGACTTTAAGCTGGGATAGGTAAACTTGAAGCGCAAGAGTGAGCAGGAATAGAGCCAAGCCCAGCTCGTGTGCCATGTACAACAACGCTTTCCTACAGACTCCCACTGGCAGCTTTTTCAAAGAATTATAAAAAAAAAGATTCTAAAGAATTGGTGGTGTTTGTTTACTGATGTGGACCCTGGGAATCACACACACCGCATCAGGCCAGAAAACCCTGATTAGTTAAGATTCAGGCACCCTGAGATTTTGGAATGGCTGATTACAGGGCCAATTGCATCACAAAGACCATGTTTTTTCTGGTTGCTGTCATGTAAAGAGAATTTCACAAAATATTACCAAAATGGTTCTTTAAAAAAAGTTCCCAACCCTAGGGGAGGGGGTATACTAAAATTGTATGGTCAAGTGGTCTGACTTTAACTAATACACGTTATAGTCTAAATACTAAAATAAAATCTTAAACTGCTGCCAAAATGAAAGAGGATAAGAGTTTAGCTGCTTCCCTATCTGATGTCCGCTCTCTCTCTCTCTGCCTTCCCCCTTCCTAACAACAGGTTCAGTCATGGCAAACAAAGGTCCAGCCTACGGTCTGAGCCGCGAGGTGCAGAGCAAGATTGACAAGAAGTACGACTCTGAGCTGGAGGAGAGGCTAGTGGAGTGGCTTGTGGCTCAGTGTGGCTCTGAGGTGGGACAACCCGAGGCAGGCAAGACCGGCTTCCAGAACTGGCTCAAGGACGGATGTGTGAGTGCCGTCTACAGCGCTAAATCATAAAACGCTTCAATCTGCCAGCAGTGATAAACGTTTAGGATTCTTTTTCTCTGACATGTCCGCAACTTCCTTTTTTTTTATAGTACAGGATGATACATGGTGTGATGCATGACATTGTATCACAACAGTGATACAAGATGTACAACAGGCAGTAGATCATACGTGTCACTCTGCACATACCGTAATTCCTCTAATAGTAACCCCGGCTTGTATTTGTTTCAACTGTAGCGGGTACCAGGCTTGTATTAGGAGGAGGCATGTATAAGAGGGAGGCCTATATTTCAAATTTTCAAACTGATCATAATGAATAAATCAACATTTTGTGTCAGTTTGAACCCAGTAAAATGTACTGGGTTCATATATTGAAACCAAGTACTGTATGAAATAGTAAACAGTGCAATTACAGGTGGTCACTGGTCAATTCAACGTTTTCAAAGTGAAATCAAGTAACTAGCTCAGTATGCAGCTCAGTATAGTAACCCGGCTTGTATTAGGAGGCCGGCTTATAATTGCTTAGCTCAAGAGCGCACCCGGCCATTAATAGTAACCCGGCTTGTATTTGAGACCCGGTTACTATTAGAGGAATTACGGTATACATGAAATACTATGTACAAAGGTACATTGTTACATACAAACGTACATTGCAGTGAAATGCTTTCCCTGTGTGACCCGCCCCCCCCATGAACTGCATACAATCAAGATTAAAAGAAATACAATAAATAAATTAAATAAAAACATTAGAGCATTAACCACTCTTAAAAAATAAATAAAAAAGAACTAAGGAGGAAAGAACTCTTAAACTCTTTTCACAAACTAGTGCAAATAGATTTTTTCTTTTAGCAAATGAGTGAGATGAGATATACAGTGCAAATTAAAGTGTGTATATATATATGGAGCAATATCAAGGTTCCATTTGTATAGATAATGTGTGCTTGCATGCTTGTGTTGAGTCTCTGTCTGCTGTATATCACATCCAGTGTTGGGGAGACTACTTTAAAACTGTAGTCTACCTTTAACTACAAGCTACTTCACAATTAAAAGTAGTTCAACACTACAGCTTAACTAATCTCAAAACACATTTAGTTTGTCAAACTAATACATGCAAACTACATCACTGAAAATGATATTGTGTTACACAGAGCTATAGTTACACAGAGCAACAACTGAACTGACAGTAAAGTGTGGGTGTGTTTTGATTTAGAGACCAGGGCAAGTGAAACCTCACTTTGACAGCCTGAGGGTGTGTTCTTAAGGAGAGGACAGGGAGCAGTTGTTGAGGTGGAATCCGGAAAATGCTACATTTCCCTGGAAATATATTGTTTGTAATTAACTACCTCAACTACACGATTGCTGAGACTGAGGTGGAATCCGGAAAATGCTACATTTCCCTGGAAATATATTGTTTGTAATTAACTACCTCAACTACACGATTGCTGAGATTTGAATGTAGTTCAACTACCACCCAACTACTACAAATTGTAGTTGAACTAGTAATTTAACTAATAGAATCGTATCTGGATTTTTCAGTTTGGTTTTAATTTTTTATTTTATTTTATTTATTCATTATAATGTTTTTGTTGTGTGACGCCTCCTCTCTCCATTCTCTCTGTCTCCAGATCTTATGTGAGCTCATCAACAGCCTGTCTGGAGCCACCAAGCCAATCAGGAAGATCCAGAGCTCCACAATGGCCTTCAAGCAAATGGAGCAGATCTCCCAGTTCCTCAACGCTGCCGAGAAATATGGTGTGACCAAAACGGACATGTTCCAGACCGTCGACCTATGGGAGGGTGAGTTTACACAGCGGGTTGGAGGTGTGTCATATGAGTTCTCAAACTGTAGCTCATATAACGTTACCAGACTCACTGGTGGTCAACCAGTGTCATGCTAAAAAGGCTCTGAAAATCCATTGTAAATATTAGTAGGGTAGTAATAGTAGCAGAAGTAGTAGCAGCAGCAGCAGTAGTGGTAGAGTAGTTGTAGCAGAAGCCGTAGTAGTAGTAGCAGCATTAGCAGAAGCGGCAGTAGTAGTAGTAGCAGCAGTAGTAGTAGCAGCATTAGTAGTAGCAGAAGTAGCCGTAGTAGTAGTAATAATAGTTAGTGATACATGGTCTAAAACAGTGATTCCCAACCTGGGGTCCGCCAGGGGGCGCAGGGGGTCCGCCAGACCACGAATGATTTTTTTTTTTTTTTTTTTTATAAAGAGAAATATTTAATTAGCATATTTTTATCATCAGAAGCATGAATAGTCTCTCCACTACAATAAAGATAAATAAATAAACATCTAGACATGATTTTTGAACGTTAACAGTAGGCTACCGGGTAGCCGCTAAAACGCGAATCAGTTGACTGTATCACTTTCTGTAGCTAGCCTAGCACGCTAGTTAACTTTCTCGGCTCGTCTGCAGTCAGCTGCCAGAGGCGAAAATGTGTGACAAACGAAAAGGAGATGACGGCAGCTCATCTGCAAAAAAAGTTAGGACCTACAGCAATCGCGAAAATTACATCACCATGGGCTTCACTGAGGGACCAGACAAACGACCTGAGTGTGTGATTTGTGGAGAAAAGTTGGCAAACTCGAGCCTGAAGCCCAGCAAGCTGAAGAGACATCAGGCGTCTAAGCACCCAGAAACCGTTGGGAAGGATCCGGACTTTTTTCGGAGGAAGGCGAACAAGCCTGTTGATGTTAGAGTAGCGTGGAGCAGGGGTGGCAGTGATTTACAGAAGGCTACCGAAGCCTCCTTTTGAGTGTTCGCTTTTAATTGCAAAAGCAAAGAAACCGCACAATATTGGCGAGCAGCTCATCAAACCAGCCTGCATCAAAATGGTTTAGAAACTGTGCGGCCCACAGGTGGCGGATAAACTAAAATCAGTACCACTCTCGAACAATGTAGTGAAAGACCGAATTGATAAGATGTCAAGTGATTGCGAGCAGCAGCTGTCAGAAAAGCGTAGAAAGGGTCCATTTGCCATACAACTTGATGAAACTACAACTGTTGCAGACAAGGCTGTGCTCATCGTTTATGTGCAATATATCGAAAATGAGGATCTGAAGCAGGACATTCTCATGTCAGTCAACCTTATTTGATAAGGATAAGGATATTTTTACTGCAGTGGATTCTTACTTCATTCAACATAAATGCAAACCGTTCACCATTAGGGCCTGATTTGAGAGGATGAATACAGGATTTGAATATTGGCCAAAATTTTGAAATACATATGGTGCAAGATGAGATTTGTTGATTGAAGGCACAAGTTAAAGAAGCATAGTGGGTCTAATTGTGATGCATATGCCTGTGTATAAGCAGTTTGTTATTAAAATGAAGAAAAAAAAAGTATTTTATGGTATCTTATTAGGAGGGGGTCCGCGAATTTCATCAGAGATGTTTGGGGGTCCCTGGGGGGAAAAAGGTTGGGAACCACTGGTCTAAAAGGTTTGGGAACTACTGAGTTCTATCGGGGATCTTCTGGGCCGGTGAGGTGGGAACCCGACTTAAGACTCAACTGGAACTAGACTTGGGTTGGGCTGCATATCTCACTTAATTTACTTGAGTCATGAATCGAGAATTAGATCGTGCTTGTGGTCCGAAGAATTGTTGTAAAATACTATTAACAATTTATTAGTAGCAAATGATGAAAATATCAGGTTTGAGCTGCAGAGAACCGCACCCCTCAACAGCTTCTTTGGGTTTGGGGTCAGGCTATGTGCTGTAGCTCCATCCTCTGCTGCTGTG
Organism: Notolepis coatsorum; assembly: GCF_963971535.1. Taxonomy (NCBI): domain Eukaryota; kingdom Metazoa; phylum Chordata; class Actinopteri; order Aulopiformes; family Paralepididae; genus Notolepis; species Notolepis coatsorum. The sequence continues at coordinate 62,847,901 of NC_140172.1, forward strand.
TTTACCTGAGGCTGATGTGTGTCTCTAAAGGGAAGGATCTGGCGGCTATCCAGAGGACACTGATGGCCCTGGGGAGTCTGGCCGTCACCAAGGATGATGGGAGTTACCGTGGCGACCCCAGCTGGTTCCACAAGTGAGTTTGACCATCTTTCATCTCCTCTTTTTGGGGTTCGCTTTCCATTCACTGAATTCAGTAAGTTATTTTGCCATGTAAAGCGTATACTACCCAATAGAGATGCAGAGAGGGCTTGACATTAACACCCGCCACCCGCCAAAAACGACTCGGAGCTTGATATTTTCCCCCCTCCTTTTTCCTCCGATTTTCTCCCATCCCAATGTTAGTCGTTATGCCAATTCCCAATCCCCTTCCTGGTCGCTGCGCACTTACCCCCCACAGTCGGTCTGGGAGAGTGGAGGCTACCACGTGCTTCCTCCGACACACGTCCAGCCAATCGACCGCTTCTTTTCACCTGGCAGCGCGGATTCTCACTGAGAGGGCGTAGCGTGTGGAAGGATCACACTATCCCACTTAGATCCTATCCGCGCTTAGCAGGCGCCCCGACCGAACTGTAGGAGTCGCTGTTTACAACGACCCGGACCCACCCCGCCAGCTTCTCCCACCCTCTAATACTGCCAATTGTATTAGTGTGAACGGCCAGCCAAGCTGGTGACAACCCCGGAGCTGTGAGCTGGATTCGAACAGGCGAATCCAGCCGCTCCGGGGTTGGTGACGAATGCAATCTCCGTTACGCCACCTGACCGCCCCGGACCCCCGCATTTGTAATAATTTTTGCGTTGAGAGAAAAGGCATGCGATTCAGCATGCCTAGAAAAGACATGCGATTCAGCGTTTTCTCTCCAAATCTCACCAACACTTGCTTCCCTGAGCGCTCCGTGACCGGACGGGTCTCCCCTAAATCTAAAAGCAGATGTCCCAAGTTCAGTACAAACTCTAGGTTCTTTAAGTGTAAGAGCCAATCATTGAAACATGTACTATAGGGTCCAGACGTCCACTCGAATAGAGAAGTGAGATAAAAAAATATGAGATGGTCTATAGCAGGGGTAGGCAACCTTAGGCACGCGTGCCTGCATAGGCACGCGGGGGCATTTGCATAGGCACAGGGGGCAGCAGTAAAAAAAAAAAAAAAAAAAAATTATATATATTTTTTTTTTGCTTTGAAATATTATAGTGAAATATTTTGCACTGTTGTCGCATTTATCTTGTTGAAATCCTCCCACAGGTTCTTTTTACTACCACATATTTAATTGAGACCCTTTATTTGTTTATTATTTCAATTTAGCTGGAAATACATTGCTACATCATTCAGTAACATTTGCAGATCCTTATAACAAAAACATTATTACGGTCACCATTGTGACCAGTGGGATTAATCAACAAATTTTATTATTTATTTTTCTATTTCATTGAACATTGCACATGTTAAAAGCCATATTTTTTACTCAAAATGTGAGTATTACCAAGTCAACTTGTGTTCTTAAAACAATGACAATAAACATAGTTTTATTAGGTTGAAATAATGTGGTTGTGTACTTATTTTTCTGGATTATTATGGATTGAAGACTGAAAACCTTAACACTTTGACTGCCGGGAGCCGTCTTTAGACGTCTTTGCTGGCCATGCTAAAGTTGCCGGGGGACGCTGTACGTCGTCTTTATATCAATATTTCAAAAATCTGCGATCGGATTCATAATGTCCCTCCGCTGGCCTGAGATACACCAGCAGGACCCACTGAGCTCTCTGGCGGTTCAGGAGCGCCATCTGGTGGCCGATCGCGCAACCGCTTAACAGGAAGCGCAATAGAGGTTGTGCTAGATGTCCGTATTGCTTCCGGCCACTCGGGATAGGTTCCGGCACTCTAGCTCGTCACACTACATAGCGATCGATTGCCAATAACTCGATAAACAACATGATTTGGACGTATATACCATTATACAAGCTGGAGATGGACCGGGTAATAATATATCCCATAATGATAAAATTTCTACTCGACGATGATCGCCCAACGGCGCGCGGAGACTGGGGTGAGTTTCAGCGTGTAACGTTACCGTCTTCGATAATAACTGATATTATCAACATTTGACCCACATTAGATGATTGGTATAACGCTGCCCACGGAATTATAAACGCCCCCTCGCCCATCCGGTCAACATCAGATGACGTGTAGTAACTTCTAGAAGTACGTCTAGTTGGAATTTTTTATATCGCGCTGATTGCCATCAAACTGTATTTCATCATCAATATAATGCATTTGGGGCTATATATCACGTTCTGGAGAAAGCTGCAGAAAGAGATGAAAACATACTTATACATTAGACCATACTTTACTATGAATATGTGAATGAAAAAGTTTAACGTTGCTACACAATGAACAATACATATAGGACTTTGAATGGGCCCTAATAATGGCAATGTAGCAATAGAATTTAAAAAGTTATAGCCCTGCAAAGAAGGGGACTTTCTCCATAGACAAATAGCGCTGGCAATCTATGGTATATCATTAATTTAACCTTAGGCAACCAAAGTGTTAATGCACAGTAACTGAACTCAGTATTTTTAAGTTCTGGTAACTTATTATTATATATTTTTTACAGTGTAGTCTTGCGATCAATCAAAACTTATTTACACGATATACCTCACATTCACCCTCCATTCACATCCTGGTGTTCTCCATTAGGCCTGTAGGTGGAGCTATGACAGCCCACGTACAGTACACACACCGATGGTGTGTGATGTGTCCAAAAATGAATGGGCAAATGTGAGTGAAATGATCGCACTGTATGCAGCTGTTTGTCTGCATTGCATTCCCCCCCCCCCCCCCCCAACTCAGATTTAGGGTTGATACAACCATCATAATAATATTGTTAATAATAACAATAACGATAATGATGTAATAATGTAAAAATTATCATTAAAAATACCTGATTATGAGAAAAAATATTTACGATGCATGGAATATTGTTGAGGCACACTAGTTACAACTATATTTCAAACAGGCACTCCATGTCAAAAAGGTTGCTGACCCCTGGTCTATAGCTATAATGGTTGCTTATATCAATGTTACAATCTCCAGTTACTTTTTTATGTATTACTTATTGTGGGGGAGGGGATTTTGTGTGGTGAAAATGCTGAGTGGCTGATGAGCCAAAAGGTTATTGTCAAGCCCTGCCTGCATCCCTACCATCCAACATGTTGACCCCCTGAGGTCTAAAGTTTGTAGCTCCACCTTCTCAGAATATTCTTTTTTTTTTGTTACATAATGTAAAATTACAGATTCATACCTTCAAAATAAGCCATCAATTGTCAAATTTGAGACGATAGTTTTCAATCAATGTCCTATCAAACATTCTGGTAAAATCCTAACTACTTTTCAGGATAGGACTAGAACTTGATCCAAGTTCATTCAGCTCTCTGATGAGAGAACTACACTCCCAGAATTCAATGTGATCATTGTCACTAGAACCATTTCACACCTGGAGCAAAGGCCCAGTCATTCCTTTGTTATTCCAGTGAATGGACCCAGCAGGAGGCCTAGCCTAGCGACAAGCGGCCACTACATAGTTGGGTATTGAAAGAATGCTCATATCCAAAAGTGAGAGAGAGTGAGAGTGAGAGTGAGAGTGAGAGAGAGTGAGTGTTGAGTGAGTGAGTGAGTGAGAGAGAGAGAGAATCTTTACATCATGCGTAAGCTGTCAAACTAGCGAGATGCGTTGTTACAGAGCTGGTCCACACTGCTATTATGAAATGACCCGAAATGTATGTAAGCTTGTCAACTAAAGCGGTCCGTGTTTAATAATGACTTGGATTTATATAGCGCGGGTGAGCAAACTCGTCACACAGCAGCCAGTGATCATTCATACCTCGTATACACAGACGCACTCTGCCATACAGTAGTTCATGTTAAATAAAGCCCATTTGAATTGAGAGAGAGCGAGAGTGTGTGTATGTAAGCTTTTTTTTTTTTATCTGAGAGAATGTCCGCGAATGTCCTCAGACTCCTCACGCAGGAGAGGAGAAACGACTGCAAAAAGTCGAGTCCCGTGGATATTATTGCAACAGATAATTCATACATTATTATGTTTAGAATTTGGATGGGGGGGTAGGCTCTGATACCAGTCTCACGCCTCTGCGGGGGTGTAACACCTATTCACAGCGCACACACCGCTATTGTGTGTGTGCGCGCGTCCATGTATGTGCGTTTCGTGACGCGTTGTAGTTCTTATCGCAAATGGAGATTATTACAATCATGCCATCTAGCAAGAATTAAACGTATTTACAAGTCGTATTAGGTTTAGCAAGTTGGGGGACGTATACCTTGCATGTCAAAGCACTAGAAATGGCCATTTTTCTATTTTTATCGATTTCTGAAAAGATGTCCTTTTTGAGCATTTAAGAGTGATTCTAATTTCTTTTGTTGTCCGCCGACGGGTTCTAAGCTCCAGCGTGACCCCTAAGGGTTAAATGACAATAGATGTTCTGCCATCAGCAAGTAAACGGCAAATAATGTTTAATTTGTATGTTTTTATTGATTTTGAATTGAAAGTGAATTGTGTGCAGTACGTTTACTGTCCTCTACGGTTAGTCCACGGAAACAAAGAAACATTCAAGTTCTACGTTGAGGTGGGGATGGCCGATTAATCGAGTTTCAATTGCGATTTTGGCTTCCGAGTCGATCATGAAAACAACATAATCGAGATGAATGATGACTTTGGTTGAGAAGAAAGTTGAAACTAATTCAGTCATCGTCATACGATGTTCTCAAATCAATGGGTTTAATAATAGTGATTTCAGTATCAAGCCAAATAATCGGGATTATGATTTTGGCCATAATTGAGCAGCCCTACATTGAGGAATGTCGTTTTGAGAAATGTGTATGTGTGTGTGTGTGTGTGTGTGTGTGTGTACAGGAAGTCCCAAGAGAACAGGAGAGACTTCTCTGATGAACAGCTGAAGGAGGGCAAGACTGTGATTGGTCTGCAGATGGGGACCAATAAGGGGGCGTCCCAGGCGGGGATGACTGGCTACGGGAGACCCAGGCAGATCATGAACAACAACCCTTAAGACCCCCCCCCCCCCCCCCCTCTTATCCCTAAACGTCGAGTACACTCCTCCTCCTTTTCTCTATTGGCCAATCACAGAGAACGAAGGGCCTCGATTCGCTAACTCAACAAAAGGAGGAGGTATATGAATGTTATCAAGACTCAACTGGATCAAAATTGGGACCAAGGAAGACACACGCTGTGTATAAACGATACAATTCACTCTTCATAGCACACATGCACAGAAATACACATCACACACACACACACACACACACACATGAATAATGACCAAGTCAAGTGTTTAGGGTTGTTGACAAATGTGTAACAATACTAGTAAAAAGAAAAAAAACACAAACATTCCTTTTTTTTAAGCTACATGAAATGTTTATGCTATTAATTCAATGTGTTTATAACTCAGTGATGCTTTTAGAATATGGTTTACTAGAATTACTTTGGGAAATCCTGTAGTCCCGTAATTTCTAATAAAGATGATGGGCTTTCAAGAGCTCAGTATTTTTGTACATCATGTGTTGATGGTAATTAATGATTCTGAAATAAAGATAAGTTTTAATTTGAAAGAAGACTCTTCATGACGAGATGAACTGTATGTGCTGGTTAGAGCCTGTTTATTTTTTATTATAATCTGCTGATAATATTGGTATGCTCAGAGGTGGAAAATACTACAACTACTGTATTATTAGTACGATTGAGTACTTTTGCATCAATTTCAGTAGTTTTTAAACTACAGTATATACTCCTACATTTATATGAATATGTTTTATTTTTAGACAAATGTGTGTGAGCAGTGAGATCTGTCATCTACAGATCATTCTGGACTCCTAATTATTTATATTATTTGTGCCGATCAAAAGGACCATGTAAAAATGGCAAATGTTTAATTTTGGGGGGAGGGGGTTCTGGAACATGTATCTTAATGATTTTTCATTTGAACACACTGTAACAAAGTACTTGGTACCAAACCAGTTTTTTTAATCTTTTAATCTTTCCTCCTCTAAATGTAATGTACATGGTTGAAATAGATGCCGTCTGATTATCAGCAGACTGTAGAAGGTGTTGAAATCAAAAACACTCTTTGAATATGATGGTCCTCATTCTCGAATGGACATAGATGAAAGTTACCAAGGAATTACTTCGTAACTCGATTTATGAATTTATTCTGCATTCTAGAACGGCTTGCTTCGTATTGTAAATTCGTTGTAGGATTTATGTAGGATTTACAAACTCGAAAAGGCAGTTGTAAATCAGACGAACCGGTGTGCGCCTGTGTTTTTAACGGCTTTATGAGAAATCCTTGGGGATTGCCATCACTTCGATTCTACAGACATCCACGGAATTAAATAATTATAATAATAAATACGACCATGTATTGGTGTGCACCAGAGTTTATAACCGCCGTCTTTGGGAGAAGTCCTTGGGGATTGCCGTCACTTCGATCCTACAGACCCACAAAATTAAGCCTTTAACCAGTTTAATCACCTGTGCATTGTATATTACTATTGCACTTTACTGTTACATTTGCACTTTGGTTGGATGCCAAACTTCTTTTCATTGTATTGTGCTGTATGATAATACATTTGAATCTAATCTAATTTTGATCAGACGTAAATTGCTTTCACGCTACATAGCGTGTGTGTATGTACAGTATCCTTACAATCTCCTGCATCAGCTGCTGCATCGTTAACACTTTGGGCGCCAGCCGCTTTAGTCATCCTTGTACCTACTGCGCCACCGCTGTAAGAGATGGGGATTTTCACTGTGCGTCGCAGTGTTTGGAGGGCTATATTATAGCTATGGAGACGATACTATGGCTCATTTGACATTATCCATCGTTCAACATGTGAAAAAGAATACATTTGTTCATGTATACGTTATATATATATATATCGTTTTGAATACTGCATACGTTGATCGACTGGATCGATATGAAATCATTGTAGGATCAAGGTGGAATTGACGTCAGATAGTCCTTACCTTTGATCGGGGGTATCCCAAAAAGAATATTGTCTGATTGCGATTTCCAGTATTGGTGTCCATCGGGTCCCAGACATAATCCGGCACAACACATGCATCGAGGGGCCATGGACGCATTCCAATGTGATCGGGTGAACCGCTAGGCTTGCCTGGACCAAAATTCTTCGCCCGGAGGAAATTAGATGTAACGCACTGTTATAAATAAGGTTTCAAAGGGTGGGCGATACTGCCACCTAGCAGGATGAGGCCGGTATTGCACTCTAGGCATCTCAGAATGATTTCCTATGGTAACACCGATGTCCATGACATTGCATAGAATAAAAAAATCGAATAAAAGAAAAAACTATGAAAACCCGACTATACTCGGGTATGCCGCTCAACCACTGGTGAGATAACCTGACTATCATCGGGTCTGGCACTGAATGTGTTAATAAACTACAGAGACTACAGATTTATATGGAATTAATCTATTCTTAGTCTATTCCACTATATCTGCACGATTCAGCGGGTGAGGCAGGCGGCTTAGTGAAGATACTGTACATACGCGCGTGTGTAATGCTCACAATGACATTTACACCAATGTACATAGTACTACCATAGTAATATATATAGTAATACCATAGTACAACACCAATACCTCATTGAGTCATGACTATAAATGCAAAGCATAATTGTTAATGATACACAAATATTGTCGCGTTTATCTTTATAATTATTAAACAGTTTAATCACCTGTGCATTGTATATTACTATTGCACTTTACTGTTACATTTGCACTCTGGTTGGATGCCAAACTTATTTTCATTGTATTGTACTTGTGCTGTATAATGACGATACATTTGAATCTAATCTAATCTCATTTCGATCAGTCGCAAATTGCATTCACGCTACCTGTTGAATTAATATTTCCCCCATAAGGGTCAGCATGGAGTAGACGCAATGGATAGCCTCTCCTTATAAGGAGCTGGCGGGGCGTTTCTGTATGCAAATTCAGGTGTACGAGAACACGCTTCCAGCTTAAGAATGAGTGACGTTTTTCATTCATGGGAACCCAGCTGCGAAGATTTTGGCCACTACTGAGCAGGGGTGTAAAGTACTTGAGTAATTGTACTTTGTTACAATACTTAAGTACTGTTTTGGGGAATTTGTACTTTACTCAAGTATTATTAGTTTTGTATACTTTGTACTTTTACTCCATTACATTTCAGAGGGAAAAAAACATACTTTTTACTCCTTACATTTAAAATGCAGACCTACAAAGTACAAATCTCACAGGTCCAACCATTTTAATTAGTATATTTGAATTGTTTATCTGGCCGAACTAACGTTAACGTTATTAATCCTGCGACTGCAGGTAAACAGCCAATTAAATCCTCATCAATGGAAAATGAACCCGCCCATACCCATGCTGATTGGTCCTTGTGCAAAGACTAGAAAGCGGGGATCTTTGATTAAACACCTGCTATCAGAAGAATAGACAGTCAGAGTGACAAGCAAGATGGCCACAATGAGTGATGAAGAGGACGAAATGGTCGGCGACGGCGTGGACGGACAAGACGAGCATCCATGGCCCTATCTACATAAACTGTTCTCTTTGGCCACAGTCAACACTTATAAAATGAAGTGTCTCCTTTGCCTCCCCCGATCCCATGAAATCTCTGCATTAAAAAATTCTCCATCGAATTTGAAGACTCATGTCGAGGCAAGTTTGCTAGTTAGCTAACGTTTTTCCCGTTTCACGTTTTAACGTTTTATTTTACTTTACTAATGTAGCTAACACAGCACTAAGTTCGTTTTGCTAATGTAGACAACGTTATCGATTCCAGTAATGTTAAAGTCATTAAGAAGATTAACTTGGCTAACCAGCTAAACTAATTCTAGCTAACGTTAGCTTACTTAGCAGGATGACACACATTTTCATGATTTGTCCTTGCTAATGTTAGCTAGCAAAGTTGTCTAGCCCCTACTAGCCGCCCATATGATAATTGGATTTGATTTGATTTAAATTTGTCTTGAACATAGAAACATAAAACAAGTTCAAAAAACAAAAAGGTAAATAGTCAAAGACTATTTCCATACAATAAGTGTTTGAGAAGGAACAGGGGGAAGTAAAACAACTTATCAAGCCCTGCCCCTTCCTTACAATATTTGACATTATAATTTAATAAAAATAATATAACAAATAATGAAAAATAAAATAAAAGTACAGTTTTTTATATATCCAAATGAGAAAAAATAATAGGCAGTCACATTACTGCTCAAGCTCCTCTCTCTTATGTGTCCACAGTGGCGAATCCTTATGGAAGCCAACGGAAGCCATGCCTCCCTATTAAAATATGAATTAATATCAAATATGAAATATGAAAAAAAAATTAAAAAAATAATATAGTTTACATTCTTTTTCATCTGTGCATCTGTGTTATATATATATTTTTTTTTTAAATGTCTCCCTCTTCTCCTTCTCACTCCCTCGAACACACTGTCAGACTCACTGCAGCTATAGAGGAGAGGAGGCAGGGGGTAGGTCTCTTTCTCCAGCCTCAACCATGTGATTCATGTATCTAGAGTCCAAAACCGATCCTAATCAGATTCGAGCTGACTGCCACACCTTAAAAGTTTAAAACGGGGCTGTGAGAAGAATCCTGAGTGTGGCCTCCCCTTTGCACTCATTTCACATTTTCCCCCCTGGAGGCGGGGCAGGTCAGAACACGTCTGAACGTCATCCCCTCGCGGGATTGATTGAAAATGTTATTAACAGAGCGGGCACGTTCGAATTTATGATTTTTTAATGAAGAAACTATGATTGTATTATTCCATGTGGCAAATAAAAAACTCTGAACTGAACTGAATCCTCTATTAGTGTATCTAACATTTAGCACTTTAATAGCAACTTATTTTCGCCGGCGGGACATTTACTGAGGACCAGCAGAGCACACCACTGTGGATATTATGATTTAACAAATCTATCTGGCAAGAGGAGGACCACATTATTGACCAGGTAAGCACTGAGTCACTTATTCCTCCGTAGTAGCCAGGTTAATGTGCACCATCAAGCACTGCTTAAAAGCTAGCGGTGGGTCCAAAATATATCGGATATAAATGTCAAAGGTACCCAGCGTTCCATTAGGGTTTCACACACAGATGCGGCGGGGTTTGAAAGCTCGGCGTTGCTAATAAACATTTTTAATCATTTTTATAAACGAGTAAAACTGAGGCTGAAATGGCTGCTTCCGCATTTTACAGTAGGAGCGCTCTGATGGCTGGGCGCGCCGCGCAACAGACACGTGAATGAATGAATGAATGAATGAAAACTTTATTTAACAGATTGCAGAATGGGTACAATACAGTACGGCTCAATACACACAATTGTTAAGGGGATGCAGACCAGAGAAATACGTTTGTCTTGTCTTGTTTGTCTAGACTCTAGACATTTGTCTAATAGACAGTCATATTCTCTCCCGGCCGTATGTATATTTCTCTCCCACCCACCCACCCCCTCCTAATGTACAGTCCCCTCCCCATCATATGTATATACTCTGTCAGGATCTATGGGTAACAGTACTGTATATTTGAATATCGTATATGTCACAAATGTAACCATACTAAATACCTGTATGTCATGTATGTCCCGGACCCTATGCCATAAATGTCATGTATGTTGTGTATGTCCCTATCCCATAAATGTCATGATGTCTTGTATGTCATAAATGTCACTATGAATTGAAAATGGGGGACCCTGATGTAAACAAGACAAACGTCTTTCTCTGGTCTGCAATGCATCCCCTTATACAATTGTGTGTATTGAGCCGTACTGTATTGTACCCATTCTGCAATCTGTTAAGAAAGTTTGACTGGCCGCCGAGCCATACTGTAGTGTACATGGTGACTGCTTGACTTAAAAAAAAATTAAAAATTAAAAAATTAATAAAAACATTTAATAATTTTTTTTTTTATTAATTTTTTTTGGCTTCCCCTGTTATTTTACCCACGCGACGCCACTGTGTGTCCATACGTGCTTGTTTATAGCTACCTTTAAATTGATTGATATTTTTGCTTAATTTTATACTCTCATCCAGACCATTCCAGAGTGATACCCCGCAAACATACTGTAGGTTGCTTTAAAGCTAATGTCCCTCTAAAATTATAAACACTCTCTAGCCATGACATTTTTTTTTAATGTTGCTTGGTAATTCGTTTTTTATTGCCAGAAACATAATTTGTGCAGATTTGAATTTGATTAAGTCCATGCATTTTAATGTTTGACTCCTTACAAACAGACTATTTGATTGTGTGATCTAAATATCTACCATGATGTACTATCCGTATGGCTCTTTTTTGCAATGTGCATATCTTTTGGAAGTTGCTTTTATAAGTATTTCCCCAGGTTTCAACACAATATGATATGATGTGTGTGCAATATAATGTATATAGAGTTTTCTGATTCAGGATATATCTAGTCTTGCCCAGTATACCAATACTTCTCGCTAACTTTGAACACAAATATTTTATATGGGGTTTCCAGCAGAGTTTGTGGTCTATTAAAATAGATTAAAATAATCACACACGTTATAGCTAGCTAAGTACACTAATCTATACTGTTGGGTTAACACACTCCCTCTTACATTGTTGGATACAAAAATGGTAGACCAGGGGTATCAAACTTATTAAATTTTTAAAATTTACCAAAATTTTAATTATTCCAAACTGACTTCTGCTTCACAGAAAAGAAAGCTGGAGACCAGTCACGCATCCAACAGCAAGCAACTGAAGATGGACAGCTTACCACCCAAGCATGTGTCTCAGGCCACTGTGGACAAAGCTGTGTTAAGATACATAGTTCAAGGACTCAACCTTATAGTGTTGTTGAGTTGCCATCATTCAAAACCCTGATAAATGGTTTGCGACCAAGCACTAACGTCATTACGAGGCCCACTGTCCACTCGAAGATCAGCAAAGCTGCTCAAATCATGAAAGAGACAGTCACTGCTGCTATGAGTGAAGTTGAATGGATCGCGACAACAACAGATTGCTGGACAGCCCGACGAAGAAGTTTCATTGGGGTAACCGGCGCTCACTGGATCGACACTGAAAGCTTTGTGCGTTCTGCTGCACTTGCCTGCAGAAGACTGAAGGGCTCCCATACGTTCAATGTTTTGGCCAGTGCCTTAAACGACATTCACTTGGAGTACAAAATCCGCAAAACAAGATTGTCTGCACTACCACAGACAGTGGATCCAACTTCGTGAAGGCTTTCAGGGTTTTTGGAGAGGAAAACAACAATGACGCAGCTGAGAACAGCAGAGAAGTGAGTGGAACAAGAGAAGAGCTGGAAACTGACCATGACGAAGAAGATAACCATGATGAGGGAACTGAAGATGTGGAATTCCAAGATGCCTCAACACTCCTGCAACAGGATGACCGCTTTGAATACCAACTACCAAAACATCAAAGGTGTGCCTGCCACATCCTTAACTTGGTGTCAACTGTCGATGCTCAAAAAGCCCTCTCAAAGCAGGATGCCTACAAGAAGCTCTTCAGGTCTAGCTTCGCCAAGTGCCAAGGTTTATGGAACCGAAGCGGCAGATCAGCTCTGGCAGCTGAGGCTGTTGAAGCAGAAAGCAGGCTTCAGCTGATAAGGCCCAACCAAACCCGTTGGAATTCAACGTTCATGGCTGTTGAGAGAATCCTCCAAATCTGTAAGGAAGCAGGAGAAGATGCGATCAGGAGTATCTGCACTGCTCTTGATGTTCGAATGTAAGTCGTGTTTCTCCTCTAAATTGTGTTTAGCAACAAAATATTCTCTCTTAATTGTACATGAATGGATGGTGACCATTGCTGTAAAAGCAAGACATCCAAAGATGTACTGTATCAAGTCAAACATGCAATACAAGATAAATATATACAAAATATAATAGTAAAAATGATGAATATAACTCTCTCTCTGAGCATTTTGAGCATCTATGTTAAAACCACCCTCTTTTCTTCCACACCCTTCCTCTCCTTCTCCCCCTGCCCCCCTCTCACACCATCCCTCTATCTGTTTTATTGGAGTATCCTTTAGGGAGCGTGGCTGAGGATGAGGAAGGAGGTGTTTGAAAGTATATGTTGCATTAACGTAACAAGTCGGTAGTCAATTTCTCTCTCTCTTTTTCTCTCTCAGGTTTAATCAGGCAGAATTCGCGTTCTTGTGCGAGTGGGCCACCACGATGAGTCCGATTGCAAAAGCGCTGAACATTCTGCAGGCTGAGACCAATGCACATCTGGGGGATGGCTGCTGCCAACACTCGAGCAGTTGAGCGTGAAACTTGAATGAAGCAAGCTCTCGCTCAAATACTGTGGTGTACTGGTGGATGCCCTTCAACAGGGAATCAAGTCCCGCTTCAAAGACATATCAAGATTCTGAAATCATCGCAGCTGCCATCCTGCTCCCAAAATTCCGGATCTCCTGGACAAAAGATGAAAACCTCATCAAAAAGGGTAGGTTAACAGAAACGGCATACTTTTATAATGCATTCAAGAGTTTCTTATTCATGCACACCCATTATTTCATTCACACTAATTATCTTAAACACCATAAAAGTATCCTCCAATACAATATAGCCTACAACAACAGTAACATCAAAGTTCATAAAGGCAGCTTTATGTTGTGCATTTTAGTAAGTAGTGGATGTAGCTGTTCAGGATGCACAATGCTTGTTGTTACAAAGGATCAGATTAAACCGAATATATATATTTATTGATTGATATATATTGCATAGTATTTGTATGTCGTTTGATATCCCTTGTATATTCCTTGTACATATACACGGAATGTCCCTTTAGCCTAGTACAGACCATAATATTTCATTCTCCTATTGGACAGCGGTCCACAGGCGCCAGGGCCGCGCCTCCAGAGTCAGGTTCAAAGCCACCGTCAAGACATGTCTGTACATGCCCGGCCTTGCCCAGGAATACGAGACAGAAATGAGGTTGGCACTAGATTGTTCGCCGTGCATATAAATATGGCGCAGGTGAATACAGAAGTAGAGTTACCCAATAAGTTGAAGCCTCACCCACGATACTCCGTGCGGTGAAGTATGGCCTGTTTGGCCCCAAATAGAGCATTGAGACCGCGTGCGAATTAATAACTGAATTGTCAGAGTTTGGCGCTATACCGTCGAGTGCGACATATTTCTATTAAGTCAGTAATAGTCTATTTGTGTATAGTGTATCGTGCGGCTAAAGTTCTACAGTGACCAGCATCACCAGCGCTTCCTCGTATCAGCTAGAGTGCTTATCCAGGCTGGGCTGCTTTCATGGCGCTTTCACCCGAGGAGACCTAGACGAGAACCGTGTGGACATGTACACTGGATTAATCTACCCGACGACTACATAGCCCTTTGCGGCTGGATTATATTTGTTTTGGTCCTGTGATTTATGGAGCGGAGAATCGCCGACGCCTACACGCGTGGGATTTACCCTGAGGAGCCACGTCGAGTCTGCGCCTCAGAGAGCCTGAGGCCGGCTAGCTTTCTTCACTGTGGAGCTACAGTCTACGGAGAACAGCTGTATTCGTCTGTGGATCAAGAGACTATTGCACCGTCTCCTGTACTTGGAGTCTCCTTAGTCATCGTTGACCAGACTCTCTACTACCGACAGATCCTCTACCCCTGCTGGCTTACAACCGGGGGGACCCTTCCAGTATCTCCCGCTATATATTACTAGTGTACCATAGATATAATTCCCTAAGATTCAGGTTGTATAATTACCTCCTGCGTAACCAGAGAATGGACATTCATTATTGATTTGCCTACGCACATTCCTTTGCCTTATAAGCGCATCCAAAGTAAAATAGAGAAGTATATTATGTAACTTTTGCTGCAATAAATACTTGATTACACCTTTGTGTGGAACCGATTCATTGTGGGAAGTGTTCATCATATTTATATATCATGTACTGTATGGCCAGTAATTAAAGTACATAAAGCGGTAGTGGTTTAATGATACCATACTTATCAATACAGTCAGGGAATTGTACCCCTCAGTTACAATTGGTCCTTCGAGCCGGAGGGTAACTAGTGTAATATTAATATAGTGGTATTAATATTGACATGGCCTATGATGAACACTCCACAAAACGGTTCTCCTAAAGTAGATCGCCCGCAGCGTAGACGGCAGACACCTCAGTACTTAGAGGATTACGTTGCCAATATACTACCTAGCTTTCTACAGACGGTAAACGCGGAAAAAGTAGATAGTAAAATTATGTCCGACCCTATCGACCAGGCTACCCCGCCAATAGAGGCCCTAGTGGGTTCTAACGTAACTGACCAAGCTCACGGTAGGGACCAGGAGGGACCCGACATGACTTTACCCCCCGCTAAGACCGAAGAAGTAGTCCCCGGAGAGCTCCAGGATAAAGACAGCTCTCCAGGGATGGAACTCTACCCGCTACAAGAAGAGGAGAGCACCCCGGAGATGGATCTCCAGGACTCGCCACAGGAGAACAGATCTCCAACGAGTACTGCCAGGAGCGGATCACCTCAACCAGCGTCTTCCCCCAGCGAGGCGGACAAGATGCTGGCACAGGCATTCCTCGCCAGCCTAGCAGCCTCAACAGAGCGCGATCGACTCCAAGCACAGACGCTTAGTGAGCGCGAACATTCTTCCATGGAAAGAGAACGCCTTCAGGCGCAGCAACGGAGCGACGAAGATCGTATACGTCTAGAGATTAGACGCCTTCAGACGGAAGAGAATATGGTAAGGGACCGGGCCGAAGCCCAGCGCGCCGCCGCCGAAGCCCAGCGCGCCGCTGCCGGTGCCCAAAGAGAAGCAGAGCGCGACCTCGCTCTCACCAAGCGCGAAGCCGAGCGCGACCGATTACAAGCGCAGATAATGGAGCAGCTGATCACCAGGGCAACACCCCCTCCCTCCGCACGGGGTTCCAGGGCCTCGTCAAGACAAGGGTCAAGGGCACCCTCCCCTACCCGATCAAGCGACCCTGAGCCCGACCACCAGAGAGAGCCTATACCCCCCTCCGAACCCCTTCCCCGACCGGTCCAAGTGAGACCCAGCTACAAGGAAGAAACGGTCTACACCGCGGAGAGGCTAAATAGACGACTACAGGATCTAGAGGACCTGCCAGAGGAAGAAGAAGAGGGAGAGGAGGAGAGTCAAGCCCGACAGCAGCACAGTACTCCACAGGACCAGGAGGTCCAGTACAGCCCAGGCTCTACCCCCGCGGCTCTGCGCTACAGACCCCCGACTCAATTCACGGGTGAGCTTGACGCACGACCAGCCCCGAGGAACAGCACCTGGATACGCGGGCCATGGTACCCAGCAGGTACCAGCCCACCAAGAGGCGTAAGAGGAGACTCGCCTAGGAGGCCTCTCTTCCAACGCTCACCGATGTGCCAGCCATCCATGGCATCATACATTGGCACACCGACGTTTCCGGACTTCACCCACGAGAACAGAGCACAGTACACGGAGCTACGAATGTGCTTAGAGACAATGATGTCCGATGTAGCTGATTAACCGTACAAGTATGCTATCCTACTGAAGCACCTCAAGGTGCCCCGAGCGCACAATATAGCGCTGGCCTATGCCACCTCTACTACCCCATACACAGCGGCTCTAGCAGCACTCGACCAAAGATATGGACGCATATGGGACTACGTAATACAAGAGATAAGGCATATTGACCGCCTACCCCCAGCCACAGACAATCGCTCACTAGATGACCTGTCTATCAAGGTACAATCCCTGGTAGGGATGCTGGGGGCGCAAAGAGAAAAGGGTATGCACGAACTGTACGCGAACTCTAATGTCGAGAGGATTTTAGAGAAGCTTCCGCCCGCCCGACAAGAGCGCTTCAGGCGGCAAAGAGACCACCGTGATCCTAACGGTCCCGAGTAGGGATGGGTATCGTTAGGATTTTATCGATACTACTACTCTTATCGATACTGCTTAACGGTTCGGTACTTTATCGATACTCTTATCGGTTCTTTTTGGTTCTTTTTTTGCAAGAAAAAAAGACAATTAATTAAGAACAGAATCAACATTGCTTTATTATTTATAAATACAACTTTATAAATAAGTATTATAAATAAATATAATTTCTTCAGCAACAGCAGCAGCAATGTTCTTTTATATAACTTTATAAATAAATATAATAAATGAATATAATTTCTTCAGCAACAGCAGCAACAATGTTTTAAATGTGTCTGACTCTGAATTATAGACTTTTTATAATAAACAACAAATGCAAAAGGCTAACAGAACTGTGACACTCGTTCACCCTATCCTCTGTCATCCTTCCTCTAGCTGCTAGGGTGAAAGGACTTTGGGTGGTGGAGGGAGGTAGAGGGAAGGATGTGTGGTGGCCCTGGGCTCACTGGCCTGGGACACATTGGTGGCTGACGCCTCAGCTTGACGATCTATAAAAAGTTTAGATTGTAGTATTTGTAGCTAAACAATTATTTTGTTTATTAGCCTATTTGTAATAATTCGTTATTAGCCTAGGAAACTCCGTATCTTGGCTTACCGGCGGCAGTGGACGTGGATGCAGATGGAACACTGCGCGCAAGGCAGTCGAATACGCGCATTTCTGCACACTAATATCATGTTTTGCCAACAGATGTTTTGATAAATTGCTCGTATTGCCACCCTTACTGGCAAATGTTTTGTTGCACTTGTGGCAACGTGCGTTGTATATCCATACTTTCTTTAGAACGCTTCGCTCTATCCGCCATCACGAGTCACGGTGCATGCAGACTCAGAGCTGTCTGTGTCTGTGTGCAGCGCGCTTCAGCACGGAGAACTTTCATTAAGGAGTACCCGTATGTAGCACTACTAGCGAGCGACTCGCGAGGAGTGTGTGTAATAATGACTCGCTGTGGCTCGCTTCTCGTGCAGAGACAGAGAGAGGATAGATCGTTTGCAACTTTTAAATAATAATAATAATAATAATAATAATAATAATTTCTCTAGAGTATCGATAGCAGTACCGAGGACGTCGGAGCTTATAAATACTCCGGTATTTTCTAATATAGTACCGGTTCCCGTTTAAAACCGGGGTCCGGGGGGCATCCCTAGTCCCGAGCCATCCCTCCTAGACCTAGCCGACTTCCTGGCGAGAGAAGTCAACAGCCTACGGTTGGATACGTTCATGCGGAGCACCCCAAGCTCCAGAGAGGGACCTAGGAGAGCAAACGATGGCCGAAGATTGGTGACCGTCATGCACCAATCAGAATCAGTACCGAGCAGCAAGAACCACAGTACCCCCTCGATGAAAGAGAAGTGGAAGATGGTGTGCCCGTACTGCGAAAAGGAACACTGGTTGTCACAATGTGACACGTTCAAGAAGATGACCGCCGACGAGGTGAGTCAATGGATAAAGTCCAACCGACGCTGTTACCGATGTGCGCGCAGTCACATGGCAGCCGATTGCCGCTTAAAGAAGAGGTGTAGTCGGTGTGACGGAGCCCACCTAGATGTCCTACACGACAGTAACAGAAGAAAGCCTGCACCCTCAAGCAGCACAAAGGCAAGTGTTATGTACATTGACCCCGCCAGCAGCGGGGGCGCCCGGGTGCTCTTAAAGGTGGTCCGCGTAACACTGAGTTACCAAGACAAGGTCATGGACACTTACGCCGTCCTTGACGACGGGTCAGAGAAGACCCTTCTCCTCGCGTCCGCTGCGGCCCAGCTGGGGCTGCGGGGGAGCGAAAACCAGATGACGATTTGGACAATAAGAAGAGATCTAAAGACGATAAAGGGCGAGAATGTCTCCTTCACTATCGCAGCAAGCGGGCAGCCAGAGAGACGGTATAGGATTACTAATGCTTTCACCAGCCAAGAAATAGGCCTGTCGCAGTACACCTACCCCATCGCCAAGCTGATGGATAAATATGTGCACCTGCATCAACTACCTATACCGCTCATAGACGGTGCCACCCCGACCCTGCTGATAGGCTCCGACCATGCAGACCTCATCGTCCCGATTGACCGGGTCCACACAGGGCCCAGAGGCTGTCCTGCAGCAGTCGAGACCCGCCTAGGATGGACATTACAAGGCCCCCTCGCTAAGTCTCTTAACCGAACAGCAGCCACTAACTGCCTCCACTCCAGAGTGACAGAAGAAGACACCACCCTCCTACAGCATGTCGAGAGGCTATGGACACTAGAGACAATGCCCTTTAAGAACGAAAAGAAAGACATTCGTTCCAAGGAAGACATTTACGCTATAGCCCTCCTCGAGCAGGGGACAAAGAGAGTCAAAGTCAACGGAGTGATGAGATACGCAACTCCACTCCTGAGGCGAGAGGGTATGCCTACCTTCCACGCCCCAAAAGAAGCGACGGAGCGGTATCTATTGAACACAGAGCGGCGCCTAGCCAGAGACCCCGCTCAAGAGACGGTGTACCGCGCTGAGATTAACAAGCTAATCACAGCGGGACACATAAAGAAAATTGACATTAAAGAGGCCGATCAGACGACCGAATCATGGTACGTGCCGCACCACAAAGTCCACCACAACGGCAAGGATCGTATTGTGTTCAACTGCAGCTACCAGATCGGATCACAAAATCTGAATAAAGAGCTCTTGCCCGGCCCAACACTCGGCCCCTCTCTACTAGGCGTGTTACTACGTTTCCGCCAAGACAAGGTGGCCATCAGCGGCGACATCAAAGGGATGTTCCTGCAGGTGAGACTAGTGGAGGAGGACAAGC
The DNA here is from genome assembly GCF_963971535.1 of Notolepis coatsorum. Taxonomy (NCBI): domain Eukaryota; kingdom Metazoa; phylum Chordata; class Actinopteri; order Aulopiformes; family Paralepididae; genus Notolepis; species Notolepis coatsorum. The sequence continues at coordinate 62,867,666 of NC_140172.1, forward strand.
CCCTGCTGCGGTTCCTATGGAGAGAGAGGATCGGGGATGAGCAACCAGCCATCTATCAATGGGAAGTCCTCCCTTTCGGAACCACATGCAGCCCATGCTGTGCTACGTTTGCACTGCAAAAACACGTCGCAGAGGACCCAGCAGCTGATGAAGAGGTCCGACAAAGTGTAGGAAATAGTTTCTACGTGGACAACTGTCTGCAAAGCGTCTCGACGCCAGAAGAAGCCGAGGCCCTTCTACTCAAGCTCCGCGCCTCCCTGATCAAAGGCGGCTTTGATCTCAGGCAGTGGGCCAGCAGCGACCCGCAAGTATTGCGCAGCCTCTCCCCCGAGGACAAGGCAGCAAGCAGCGAGACCTGGATGGCGACCATCCCAGGAGAAGCCCAAGAAATGACATTAGGACTAGTCTGGCGCTTCAAAACAGACTCGCTCCATTATAAACACACACCCCTGACCAAGGAGCAGGGAAGGTCGACTGCACTACCGACCACCAGACGGAGTGTATACAGAACACTCGCCAGACAATATGACCCGTTGGGATGTATTCTACCTTACACCACCAGGGCAAAGATGATTGTAAGAGCGTTATGGGACAAGGACCAGGGCTGGGACGACCCCATACCCGAACACCTTGCATCCACATGGAGAGAGTGGGAGACGGAACTCAGCTCACTCCCAGGTGTCAACATACGCCGCAGCTACTTCCCACCCACAGTGAGGCCGGAGACGTGCCAGATGGACCTGCACGTCTTCAGCGACGCCTCCGAAGTAGCCTACGGTTCGGTGGCCTACTTGCGTGCCCGAGAGGAGGGAGGAGAAATACATACTGCTTTCATCCTGGCTCGCTCAAGAATAGCCCCACGAAAGCAACAATCTATCCCGCGTCTAGAGCTCTGCGCAGCCCTAGCAGGAGCGCAACTCGCCACGTTAATCCAACGTGAACTCACCATTCCGGTGCAAAGAACAATCTTGTGGTCAGACTCCACAACAGTACTCACATGGATCCGGTCTGATTCGTGCAGATACAAGGTCTTCGTGGGAGTCAGAGTCACAGAGATTCAAGATTTAACAGAAGTAGCAAGCTGGAGGTATGTGGACACAAAACACAACCCAGCTGACGTCATCATCCGGGGAATGTCCCTGGATGACCTCACCCGTCACAACCTATACAGTGACGGGCCAGAGTTCCTCAAGCTCCCGGAAGAAGAGTGGCCTACACCCACCCCACGGGAAGCGAGTAAAGAGGAGGCCGAAAACAAGAAATCTATGTTCTGTGGATTGAACACACTCGTCTCCACAGACCCCGACATAGACGATTGCCTCACCCTAGAGAGTGCGCAGCTAAAGACATTCCTGTGGCACCACCCAGAGGTTCAGCTCACTACTGACATTGCAGCAGCTGACTACGAAGAAGCAGAACTTCTTCTACTACAACGAGCCCAGAGAGACTCGTTCCCCGATGAGCTAGACTGTCTACAGGGAGCAAAGCCCGTCCCATCAGACAGCAGACTGCTCCACCTAGCCCCCGAGAGCGACGCCCATGGTCTCATCAGAGTGGGTGGTCGTCTGCGGAGAGCTCCAGACTTACCGGATGACGTCAAGTACCCGATAGTCTTAAACAGCCGACACAAGGTCACAGAGCTGATCATAAAGAAATACGACGAGGATGTGCATCACGCCAGGGCAGAGAGAGTCTTCGCGGAGATCAGACGTCGTTATTGGATACTGCAAGGGAGAGAAGCAGTGCGGCGCTTCCAGCGAACCTGTCTAGACTGTCGTAAGTGGCGAGCGCAGCCCAGTATACCCCGGATGGCTGACCTACCTCCCTGTCGCCTCCGACTCGGCGACAAGCCTTTTCACTCCACCGGTATGGACTGTTTCAGCCCGCTGTATATAAAGAAAGGAAGAGGAACCGAGAAGCGGTGGGGTATTGTATTCAAATGCATGACCACCCGAGCGATGCATATAGAACTCCTTCCAACCATGAGCACAGACTCATTCCTTATGGCCTTCCGAAGATTCACATCGCGGAAAGGCAAACCGTCTATATTATTGTCTGATCACGGGACAAACTTCAAAGGCGGAGAAAGAGAGCTGAGAGAGAGCTTCCAAGCTATGGGCCCAGAACTTAAGACCCACCTCGCTCCATCCCAGATTGACTTCCAGTTTAATCCCCCGAACGCACCTCACTTCGGTGGAACTTGGGAACAAGAAGTACGTTCAATAAAGACAGCCCTGTACGCCGTGCTTGGGGCCCAGACCGTGGCGGAAGAAGTCCTAATGACAGTCCTCACGGAGATCGAGGGAGTATTGAACTCAAAGCCCCTCGGTTACGTCTCAAGTGATGTAGCAGATGTCGACCCAGTCACCCCCAACACACTCTTGATGGGGCGGCTGGACCCCGCGCTACCACAGACAATGTACAGGCCTGAAGAAGCGAACGGCCGAAGAATGTGGAGGTACAGTCAAGTATTGGCTGACAAGTTTTGGAACAGCTTCCTACTCCACTATCTACCGTCTCTACAGACCCGCCAGAAATGGGTGAAAGAGAGAGACAATTTGACAGAAGGAACAGTCGTCATGATTATCGACCAGTCACTACCCCGAGCTATGTGGCCGGCTGGCCGCGTAAGCAAAGTGATCACCGGTGCCGACGGAAAGGTCCGAGCAGCCGAAGTGCTCGTCCAAGGACGGATCTACACCCGACCCGTGGCGAGGCTAATAGAACTGCCAAGGCTCCCCGATACTATCGATGACGACCATGACCCATGACTTTGTGAACTGCCCGACCCCTCACAACAGACATTGAGTAGTGGACAGTGCGGTTAATCTGTCTCTGCTTAGCTAATTAGGTGGGACTAATTAGGAGGCGGCTGTTACAAAGGATCAGATTAAACCGAATATATATATTATTTATTGATTGATATATATTGCATAGTATTTGTATGTCGTTTGATATCCCTTGTATATTCCTTGTACATATACACGGAATGTCCCTTTAGCCTAGTACAGACCATAATATTTCATTCTCCTATTGGACAATGGCCGCGCCTCCAGAGTCAGGTTCAAAGCCACCGTCAAGACATGTCTGTACATGCCCGGCCTTGCCCAGGAATACGAGACAGAAATGAGGTTGGCACTAGATTGTTCGCCGTGCATATAAATATGGCGCAGGTGAATACAGAAGTAGAGTTACCCAATAAGTTGAAGCCTCACCCACGATACTCCGTGCGGTGAAGTATGGCCTGTTTGGCCCCAAATAGAGCATTGAGACCGCGTGCGAATTAATAACTGAATTGTCAGAGTTTGGCGCTATACCGTCGAGTGCGACATATTTCTATTAAGTCAGTAATAGTCTATTTGTGTATAGTGTATCGTGCGGCTAAAGTTCTACAGTGACCAGCATCACCAGCGCTTCCTCGTATCAGCTAGAGTGCTTATCCAGGCTGGGCTGCTTTCATGGCGCTTTCACCCGAGGAGACCTAGACGAGAACCGTGTGGACATGTACACTGGATTAATCTACCCGACGAGTACATAGCCCTTTGCGGCTGGATTATATTTGTTTTGGTCCTGTGATTTATGGAGCGGAGAATCGCCGACGCCTACACGTGTGGGATTTACCCTGAGGAGCCACGTCGAGTCTGCGCCTCAGAGAGCCTGAGGCCGGCTAGCTTTCTTCACTGTGGAGCTACAGTCTACGGAGAACAGCTGTATTCGTCTGTGGATCAAGAGACTATTGCACCGTCTCCTGTACTTGGAGTCTCCTTAGTCATCGTTGACCAGACTCTCTACTACCGACAGATCCTCTACCCCTGCTGGCTTACAACCGGGGGGACCCTTCCAGTATCTCCCGCTATATATTACTAGTGTACCATAGATATAATTCCCTAAGATTCAGGTTGTATAATTACCTCCTGCGTAACCAGAGAATGGACATTCATTATTGATTTGCCTACGCACATTCCTTTGCCTTATAAGCGCATCCAAAGTAAAATAGAGAAGTATATTATGTACCTTTTGCTGCAATAAATACTTGATTACACCTTTGTGTGGAACCGATTCATTGTGGGAAGTGTTCATCATATTTATATATCATGTACTGTATGGCCAGTAATTAAAGTACATAAAGCGGTAGTGGTTTAATGATACCATACTTATCAATACAGTCAGGGAATTGTACCCCTCAGTTACACTTGTGGTTAAAAACTGTACTTGAACCTGGTTAGCATTTGTACAGATATTTATGGTTATGCATATGCTGTATTTTGTTCTCTTTATTTACCTCTATCTTTATATCTGTTTTCCCTAACCCCCCCTGTCTCAGGTCTGGACTACATCAAACTCCAATTGGAGTGCCCACTGGAACCACACACCACCAGTTCGTCTGACGAAAACGATTTATTTTCCTCTCTCAAGTCTACAACTGCTCACGACACCAGCAAGCAGCTGGATGGTTATCTGGCCTGTGCGACAGACACCACCAGGGAGTTACTACAGTCGTTCCCGGCTGTTTGCCGCCACTCCATCAGGACCAACACACCTCTTCCCGCATCAGCAGCCTGTGAAAGACTCTTCAGCATTGCAGGACTGCTATTCAGCCCCAGAAGGGCAAGACTAGACTCAAATCAGTTTGAGCATCAGCTACTGCTGAAGTTAAACCAAAGGTTTTACAGGTGAGTAAATGCAGCTACTGCTGAAGTTAAACCAAACGTTTTACAGTCGAGTAAATGCAGCTACTTCTGAAGTTAAACCAAACGTTTTACAGTTGAGTAAATACAGCTACTGCTGAAGTTAAACCAAAAGTTTTACAGTTGAGTAAATACACTGCTGAAGTTAAACCAAAAGTTTTACAGGTGAGTAAATGCAGCTACTGCTGAAGTTAAACCAAAAGTTTTACAGTTGAGTAAATACAGCTACTGCTGAAGTTAACCCAAACGTTTTACAGTTGAGTAAATACACTGCTGAAGTTAAACCAAAAGTTTTACAGGTGAGTAAATGCAGCTACTGCTGAAGTTAAACCAAAAGTTTTACAGTTGAGTAAATGCAGCTACTGCTGAAGTTAAACCAAAAGTTTTACAGTTTTGAGTAAATGCAGCTACTGCTGAAGTTAAACCAAAGGTTTTACAGTTGAGTAAATACAGCTACTACTTTATATCTTGTGAGCAATTCTTATGTATTTTTCTATGGCAGTGGTTCCTAAACCTGTCTTCAAGGTTTATTGTATTTGTTTTGTGTTGTGATATTATTCAGGATATTCTAGTATTCCGTATTTAATATTGTGATATTATTCAGGATACTCCAGTATTCTTTCTTTAATATTATTCAGAATACTCCAGTATTTTGTCTTTGATATTGTGATATTATTGAGTATACTAAATTTTTTTGTCTTTAACACTTTGAGTGCCAACTAAGGGTCCGGTGCCCCCGAACCCTGTTTGCGTGCCAACACCCACTTCAATGATAGAGCTCTCATATTTGTGAACGCATAAACTATATCTTAAATTATGGCTATGTGTATAATATGGCCGTCTCTTATCAATGACTTGTTTGCAGTCAACATTGTCGAAACGGATTGTTTTTAAGGCCAGTGCCTTAACACTTTCAGTGCCAACGACGAGATATCTCGTTAGTTCATGCCAACCATTGAGTGCCAGAGAGACGAGAGATCTAGTTTTTAATCGTTTAAAAAAAATTATTAGCGATTTCCATTCATATTTCATCAATCTAGCCTCCCGTTACCACTGGAACTCTCTCTGAGCTGAAAGTCAAGTTAGACCGCGCTCACAATCGTTGACACTGGGTGCTGCAATCCCGAAGATATATGTAGAATAAAGCAGGAAGCCAGACCAGCACTCTCAGGTTTCGAAAATTTTAATTGCAGCCGAATACAGACACGTTTCAGAACCAGTGTTCCTTCTTCAGTGTTAATGGCATGTTTGCAGTCAACATTGTCGAAACGGATTGTTTTTTAATCTGTTAATTTCCGTTTTATACCATTTTGAAAAACGCTCGTTTCTTGAAACTTCCAGAAGATTTCAGAAGATTCTGTGATAAACGCCCTTTACTGTAATACACAAAACATGTTGTAATTTTTCAGCCTATTTATGAATCGTTTTCAAATAAACGCTAGTGTAACTGAGGGGTACAATTCCCTGACTGTATTGTTAGATATGATATTTAATACCACTACCTCATGTACTTTAACTTCTGGCCACCCAGTACAAGATATAAGTATGATGAACACTTTCCCACCTGATGAAACGAACCAACACAAATGTACCAAATCGAAAGTTTAATACAGCAAAGGGTGTATACAACGATCACTTAATTACATTTATGATTTGAAATATGGAATATGCACTTTTATGGCAAATGAGTATTCGTAGGTAAATCAACATTGAATGTCCAATCTCTGGTTGCGCAGGGAGTAAGTATACAACCTGGAATATTTAGGAAACGATAGCGAAGGTACTTAAATGATTATAGCTGGATACACTAAGGGGGGGGGGGGTCCCGCTGGTTGTAAGACAGTAGGAGGGGGGGGTTAGAGAAGCCGCTGGCGGTATCCCATCTGGGCGACGGTGTCTTGGGAGAATCCAAAGTCTTGGACACGGTGCCCACAGAACCTCGGGCCGCAGACGAATACAGCTGGACCCTCTGTGGAACGGTATCTGCCGGTCCACAACGGAGAGACGTGAGGCGACCTCACGTGTAGAGCGCCGTCTCACCTGGAGTCCTCTCCGGGGGGTGATTCCAACACTCAGCAGTGTTGGCCTTTATCCATGGAATAATCAAAGCACACAAAGCATAATCCAAGCCGTGGAAGGCTCGCCGTCGTCTGGGTAGAGTAATCCAATATACAGGTCCAGTCGCTCTTGGCCCAGAGCTCCTCGGATGCAATCACCACTAAGGGTCTGACCAGCCTGGTTAAGCGTCCAGATAACGTCAGGAACGATGGGGGTACTGATAACTGGAGAACTCTAACCGAACGATGCACCATACATAAATAGACTATTATTAGCTTAATAGAATACGTCCAACTCGACGGTATGGTGCCAAACTATGACCATTCAACTATTAATCTACACGATATCTCAATGCCTATTCTGGGCCAAGTAGGCCTTACTACACCGCACGTGCGTCGTGGGGAGGCTTTTGCGTCTGTCACTCTGTTGGAGGGTAAAGAACTGGACTAAAAGAAAGTTCTACTTTACGAGCGCCATATATATATGCGCTATGAACAAATAGTACCATTCGTATTTCGCCCGGCATATTACTGCGCGGAACCGGGGGTTGCCTCGACATGTTAGGCGGCACGATTGAACTTGGACCTAGGGGTATGGCAACCTGGCGCCAGGTTCTCGTCCAATGGTAGAATGAAACTATTATGGGCTGTTTAGTAGAAACGGGGATATTCAATGCATATTGTACAAGGAATATACAGGGGATATCAAACGATATACAAATACAATTAAATATATATATATAAATAAATATACATATTCGGTTTAATCTGATCCTTCACAACAGCTAGATTATCGATAGTGTAGTGGCCGCTTGTCGCTCCCCAGTGAATTGACAAGCGTCCACGGTGCACCCGCTATTACTGGCTCCTACTCGGTCCCAAAGTTGTGATGTTGAATGAATTGAATGTCCAAAGTTGCCGCCGGTTCGGTTTACAGGGTTTATTGTTGTCCAAAGGTGAATGATGGTGAATGAAGGGTTAAATCAGAACAGTTGTCAAGTGCTCAGATGAAACAGTGAAACAGCAGTGAAACAGGTAGAAAATTGTATCCTAACACAGGTGCCCCCGATTCCATTGATCACCTTGGCTATTTATAGGGCTGTAATGGGTGGTGAGCCCTCTAGTGTCCAAACATAAATAAGACAGTTTAAAACAGTGCATTGATCCAATATATAATATATAGATAATAATAATACTAATAATAATCTATAACAAGAACACTCATTGGCCTTTACACCAGCCCCTAATTGTGTCTACACAATTACAAAACAAAACATGGTCGGTGAGTGTTCATTATAGCCTGCAATCCTCAATAATAATCAATCCCAAATCATAGTTCTAAACACGAAGAAGCTTGACTGGGGCTCTGGTTTCCGCTTGTTGTCCCTGAGCATGGGAAGAACAAATTAATTAGTCATTCGAATAACAGTCAAGGAAACTCAGTGATAATATTCAAAGTGTTTTTTTTTGTTTTAACAAACGGAGCCATATAGCTCTGATTGGCTATAAGCCAATGTACATTCAAAGTTCAACAGAGCCCTATGGCTCTGATAGGCATACAGCCAATGTCCACTGGTTGTGAGACTCCATCTGGGTCGTCAGGACTTTCTGCGGTAAGTCGGTCGGGAGGTTTCAGCCATTCTTCCCTGCAGGTTTCCTTTACGCCGTCGTCTTTTGTAGTTTCTCCTTTTGGAAACTGGCATATCCAAAAGTGTTTGGCCATCACCGGCCCCGGTAACACCATGGGCTTCCATGGGCTTCACTTGATAAGCTTGTTTAGGCAGTTGCTCCTCCACCGGCTCGTCATCTCCTCCAACACTCCCGTCCTCAGCAGGTCCTTGCAGAGCAGAGCCACGTCTCGGGAGATGCACCTCCATGCTGCCGTCCCTCTCCTCCTCAGGACGGTGCCGCCCGGTCAGCCCTCCTGGACTGGCTGAGACTGCTGCTGTCCTGCTTCTGAGAGCTCTCGTTTTAAACACTGGAGGTTCAGTAGTGGCCCTGTTGTGTGCATCTTCCTTATGTGCATCTTCCTCCTCCTCTGCCTCACTCTCTGAGGAGCTGCAGCCGCACACATCTGGTTTCCCAGTACATTCCTTATCTGTGGAGTCATCTGATTCCTCTCTCTCATCATCCTCCTCATCCTCGTCTTCATCAGGTGCACATGTAGCAGAGTCAATGGTTGGTTTTGGTGGTGCCGTTTCAGGTTCTTCCTGCATTTCCTCTGCAGCACTCTCCCCCACAGCTGCCACACTGTCCCTCTCGGCGTCTGACACAGTAATTTCCTCTGTCACTGCTTCTTCCTCTCTGCCTTCGTCGTCACCGTCCTCCTCTTTGTTGACGTCATCGACGCCGTCCTCTTCTTCCTCATCGACGCCGTCCTCCTCACCACCATCATCTGGTTCATTCGGAGGAAGTCTTTGGGTAGGACCCATCAGGTCGCCCTCCACCATCCACTCCTTGGAGGGAACATGAGGCGCGCTCGCTTTGTCGTCCTCTTCTTCCTCATCATCGACGTCATCCTCTTTGTCTTTATTCTGAGGAACCCTCTGGGAAGGATCCAGCAGGTGGTTCTTCATCATCCACTCGCTGGAGGGGACATGAATGGGGGTCGACTCATCCTCCTCATCATCATCATCTTCCTCCTCAATCAGGCCATGTTTCCTCAACCACTCCCTGGAGGGAACATGAAAGGGAATCGAATAGTCATCCTCTTCCTCATTATTGTCCTCTTCCTTATTATCCTCACCTTCATCATCGACGTCATCATCGACGCCATCCTTTATCATCCACTCCCTGGAGGGGACATAAATGGGGATCGACTCGTCATCGTCGTCCCCATCTTCATCGTAGTCCTCGCCTTTGGACTCAGACCCCAACTTTGGCTTAAAGGGGAGTTTAAGTATTTTGTACCTGCACTCCTTGGAAGTGAAATCATCACAGTGATTAATACACACATTTTCAGCGTTATTAATATGATATTCATCTGCCAATTCCTTGCTGCGCCTCTCAGTCAAGATTTGATTATACCGTTGATTTTGTTCCTCTAAACTTGACAATGTTCTTATTTTTGCAGCTATGGCTTCGATGTTAGTTTGCAGCTCAAGCTCCTCTTGTAAGGCCCTTATAGCCGCTTGCTGCTTCTCAAGCTCTTGCCTTTTCTTTAAATAGGCAAAACGTGTCATCAGGCCTGCCTTTTCAGCTTTAGCCTTTCTAATCATAGAGGTTGTTTTACTACCTCCATGACTGGTTGGCCTCATCTTGGCTTCAGACATGTTATTTATTCTTTTTATTTTTTATTTATCCTTATTGTAGTTTGAACGTTGCATTCACTTGGCGTGACGTCAGAGCTTCAAAGAGGGTTTGAGTTTCTTCCTGTTTATGAATGCAGTAATGTAGCTTTAGTTTGCCGCACATCTACAATGTCCAAGAGAACCACTGCTGTATCGGAATTAAAATCAGTCCATTGCGCCATTTAGTTTCCACACGTCGAGAGTGACTGACAACATTAATTGCAATGGTTCTCCAAATATTACGGCGTCCAATAAGTCCATAATCCACAGCATCACCATTAATCAATTTGTCAGTCTACGCTATAATACTCAACAGCGTAACAAGTAGCGAGTCACGTTTTCATAAATACAGCAGAGTCCAAACAATTCCACTACACGGTAGGCAGTTACAGCTTCTTCACAAATCCTTTATCCAGATCTTCATTAGGTAATCCCCACAGAAGTTTCCAATCTTCTTACCTCTTCCATTCGTGAGGAAAGTTGTCCTATACTTTACTCACGTCCTTTTTTCGTGAGGAGTTTTCCAGCTTTGTACTCACTTTACTCACGTCCTTCTTCCATTAGGTAATTTTCTACTTTGTAGTGGCCGCTTGTCGCTCCCCAGTGAATTGACAAGCGTCCACGGTGCACCCGCTATTACTGGCTCCTACTCGGTCCCAAAGTTGTGATGTTGAATGAATTGAATGTCCAAAGTTGCCGCCGGTTCGGTTTACAGGGTTTAAGTGCTCAGATGAAACAGTGAAACAGCAGTGAAACAGGTAGAAAATTGTATCCTAACACAGGTGCCCCCGATTCCATTGATCACCTTGGCTATTTATAGGGCTGTAATGGGTGGTGAGCCCTCTAGTGTCCAAACATAAATAAGACAGTTTAAAACAGTGCATTGATCCAATATATAATATATAGATAATAATAATACTAATAATAATCTATAACAAGAACACTCATTGGCCTTTACAGATAGTATATGTGTACTTATGCACGCTATAGAAGCGGGCTGAAAAATCAATTATCTTATTTCCTGATCGCACACACACGTACACACATATGGCACACGCTGATATATAGGTGAAAATAGCTGATTATCACAATACTGGTAAAATAGATTTCTTACCTCAGATCAGATGTTCTCCAAAAAGATTATTCCAATTCCTGATTGCCATTCCAAATATCGATCGCGTTTATTGATCCAACACTGGGTATTGGAAATATATATTCCACGCTGTTCTGACTGTCCACAATGAGTCCGATCGGCTCGGGTTACTTGCCTGAGAAGTAAAATGTGGATTCCGGATTTTTCTTTTCTCATCCATTTTCATTGAGTCCATTCCAATGCGTGCATTACCATCCGGGAGACGATGGGGGGCGGTATTTTCCCTATTCGAGTTCAGACAGATCCCCACTGGTAACATGAGGCTAGATTGATGAAATATGAATGGAAATCGCTAATAAAAAAAAATAACGATTAAAAACGAGATATCTCGTCGGCTGGCACTCAACGGTTGGCATGAACTAATGAGATATCTCGTCCGTGGCACTCAAAGTGTTAAACGACATTCACTTGGAGTACAAAATCTGCATTATGCTGTGGTTAATATTGTGATATTATTCAGGGTACTCCAGTATTCTGTCTTTAATATTGTGATATTATTCAGGGTACTCCAGTATTCTGTCTTTAATATTGTGATATTATTCAGGGTACTCCAGTATTCTGTCTTTAATATTGTGATATTATTCAGGCTACTCCAGTATTTTGTCTTTAATATTGTGATATTATTCAGGGTACTCCAGTATTCTGCCTTTAATATTGCGATATTATTCAGGGTACTCCATTATTCTGTCTTTAATATTGTGATATTATTCAGGCTACTCCAGTATTCTGTCTTTAATATTGTGATATTATTCAGGGTACTCCATTATTCTGCCTTTAATATTGTGATATTATTCAGGGTACTCCATTATTCTGTCTTTAATATTGTGATATTATTCAGGGTACTCCAGTATTCCGTCTTTAATATTGTGATATTATTCAGGGTACTCCAGTATTCTGCCTTTAATATTGTGATATTATTCAGGATACACCATTATTGTTTTTAATATTGTCATATTATTCAGGATACTACAGTATTCGGTCTTTAACACTTTCCGTGCCACGGGTCCGGTGCCCCGGAACCCTGTTGCGTGCCAACGGCCACTTCAATGATAGAGCTCTCATATTTGCGAACGCATAAACTATATCTTAAATTATGGCTATGTGTCTAATCTGGCCGTCGCTTATCAATGACTTGTTTGCAGTCAACATTGTCGAAACGGATTGTTTTTTAATCGGTTCATTTCCGTTTTATACCATTTTGAAAAACTCGTTTTTTGAAAGTTTCAGGAAAATATAAAGATTCTGTGATAATCGCCCTTTAGTGGAATACAATGGAATACACAAAAACGTTGTCATTTTTCACTCTATTTATGAACGGTTTTCAAATAAACGCTAGATTATCTATAGTATATGTGTACTTATGCACGCTATAGAAGCGGGCTGAAAAATCGATTATCCATTTCCTGATCAACGCACACACACACACATAGGGCCCACGTTGATATCTCTGTGATAAAAGCTCTGATTATCCCAAGACTGGTAAAATAGATTCCTTACCTCAGATCAGATGTTCTCCAAAAAGATTATTCCAATTCCTGATCGCCATTCCAAATATCGATCGCGTTTATTGATCCAACGCTGGGTGGTCAACTTTGTGCTCAAAACACAAAATCGACTAGAGCATACATGAGCCATCAAAGAAATGAAGCAAAAGTGGTTACCTGTGTTGAACTGGTTTATTTTTTTGAAAATAAAAAAATATACTGGATTACTATTACGACTACTAACGGAACGTAGACCAAATGCGTCCAAATTTTTATAGGATTCTAGCACATTTTCATAACAATAGCGAATATTACCGTTTTCATTGAGGTTTCTTACAAATTAACGATGCGTTATGTTGTCCTTTATATGCTGATTATCATTCAAATCTTAAATTGTACCATATGTCCCCCTTTAGACAACATATGTAACGCTACCAACACTTTTGTTAAGATAATTAGTTTACCATTTGCGGTCGCTATACCGAGGTCGCAGTAATAGTTTACCGCTGTTCAGATCACAGCGAAGAATAGACACATCCCAGTGACCTGTAACCTGTGCTAACGCTCATGGGAAATGTATTCATGTAGTTTTCAACATTTTCACCTTTTAATTTTAAACCAATGCTGCCATCTACTGACAACAGAAAGTGTTGTCTAATCGTCACCTTGATAGCCACTTCCGTATACAGCGTCGCCCGAAACCCATTCTAGAGATTCCCACTTTTTACTGGGAATGGGGCGTGGCCGTATTTGGTCCCAGACAATAAGAGTGGCTGCAATTGGTCACCGTGACGTTACCACTGCCAATACTACTGACACATCCCTATTGGCAAACTTTATATTTAAAAATAAAAATAAATTAAATCTTAATTTTTTTTTAAATAATGAAACAAATATTTTCTGTTCATTATAAAACTGTGGCGGGACAAATTAGACACAGTCTAGGTAATTAACACTTTGATTGCCAGGCTTATGTACATCATTATACCCTTCTCTGCCAGCTCTATTTGTCTATGGAGAAGTTCCCCTTCTTTGCAGGGCTATAACTTTTTAAATTGTATTGCTAAATTGACATTACTATGGACCATTCAACATCAAGTATCTATTGTTCAGGGTGTAGCAACGTTATACTTTTTCATTCACATATTCATACTAAAATACGGTCTAAAGTATAAGTATGTTTTTATCGTTTTCTGCAGAACGTGATTTATAGCCCTAAATGCATTATATTGATGATTGTATACAGTTTGATAGCGATCTGCGCGAGATAAAAAATTTCAAATGGACGTGCTTCTAGAAGTTACTACTTATCATCTGATGTTGACCGGATGGGGGGGGGGTCGTTTATAATTCCGTGGCCAACGTTAGATGATTCATCTAGTGTGGGTGATATGATCATTAGAGCAGTTTGTATCGAACACGTTAAAAAAAAAACGCTGAAACTCACCGTAGCTTCCTCGTAGCGTTGGGCGATGAGCGTGGAGCAAAAATATTCCTATTATGGGATGTTGAAATATGCGATCCATCTCCAGGTTGTATAATAGTATATACGTCCAAATCATGTTGTTTATCGAGTTATTGGTAACGGATTGCTATCTATTATGTCTAGCTCGAGTCCCGGGACTATTAGCGAGTGATCGGACCGAATTGGAATGAGCACCAGCTTCCGTTTTCCGGTTTCCGGTTTGGGCGATCCGCCGATCGGCCACCAGATGGCGCTCTTGAACCGTTGGACAGTTGAGAGGAGATCAACAGTAGATCTCAAGTCTCCGGGGGAGAAATATGATTGCGATCACAGATTTTTGAAATATTGATCTCAATGACGTGTCACGGCGTCATTGGCAGAATTAGCATGGCGGGGAATGACAAGTTTAGGTGTCCTTGGCGGGGAAAGTGTTAATGGGAAACACTGTTATTAGCAACAATGCAGCAGGCGGCTTGGTGAGGATGCATACGGAGCTGCATGCTCCTGGGCACCTGCGCTCAGCGCACACACACACGCACACAATATGGCATATACTACCAGGCCCAGACGCCTGAATTCTTTAACTAACGGATTTCCAGTTTGCGTTCTGCGCTCTGATTGGCCACTGACGTTTCTGGTCGCGCCAATCGTGTGACGGTTAAGCTTAGGTACTCTTTCGAAGTTGGTTAAGGTTAGAGTTTGTCTTAGAGCAGGGCGATAGAACACCAGCCCTGATTCCAAACTCTAACTCTAACTCTAAGAACAAGTTACAGGTTGAAAAAACCCTCAGCTCGGAACTAGGCAGAATCTGCATATGGCTCGCTGATAACAAACTATCATTACACATGGGCAAAACAGAGTCCATTCTCTTCGGTTCAAATAACAAACTCAGCAAGACCGACGGCTTCTCAGTTACAGTGGGTGACAATATTGTCACAAGGAAAGATGAAATTACCTACCTGGGTTCCATCCTAGAGGCTAATCTCTCCTGTGACAAAATGGCATCCAATGTAATAAAAAAAAGTCAACCAACGAACTCGATTCTTGTACCGGATCTCCTCTCTGGTAAACAAGAATACCCTGAAGACTCTGGCAGGAGCACTCATTCAGGGGTACTACGACTATGCTTGCACCTCATGGTACCAAAGCACCTCAAAGGCGCTAAAAACAAAATTACAAACATCTCAAAACAAACTGGTCAGACTACTGCTTGACCTTACTCCTAGAACCCACCTCACCCCTGCCCACTTTGACAACCTAGGATGGCTTAGAGTAGACGACAGAGTACAGCAACTTGCAATGGGCCTGGTCTACAAGATACACTACACGACCAAGGTACCCATGTACATGTCAAAATACTTCCCAAAGGTCAGTGAATACCACGATCACAACACCAGAGGGAGCTCCACAAATCATGTTAAACCCAGATTCGGCTCAAATAAGGGACTAAACACGTTTCGCAATTATGCCACATCAATGTGGAACGCCCTACCCAAAGCTGTAAAGGAATGTGGATCACTACCCACTTTCAAAACCTCTCTCAAGGGACACCTACGGGAGACTGCAATTCAACACTGGCCCCTGTAAATATCCTAACCCAACCCCCTCCAATGTACAGTAATTTACCTAGTATGGTTTTGTCAATAGTCCAATGTACAATTGTTTGTCCCCCCCCCCCCCCCCCCTCAATGTACAGTTTTACTTGTTTATACAGTGTGCCCCCCCCCCCAACCACCTCCAATGTAAATTACCCAGTATGGTTGTCAATATCCCAATGTACCCAACCCCCCCCACCCAACCTCCTCCAATGTACAGTTTCTACGTCAAATGTATATACTCCCTTTTCTTGACTCCTTCTGTATCACAAACAGTACTGTATTTGCAAATCTGGTATGTCATAAATGTATAGATGTAGCAGTACTGACTATCTGTATGTCATGTATGTCATATATGTCCTGATGAATTGAAAATGGGGGACCCTGATGTAAACAAGACGAAAGTCTTTCTCTGGTCTGCATCCCCTTAACAATTGTGTGTATTGAGCTGTACTGTATTGTACCCATTCTGCAATCTGTTAATAAAGTTTTCAATCAATCAATCAATCAAACCTTAACCAACTTCGAAAGCTTAACCAGTGATAAACTAGGCGTTAGGTAGTTTGCTGCTGTTCGAGGCAGAAATGGGCGCGTCACGCGATTGGGCGCACATGTCACATGACCAGAAACGTCAGTGGCCAATCAGATCACAGAACGCAAACGCGGAACTGGAAATCCGTTAGTTAAAGAATAGACGCGGCCCAGACTGGCCATCGGGAGCACCGGGAGTTAATTATAATTATAATTTTTTTTGCCTGCAGTCAGGCCACTGAACTTAGAAGCAGGCCAACAGTGTTTCTAGTTGCGGCAGCGCGATAGTTAGATAACCTAGGTGGGTGGGGAACAACCAGGAGATCACTGTCTGCGACAGAGTTGGAGAACTATCTCTCTCTATCTCCCTCTCGCTCACACACACAAATGGAGCCGCCGCATGTGATTGGTGGAGGCGGGACCAGGCCATACAACTGATTGACAGCCGAGACGGCGAATGGAATGGCAGATGGCACTGTGCAGAATGACAGGTAGTGAAGGAGAGATAGAGCGAAAGACAATTAACGTCGTCAAGCATAACCTGCGCTTGAACTTCAGCCTTGATGTCAAGATGGACAGTGGAAAAAAGAGGAAGGGTGGAGCCGAAGAAAAAGGCCCTTGCAGGAGATGCTGCTAAATCCTGCATTTTTTCTTGCACCAAGAAGGTCAAGGGACCACCAGGTTAGTCAGTGATCAAAATAAACATGTGGATGTTAGCTAGCTAACGTTACCATGCAATGCATCATCATCTCCCCTGTCAAAAGCCCAATGTTAAATCTGCCAAGAAACAAATCAATAATTGAACCCTTGTGTCTGAGAATTAAAGTGTTACACTCTTACCATATTAGGGGACTAAATTGAAAAACGCCATAAAAATATATGTTGAAATAATTTCCCACATTCTTTTCCATAAATCTTTTATTTAACTTCAGCCCTGATCATAAATTTTTTTTGTTTTTTTTATAATGTCAGATTAAAAATGAAAATAGTTAAATATGTGGTGGTTATGATCAGGGCTGAAGTTGAATAAACAATTTGTGAAAGAGAAAGTAAAAAGAAATCCAAGATAATTAAAAGATTATACACATTTGCCACATATATTGGCTACAAACATAATCACTGCCAAGTTATCAAAAAATAGTCTAGTTAATGTGATCAACTGTGCAATATGTTGCCATCTACTCTTGTCACAGTACAATCTACTGACAGATGCCTACCATGTTATTGGTATGGGCTACAAGTTCCTCCTCACCTTATCTGTTACCCAAGTGGCCTGTGAGAGAACCTTTTCTACCCTGAAGTTCGTCAAGAACCGGTTAAAAACCTCCCTCACCCAGGATAACCTCGAAGCTTTCCTTTTGATGTCAATGGGCAAATACTGCGGCATGGTCATGCTGGACCTACAAAAGGCCTTCGACACTGTCAATCACTCCATTCTGATTGACAAGCTAAAAGCAATTGGTTTTGATTGAGCTGGATGCAATCCTACCTGGAGGGGAGAGAACAGATGGTGGAGGTAAACGGTACCCTATCCCCCCCCCCTCCCAGTGAGCTGTGGTGTTCCACAAGGAAGCATACTAGGACCGCTACTGTTCCTAATTTATGCAAATTACATGTCGTCAGCTTGTGACTTCAACTTGTTCCTGTTCGCGGACGACTCAGCCCTGCTGGTCTCTGACAAGAACAAGTTACAGGTTGAAGAAACCCTCAGCTCGGAACTAGGCAAAATCTGCATCTGGCTCGCTGATAACAAACTATCATTACACCTGGGTAAAACAGAGTCCATTCTCTTCTGTTCAAATAACAAACTCAGCAAGACCGACAGCTTCTCAGTTAGTGGGTGACAATATTGTCACAAGGAAAGATGAAATTACATACCTAGGTTCCATCCTAGAGGCAAATCTTTCCTGTGACAAAATGGCATCCAATGTAATAAAAAAAAGTCAACCAACAAACTCGATTCTTGTACCGGATCTCCTCTCTGGTAAACAAGAATACCCTGAAGACTCTGGCAGGAGCACGCATTCAAGGGTACTACGACTATGCTTGCACCTCATGGTACCAAAGCACCTCAAAGGCGCTAAAAACAAAATGACAAACATCTCAAAACAAACTGGTCAGACTACTGCTTGACCTTACTCCTAGAACCCACCTCACCCCTGCTTACTTTGACAACTTAGGATGGCTTAGAGTAGACGACAGTACAGCAACTTGCAATGGGCCTGGTCTACAAGATACCCATGTACATGTCAAAATACTTCCCAAAGATCAGTGAATACCACGATCACAACACCAGAGAGAGCTCCACAAATCATGTTAAACCCAGATTCAGCTAAAAAAAGGGACTAAACACCTTTCGCAATTATGCCACATCAATGTGGAACGGCCTACCCACAGCTGTAAAGGAATGTGAATCACTACCCACTTTCAAAACCACTCTCAAAGAGCACCTACGAGAGACTGCAATTCGAAACTGGCCGCTGTAAATGTCCTAACGCAACCCCCTCCAATGTACAATAAATGTCCTATTAAACCCAATAATACACGAGACCCTCTTCTTGGGACCAAGTAAGGTTTCGTCGATAGTCCAATGTACAGTTACCCCCCCCCCCCCACCCCACCACCTCCTATGTACAGTTCCCCCCACCCCACCTACCAACCTCCTCCAATGTACAGTTTCTTCGTCAAATGTATATACTCTCTTTTTTAGACTCTTGTATCAAAAACAGTACTGTATTTGTAAATCTGGTATGTCATAAATGTATAGATGTAGCAGTACTGTCTATCTGTATGTCATGTATGTCATATTATGTTATGATGAATTGAAAATGGAGGACCCTGATGTAAACAAGACGAAAGTATTTCTCTGGTCTGCATCCCCTTAACAATTGTGTGTATTGACTTACTTACTTTACTTACTTAGGCCCATCGCTCCCAATGGAGCATAGGCCATCTACGACTTTTCTCCATCCAACACGGCTTTGGGCTGTCCTTTCTGCCTCCCCCCAGGTAGTTCCTTGTCTCTTGAGCTCCGCCTCAGTGTCCCGCCTCCAGGTGTTCTTAGGCCGCCCTCTCTTCCGCTTCCCTTGGGGATTCCAAGTCAGGGCCTGGCGTGTAGTACTGGTAGCCGGTTTCCTCAAAGTGTGGCCTATCCATCCCCACTTTCGTCTCAGGATCTGCTTCTCCACTGGTTCCTGTCTTCCTTTCAGCCATAGTTCCTCATTCTTGATTTTGTTTGGCCACCGGATCCCAAAGATGCGTTTCAGACAGCTGTTTATAAAGGTCTGTATCTTCTGCAATGTTCTTTTCGTCATTCTCCAAGTCTCTGAACCGTAGAGAAGGACGGATTTGACATTTGAATTGAAGAGCCGCACTTTGGTTGTCATGGCGATGTCCTTGGAGGACCAGATGTTCTTCAGAATCTTGCTGTGACGTCGCCATCTGTGCCGCCCTTCTTATCCAAGATACTGCCTAGGTAAGTGAAGGAGTTGACTTCCTGTATGGATTCATCACCTACTGTGACTGTGTTGTTGGTAGAGGTGTTGATCATCATTAGGTTGGTTTTCTTCCTGTTTATTCTCAACCCAGTCTCAAGGGATGTAGTTGCCAGCTTGGTTGTCTTGTCCTGCATCTGGTTGTAGTTGTGTGACAGGAGAGCCAGGTCATCAGCAAAGTCGAGGTCATCCAGTTGTGTCCATAGGGTCCACTGTATGCCGTTTTTATTTCCTTTTGTGGTGGTCTTCATAATCCAGTCTATGACTAGGAGGAATAGAAAGGGCGATAGGAGGCATCCCTGACGCACACCGGTCTTGACCTCAAAACTCTCTGACAGTTGTCCTGCATGTAAAACTTTGCATGATGTTCCTTGATAGGTGTTTTGAATCAGAGTGATGATTTTCTTTGGGATACCATAATGCCTCAGCAGTTTCCACAGAGTCTCTCTATCCACACTGTCAAAGGCTTTTTCATAGTCTATGAAGTTTATGTATAATGGAGAGTTCCATTAGATGGATTGCTCTATAATGATGCGCAGGGTGGCGATCTGGTCCGTGCAAGATCTGTTGCTCCGGAAGCCTGCCTGCTGGTTTCGAAGCATGGGATCCACAGCAACACTCATTCTGTCCAGTATAATTCTGTTGAGTACTTTTCCTGGTACTGATAGACGCATTATTCCTCTGTAGTTGTTGCAGTTGGTGAGATCTCCCTTTTTTGGTAGCTTGATGATGATTCCATCTTTCCATTCTTCTGGAATCTTTTCTTCCTCCCAGATCTTGGTGAAGAGGCTATGAAGCATATCTACCGCAGTCTTCAAGTCGGCCTTGATGGCTTCTGCTGGTATTTCATCTGGTCCTGCAGATTTTCCGTCCTTTATTGAGATAATAGCTTTTTTTATCTCTGCTTTGCTGGGTTTATCACAGTTTATTGGAAGTGTTCTCTCCGCTGGTGTAATGTCCGCTGGCTCTGTCGGGGCTGGTTGGTTCAGTAGTTCTTTGAAATGTTCAGCCCATCTTCTCCTTGTGTGTATTGAGCTGTACTGTATTGTACCCATTCTGCAATCTGTTAATAAAAATGTTAATCAATCAATCAATGGAGAAGGAGATTCTGATGGGACTTGACCGAGACAGCATCATTGACATGATGGCAGAGGGCAGTGAATTACTGCGCCGCCTACTGACCTACCGAAGGTAGGACAATCTCTAAACTTGGCTAGATAGTGAGTAGTGACTGACTTTTAGTGTTATGAATGTTCTTGTATGCACATCCAAATGAAACACACACCACAGTTTTTATACTGATCAGGTTAATATAAATGATCATTGTTCATTTACAAATAAAAGTTAACATTAAACAGATGCAATACAGATAAAAAATGTCCTGCCATTCAAATCTGCTGCCTTCATTGACACATGCGCATGTATGCTTCCGCTTTCGCGTTTTGCGAATCTGATTGGCCACTGCCGTTTCTGGTGCAATCTGATTGGCCACTGACGTTTCTGGCCATGTGACATGTGCGCCCAATCGCGTGACGCGCCCATTTCCGCCTCGACCAGCAGCAAACTACCTAACGCCTAGTTTATCATTGGTTAAGCTTAGGCGACTCTTTCGAAGTTGGTTAAGGTTAGAGTTTGGAATCAGGGCTGGTGTTCTATCGCCCTGCTCTAAGACAAACTCTAACCTTAACCAACTTCGAAAGAGTGCCTAAGCTTAACCGGCGAAAGAACTTGCCGTCACACGAATCAATAACACGATTGGTGCGACCAGAAACATCAGTGGCCAATCAGAGCGCAAAACGCGAACGTGGAAGCATAAATGCGTTAGGATTCGAATAGACGCGTCCCGGCACTAAGCCCACCTCTGCAGGCTGGCAGTCAGGGCAGTGTGGGTCTGTCTAAGCCCACCTTCACCCAGCAGCTGTCCATCCCTCCTGACTCCTGCAGCAGTACCTCCAGCTAAACTGACACATACTCTAGTTTGACACCAGTACACTTCATTCAACAACCTGCACCCACCACTGATTTTTGAGTTATTTATTTAGTTATTTATTATTTAATAAATATTGGTTAAACGTTAGTCCTTGGGTTGTCTCCCTTCTTAATGATATGTACCTTTGGTTTTATTTGAGGTTCATAACAGTACATTGTACTAAGAAATTGTTGGCTCATTAGTTTGTGATTCACATGCACTAAAATTCAACAGAATGCAGGAAATTAGGTATTTGTAACTAACATTTTCCTGGTGGGGGACTCCCAGACCCCCGCTTAAAAAGTGGCCTGACTGGGGCTATATTTCGTGCTATATCTCCCGGTATGAATTCTTTCCCCAGTCCGGCCCTGTCTACTGCTGCTGGAAGATATCGCTGAAACTCTGTGCCACCACACGTCTAAGTACTGTCCACCTTGGGCATGTGCGCATCAACCACCTGCTCTACGTGGTCTCACGCTTCCCAGGAGGTGTACATAACTCCTACATCTTACAGAACAGATGTGTGGGTGTGCATCTCGAGCAAGGAGATGCCGGAAACGCATGGCTAATTGGTACTGTAATGAATCGTTCCAGCAACAGTAAGCTTCTATTATTCTAATGACTTGTTTTATTAGAGTTGTTTTTTATATATGCTGCCCCCCTGGTTCATGACCACCACACTCTACAACCACCAGACGGATCTAATTTGATTATATTAGATTAAAATGTATTGTCATTAGGGGTGTACCGGTACACAAAAACAACGGTTCGGTGCGTACCTCGGTTTTGAAGTCACGGTTCGGTACGGGTTTTCGGTACAGTGGGGGAAAGTTTGGCTTTCCATGTTCCACTCAGGGGTTATGTAGTGTGCAGTAACTAATTGTACTTGTAGGGCTGTCAACTAATATTCTATATTGAAATTAATAATCGTCTGGTTAAAAAAATATATATATATTATATTAGATTGTGAAAAAAACAGCCCCCGGTGGGCGGTCGTAATTTTAATACAGCATAAACTCTATTGGATACCTTTATATAAAACATTAAAAAAAATTTTTTAAAGCTATGGGGAAATAACAGAATGTATGGCTAATCATATACAGGCCTGTTAGGAAATGACACAACCTGGCTTAATGGTGTGTTGCAGTTAACATATGTTTGTTTAGGGACAAAACACACACACACACATACATTTTAACTCATTGACTGCCAGCTATTAACCTTATCCTGTAGTAGCTACTGCCACCGCTGTAAGTGATGGGAGTCGCTCACCTTGTTTGCAGGGCTATAACTAGGGATGCTCGATATTGGCTTTTTTACCGATACCGATATACCGATATTGTCCAACTCTTAATTTCCGATACCGATATCAACCGATACCGATATATGCAGGGTTTCCCCCCCAAAAAATAAAAAAAAAATTCAGGTAATTAACATTACATATCTCTTGTTGTGGAATTAACACAACATTATGCATACTTTTGACAATAAATTAAATCAGAATTTGTTCTTACTTGCTTGCCTGGGTAAATAAAGGTTATAGAAACGTAAAAAAAAAAAAAAAAAAAAATTGAAAACCGATACCGATATTTTCCGATATCACATTTTAATGCCGATATCGGCCGATAATATCGGTAGGCCGATAATATCGGACATCCCTAGCTATAACTATATATATATTATAGCTATGGATGCAATACTATGGCCCATTTGACATCGAGTATCTATTGTTCAAGATGTGAAAAAGGAATATTTTTTCCATCCATACATTCCCGTTTTATACTGTGGTGAATACAAGTATGGTTTTAGAGCAGTTTAGGGTAATTCCTGGGAGGCTAGTAATAGGCCACGACACATATTATACTTAATCCATTGGCATTTCGTCCCTATACACGCTACAATAAAAAATTCAAATGCATATGATCGGTATATTATGTTCCATCATGAATGCATGAAAGGGGGAGCGGGGGGCGTTTCTGATTAATTGATTGTCAATAACGGCATTCGTTAGTACAACAGCATATGCTGATCAGGGCGATGGCTATGAAAACAAGGCACAACCAAGCTGAAATTGACGTTAAATTGCTCTTACCTGTGGCCGGTGAGATTCCAAAAACGACATAACCCACCACAGCATAATGAATCGGGGGTCCCGAAAACTATATAATGCGATTGGGTGAAGCTCTTGATCCAGGTTACTAGAAATGTCCGCCCGGAGGAATTTCATCGACACACAGAGAGATACACAGAGTCTCAAAGGGAGTGCAACATCGGCCGCATACCACCAGGGGGCGGTATTGGACTTTTGCGATCTCAGACTCATTCCCTATGGTTACACAGCCTTCCTGGATGGATTATGAATGGAAATAGCAAATAAAAGAAATAACGATCAAATAACGAGTATACTCGTTGTTGGCATCCAACAATTGGCGGCCAATAACGAGTATACTCGTCGTTGGCGGGGAATGAGTTAAGAGTGCATACTGTATACACAAGTTCAAATGGTTTTCAACATTCAACATTACATATCCATCAGGCCTTCCTGTACCCTGCTGTCATTGCAGAACCTCTGAGCACGTTGAGCCTGTTTCCACATAACTGGAGAAGATCTACTGTAGATATGTGATCAAAACAAGCTGTAAGGAAAACAAATCAGTCCACAGAGGGAGAGGGAAGGAGGGAGGGAAGGAGAGAAGGAGGAATGAAGTGGGAGGAGAGGGATTGCCTGGTTGGATGTGTGCCTGGTCGTGGTCTAGATCCTATCGCCCAGAAGGACATTTTAAATGTATTTTCACTGTGAACGTAGCAGGAATCATTACGCCCATAGGCCTAATATTTAATGAACATTTTCTAAAATATTTGGCAACTTAACAACTTAAACTACTATTGACCTATTGGGTCACAACCTTGTGAACCTTTACACCCTGAAACGTAAGGTTATGTATATAACCAAGTTTTTTTTTTTTTTTTTAAACACACATATAAACAAACATGACAACACACGATAAGATACACAAGCATTAATATACAGTGTATATCCAACGAAATTACCATTTATACCAATGTCTTATACAGGATATACCCCTAATACCTGTTATCTAAAAACCTACACACATATGCTCCAGCTCGAACCCCCCCCTCCCGGACCCCTCTTTGGATAGTACCTCCATTATCCCTCGCTCCTAACCAGACACTACCATTATAAGCTAGGTTTTATTCTCTCCACCACTTCTAACCACATTGACATTTTGGATTCATTGAGACCCAGAATTCTTGCTGTAGATATTTCTTGATAAATCACATCGAGATATGTAAGAAACCAAACTTTCCGGCACATTTTTTCCGGTTGAAACCAGCGTGATGCGATCAGCTTTTTAGCTACTGTGATACCCGATAAAACCAATCTCTTTAGCTGTGGATTTACTGCAAACTCAAAAACATCATTCAATAGTAATACAGAGGGGTGTACAGGTATATTCCAAGATA
Organism: Notolepis coatsorum; assembly: GCF_963971535.1. Taxonomy (NCBI): domain Eukaryota; kingdom Metazoa; phylum Chordata; class Actinopteri; order Aulopiformes; family Paralepididae; genus Notolepis; species Notolepis coatsorum. The sequence continues at coordinate 62,892,878 of NC_140172.1, forward strand.
CGAGTTTTGATAATTGTTGGGTCACATCTTTCCAGAATGTCTTAACTGGTGGGCAGTCCCAATACATGTGCATAAATGTCCCTTCGTCCCCATTTGTACATTGGGAGCATTTGGAGTCTTGTTTAAGACCCATTCTGTTCAGTCTTATAGGAGTCAAGTATGTCCTGTGAATATAGTTAAGATTGATTTGTTGATGGTCCGGGTTCCTTGATGTAAGTCGGACATTTGCCCAGGCTCCTTGCCAATCAAAGTCACTTTCCAGGTCTGGTATATCCCTCCTCCAGACAGAGTCTAGTTGGAGGGTTTCATACGAGGACGTTAGTAATTGATGATAAAAATCTGAAACAAAACCTCTCGATGTCTCTCTTTCATAGAAGAATTTGTGGTATCTGTGGTGTTCAATTGGTATGTCTAATGGAACACCGTGAGACTTCAAACATAGCCGTAACTGTATGTAAAAAAGCCATGTGGACATGGTGAGATAATTTTTTTTGCATATTTCTCCATAACTACAAAAACCCTGTTTGTTAAAAACATCCCCTAATGAGTATATGCCTTGCTCTTCGCATATAGGGAATCTTATAGGTCGTTTTTCAATTAAGAGTGCATTGTTATTGAATAAGGGAGTATGATTGTGCCATTTTTGTGGGTTAGGATATTTATTTTGTGTTTCACGCCATATCCGGATCGCATGGGTAATTATGGGGCCACATTTCCGTTCACAGTGCTTGATTGGTAGTTTAGTGTATGCTATGTCCTTCAGTCTATGTGGGGCTACTATGTTTTCTTCTAATTTTCTCCAGGATACTAATGCTTGGGGGTCAAACCATGTTGTCAATGGTCTTAATGTGTACGCCTTAAAATAGTGGAAAAAATCTGGAAATGCCATGCCACCGTCTGCTTTATTTCTCTGTGCGGTGGATCTTTTTATACGTGGTGGTTTGTTATTCCAAATAAATTTGTATGTGGAGGAGTGTAATCTTTTCCAGTAACCCTCTGGAGGGGGTAACGGTAGCATTGAACTGAAGAAGTTGATTCTAGGTAGTACATCCATCTTAACTATTGATATCCGTGCCTGTACTGAGTTTTTAAGTTTTGCCCACCTATCAAGGTCGTCTTTGATTTTGTTTTGGATTTTTGTGTAATTGTGCTTCACCGTTTGTCTTATGGTGGGGAATATTTCCACACCCAAGCATCTAAAATGTTTTACCATAGGTATCTCTCCTGGGAGGGTTATATCTTTTTTTGCAGGGGTGTTAAGTGGAAGGAAAGCCGACTTCGGACAATTTATCTTAAATCCCGATAAATCACCAAAGTTCTCAATCAACTTGAGCAGATGAGGCAATGTGGTGTTGGGGTTTTGCATGAACAATATTACGTCGTCCGCATATAAACAAATTTTATGTTGTGTGCCCTTGATTACGATTGGTTCTATGGATTGGGATTGTCTTATACTGTATATTGTGCTAAAGGCTCTAATGATAGATCGAATAGTCCGGGACTAAGAGGGCAACCCTGTCTGGCTGAGCGTGATACCGGAAAGATTTTGGAGATGATTGTACCTGTTGTAATCATGGCCGATGGGTCTTTGTATAATACTTTAATCATATCAATGAATCCTTTTCCTAACCCCATCCTTTCTAATACTGCCCATAGATACGACCATTCCAGCCTGTCAAAGGCTTTCATAGCATCCAGGGACAGCATCGCCTTAGGTATGGTGTCGTCCTTGTCGGCATCTAGTACGTGCAGTATTCGTCTTATGTTATCAGTGATCAGGCGGCCTCTTATGAAGCCAGTTTGGTCCGGATGAACTAAAGACGTCATATGCTTTTGTAATCTGATGGCTAATACCTTAGAGTACAGTTTGATATCGGTTCCGAGGAGGCTTAAGGGTCTGTAACTACCGCACTCGGTGGGGTCTTTGTCTTTTTTGAGAAGGACTGTTATGAGTGCAATATTGTCGTTTAAGTATAAGATCATATTTAGTAATAAGGGTCCAATTATGTCCCAACAAGAAAGGTACATTTCTGGTGGGATACCGTCTCTTCCAGGAGCCTTACCACTTTGCATTTCGGATATGGCCTTCTTGAGTTCCTCTAGTGTGATCGGTGTTTCTAACTGTTTAGCGTCATCCTCTGAAAGTTTAGGGAGAATAATTTGATTAAGATATGTGTCCATTTTGTTTTGATCGAAGGTCGTTTCTGATTTATATAAGTCGGAGTAGAATTCTTTGAATGTATCGTTTATTTTTTCAGGGTCTGTTTCAAGTACTTGTTGTGCTCTAATGGTAGTTATATCTGCAAATTTTGCATTAATTCTTAATCGCATGGCTAATAGGTGACTAGGTTTAGAACCTTGGGAGTACTGCTGTTGTCTTGTGCTGCGTATTTGTATTTCCGATTGTTGTCTGTATATGGCATTGATCTCTATTTTTAGTACGTTAACTTGATTTTCTAGTCGAGTTGAGTTGTTGTATTTTAGAGAATTAAATAACGTTGAGTAAAGCGTTTCCAGTTCAGACAGTTTTGTGCATTGATTCTTGCGCATTTTGGAGGAAAAGCTATCAGTGAAATCCTTGATCATTCCCTTTACTGACATCCATATTGTTATGGTTTGACACCGACCCCAAACGCAACGACACAAGAGAGTAGGATTCAGAGTTGCCAAAAACCAGGGCTTGTTTATTAACTCTAAATAAACAGCACAGACTTGGTAGAGTTCACACAAAGAATGGAATAAGCAAGGATGAATGTTGCTGCTCTGCAGCTTCTCCCGGGATGGTAGTCAGGGGAAGCAGACGCTGACGTCAGAGCCGCTCTGCAGACTTCTCTCGGCAGAATCTCCGAGGTGGTTGCGGGACCGAGAGGGAGAGAGGGAGCGAGTTAACTCAGAGTGCAGGTGGAACAGAGCAGGTGACAGGAGAGGTGACTTGTACCCGAAAACAGAGTTATCCAAGTGACTAATCTTCGGTGTAAATACACACTGTGAGTAACGTTCCAAACACAATCCCAAGTGATAGATATCTTCGGTGCAAAATAAACACTGTGAGCGAAGTCCCAAAATACCAATCCAATGTGATAATATCTTCGGTGTGTAAACACACAGTTGGCGATGTTAGGCCAAAATATTATCCCAATGAAACAATCCAAAAAAGGCTAAACGCTGGGTGAGTGACTGTCTGATAAAAAGCAGGAAATCTTCAGTGTTATATAAACACACGAAAAACGGAATTGGATCAAAGACAGTCATAAAAACTCACCCAGGCGCTGTGCGTAAAGAGCGTTGGAACAGAACGGAGCGAGCGCGTCGCCACGGGGAAGGGTGTCCAAGAGGAATGCTTCTTGAATATCCTGGAGGCAAAGCACAGGGAAACAACAGCAGGCAAGCAGGAACGGCGAATGCAACTGAAATATCAAAACGATCCAACAAAACTTGAATGGGGAAACGGGGTATAAATAATCAGGGAATGCTTAATTGACAAGCAGTGACAGCTGAGGGATGTGATTGACAAGCGTGTGGTTGGGGGAGCACCAATCAACGACGTCTATGGGAAGAAGCGTGTGAATAGGGGAATGCAATGATTAACAGAAAACTAAAGGAAACAGAGCGAGTAGGCTTAAAGGAACAGAGCGGGTGGGAGAGCAGCGGACCAATCATCACAGTACTTCAAGAAGCCCGTGGTGGGGAAGGAACCAAACCTTACAGTACCCCCCCCTCCACGGGAGCCACCCGGCGACCCACTCGGCCCCGGCCTGCCCGGACGGGACCCAAGGAAGCCGGCGATCAGGGGCACTGGAGAGGGGGACAAAGACAGAGGCTCGGAGAGGGGGACCGGAGACGTGGACAGAGGACCGGCGAGGGAGGCCGGAGACGGGGACTGGAACCCGACAGCGGAGGCTGGGCACGGGGACTGGGACCCGACAGCGGAGGCCGGGCACGGGGACTGGGGCCCGACAGCGGAGGCCGGGCACAGGGACAGAGAAACGGCGAGGGAGGCCGGAGACGGGGACTGGGACCCGGTGAGGGGGCTGGACGGCACCCGAAGACAACGGGCACGACAGGAGGGGCTCCACCCCTTGATGGTACCGGAGGACCAGGCGATGTGGGGCTCGTGCAGCGCGAGCCAGGGCCTGCCCAGGACCACAGGGACAAGAGGAGAGCTGGTGACGAAAAACTGGAGCCTCTCAACGTGGTCACCAGCAACGGTGAGAAGGACTGGACAGGTGCGTTGAGTGACGTCAGCCAGGCGGCGACGACCCATTGCGAAGACCTCCAAGGGCCTCTCGAGGTCCTCAAGTGGAATGTTGGCCCGGGTGGCAAACCCAACGTCCATGAAACTCCCATCAGCACCAGAGTCCACGAGTGCACCCACCGTCGCCCGCTGGTCCGCCCAGGCTAGGGTGACGTCCGCCAGACGGTTGGGTGGTGAACGGGTGGGGGAACAGGAAAGACGGCTCACCAGGATCTCCCGGGGTCCCGGCGAGCCTGGTCCTCTTGGCCGGGCACGGCAATTGGAGACACGGTGTCCATCCCGGCCACAGTAGAGGCAACGGCCGGAGAAGAGCCTGGACTCCCGTTCGGCCGGGCTAAGGCGGTTGCGTCCCAGCTGCATGGGTTCCTCCTCGGTCACGGCTCGGGAGGGAACAAACCCACCAGTCACGGAGGGGGCAGGGCGGTCAGCACTGTAGAGGCGGCCGCCGGGAAAGGGAGCCCCTGAGCGGAGGTCGATGGCACAGTCGTAAGGCCGGCGAGGCGGAAAGACTTGAGCCCTGGACTCCCTGAAAACCCCCTCGAGGTCGTGGTACTCGGGGGGTACGTCTGGGGTACTGAAAACCTCCTCGAGGTCGTGGTCCTCGGGGGGTACGTCTGGGGGTCCCCGTCGGGCTCTCTCACGTCTTCTCTCCTGGAGGCGTCCGTCGATGCGAATGGCGAGGCTGAACAGGTCCTCGAGGGAGTTAGGCTCCTCCCGGGTCGCGAGCTGGTCCTTGACTGCGTCACTGAGCCCCCTCATGAAGGTTAGGCGAAGTGCTGGGTCGCTCCAACCACTCTCCACCGCCGCCAGTCGAAACTCCAGGACGTAGTCAGTTACCCCGCCGCTCCCCTGTCGGAAGGTACCCAACCGGGCTCCAGGGTCCAGACCACGGGCTGGATGGTGGAACACCCTGCGGAGCTCAGCCACAAAGTCTGGATAGGAGAAAACAAAATCTGCATCCATTGCCCAGGAGGAAGTGACCCACTGGGCAGCCCGGCCTGAAAGCAAGTTTGTCATATAGGCCACTTGGGCCCCTCTAGAAGTGAATCGACTTGGTTGATGACGTAAAACCAACTCACATTGCATGATGAATGTGGCACACTCCTCGGGATTGCCGTCGAACAGCCGTGGGACGGAGAGACGGGGTTCCCGAGGTGCGGGATCGGGAAGCGTGGGAACTGCTGGGGCTGCGGGGAATGCTCCTGAAGGAAGTGAGGGAAGTAAAGCGTTAACGGTGTCGCACAGCGTGTGAAGCTGAACGAGAATACCAGATTGTTGTCCTGCCAGAGCGGCCAGGGACCCTTGAATAAGCTGGACCTGCTCCCTGAGTTCCAGTACAGCTGCCGCAGCCGCATCTAGCTGTAGGCTGTGTTCCCTGGCTGACTCTAACTGGACTGCCGCTGCTGTGCTGACTCTCTTGCGGGCGCAGACCGCGCAGGCCAGTACGAACTCCTTGACGTCGCTCCTCATGGTGGGCCACCAGAATCGACGAGCCAGGAAGGAGAACGTGCGATGAACGCCCGGGTGGCAGGCGAACCGGCTGGTATGGCCCCACTGGAGGACCCGGGACCGGACTGAGTTGGGGACAAAGAGACGATGAACCGGTACATTGCCTGGAGCGCGATGGAAGCGTAGGGCACGCCTTACCACCCCCTCGATGCCCAAGGTGACGACTCTCTCTGTGTCGGCTGGGGTCGTCATATTGGTTGGATCGTAATGTTATGGTTTGACACCGACCCCAAACGCAACGACACAAGAGAGTAGGATTCAGAGTTGCCAAAAACCAGGGCTTGTTTATTAACTCTAAATAAACAGCACAGACTTGGTATAGTTCACACAAAGAATGGAATAAGCAAGGATGAATGTTGCTGCTCTGCAGCTTCTCCCGGGATGGTAGTCAGGGGAAGCAGACGCTGACGTCAGAGCCGCTCTGCAGACTTCTCTCGGCAGAATCTCCGAGGTGGTTGCGGGACCGAGAGGGAGAGAGGGAGCGAGTTAACTCAGAGTGCAGGTGGAACAGAGCAGGTGACAGGAGAGGTGACTTGTACCCGAAAACAGAGTTATCCAAGTCACTAATCTTCGGTGTAAATACACACTGTGAGTAACGTTCCAAACACAATCCCAAGTGATAGATATCTTCGGTGCAAAATAAACACTGTGAGCGAAGTCCCAAAATACCAATCCAATGTGATAATATCTTCGGTGTGTAAACACACAGTGGGCGATGTTAGGCCAAAATATTATCCCAATGAAACAATCCAAAAAAGGCTAAACGCTGGGTGAGTGACTGTCTGATAAAAAGCAGGAAATCTTCAGTGTTATATAAACACACGAAAAACGGAATTGGATCAAAGACAGTCATAAAAACTCACCCAGGCGCTGTGCGTAAAGAGCGTTGGAACAGAACGGAGCGAGCGCGTCGCCACGGGGAAGGGTGTCCAAGAGGAATGCTTCTTGAATATCCTGGAGGCAAAGCACAGGGAAACAACAGCAGGCAAGCAGGAACGGCGAATGCAACTGAAATATCAAAACGATCCAACAAAACTTGAATGGGGAAACGGGGTATAAATAATCAGGGAATGCTTAATTGACAAGCAGTGACAGCTGAGGGATGTGATTGACAAGCGTGTGGTTGGGGGAGCACCAATCAACGATGTCTATGGGAAGAAGCGTGTGAATAGGGGAATGCAATGATTAACAGAAAACTAAAGGAAACAGAGCGAGTAGGCTTAAAGGAACAGAGCGGGTGGGGGAGCAGCGGACCAATCATCACAGTACTTCAAGAAGCCCGTGGTGGGGAAGGAACCAAACCTTACACATATTATTCTGGGGTCTTGCACCGAGTTTGCATTCTCCCGTAGGAATACTATAAGAGCTTCTTTGAGTTGTGTAATGAATTCCTTGTTATTAAGCAGCATCGATTTAAATCGCCATCTTGGGGCTCGGGAAGATAGTATGCCAAATGTTCCTTTTAGGAGTAAATAACAGTGCATTGGGTATCATTTCCACTTCATATTTATCAAATAGTCTCGGGGATGCAAAGACATAATCTATTCTGGATAATGTGTTATGTCTCGCAGATCGACAAGAGTACTTTCGGGTCGTGGGATTAAGTGATCGCCATAAGTCATTTACACCTGTAATCTTCGACCAATCCTTTAATGCTTTAGATGAATTCTTTTGTTCGCTGGAAAAGGCGAGGTAAGATTTGTCCATCCTTGGATTCCAAATGGCATTAAAATCTGCACCTATTATAAATGAGTAATCGGGAAGGTCTAACATTGCATTGGTTAGTGTAGAGAAGAAACCCTCTTCGTACAAATTTGGGGCGTATACCGCTGCCAACGCTATTTTCCTGTTATTGTGTACAATCATAGCTATAGTTATACGACCATCTGCATCCGACCATACTCCCTTTAATTCAATATTTAACTTACGTCTAACGACTATGGCTACACCTCGAGTTCTCGTACCAAAAGAAGAGTGACTAATATTATGATATGTGTAGTCCGCTAACGTATCTATGTCTTCCTCTAAAATGTGCGTTTCGCTTAGTAGAGCCACGTCCACATGTTCCTTTTTCATCAGTGTGAGCACGCTTTTGCGTTTGTGTTGTTTATTTATCCCACCAGTGTTCCATATCGTAGCCATAATCTATACATGTTGTAGTGTAGTTTTTGGTAATGCTTCTGGAGTGCGAAGCTACAATAGATGTACATCCAATTATTGAGGTCCCGTTGAGAGCCGAGCTTAAAAACATATATATATACAAATAAAAATCCCCTTTTTCCCCCTCTCCCAGAGAGTCGTACAGGCCTGTGTTCCATAAACACATCCTCCGCGTATGACTCCCTCCCTTAGGCCACCGGATTGCCCAAACTGAGCTTTGTAATCCTACTCGTCCTATGCTAATTGCCATAGGATCTAACATTTTCATTCTAATTCAATAGAATGTCGCTTTTGGTCTTGCGCCTTCCCTTAATGTAGTAAAATATTATGAAAAATGAAAAAAAAGAATACCTTCATTGATATATTCATTTGAACCTTCTACTAACTTATGTAGGAAACATCAGAAAATGGAAAAGATTGTAGACAAACACTAACACCTTAAAATGAAGAAAAATAGAAAAGAACAATGTAAGATAAAAAAAAAAGGGAGTGAGAGCTAAAATAAAACTCAACGTGGAGAAACCACTAGAATAAAATTGAATACATAGATAAAAGAGAAAAACAGATACTTTTAGAGCTACATTGTGCCAATCTCTAAATCAGTGGAGTGATTATTTAAATTATTAGAATAACCTTGTTGTGCTCATATATTTAGATGTGGCTGATTTTTTTTAAAGCCTTATCAAGGCCTGATTAAACTTCAGTCAATTGATCATATGCTTATACACACCGGATGTTAATGTTAAAGATGCAGGCCTTCGTTGTAATGGTGCATTATATTCTAGAAGGTTGTAGAATACCCTAGTATATACAAACAGACTGCTGTTATGTTCCAGAATGATCTTCCTACCCAGGGTTCTTGACTACTTGTATTTTCGGGATATTCCTTAGTGTCCCAGAGCAGTCGAGCGATGAGCCCAGAATATTCCAGATTGTTCACAGTGTCAATGATATATTATTCTTGTCTCCACGGAGACCAGAAGTCTGTAAATATAATGCATTACGAACCATATTATAAGCCTTGTGCCTTGGTGTTGCCGGCATGCATATCATCTGCTACTTTTGTTGAGTCGTGGTAAAGTCATTCTAATACTGAAATACAAAGAGAGAGATGAGTAGGCTTATCTGGTGCGAGACAGTGTTGCGTTCTGCCCTGGGGGACCTGCTCCATGTAGATTCAAGTATTCCTCTGCGTCCTTAGGCGTGCGTAATCCTTTCCTCCGGCCGTCTTTTCCCACGATCGATAATAGTGCCGGGTATATTAGCCTTGGTCTGAGGCCACACTTGAACAATTTCTGCATCACCTCCTTGTAGGGGAAACGCTGAGCGATGGCCTCTTTGCATAGATCTTCGTAGATGAATATTGAATTTTCACCATATTTCAGTTTACCCCTTTGGTTGCGTGCAACTCTGATGATGTCATCTCTTATTGCCGTCTTGCGCAGAATAACAATGATGACTCTTGGACCGTTGCCTCTTTGTTCTCGAGTACCGATTCTGTAACATTGGTCCACTATCGGCTCTGTGGTTAGAATGTTGTTACCCAAAATCTCTGCTAACACTGTTGGGAACTTGTCGTCTGTGCAATTGACTGATTCATCAAGTCCCACAATGCGGATATTATTTCGCCTGTAGTAACGTTGGGTCTCGAGCAGCCTCTCCATCGCTTCATCTTTGACTTCTTGTATTTTTATCCGACATGCTTCTTCCACCTTTTTTATCTCCTTCGTTAACTCTGTCAATCCATCGTTGACGTTCTTCTCGTTCTCTTTGACTACCCGTGTAATTTCTGTCACCGTATTCTCCACTGTCGTGATTCGCACGGACTGTACAGCGACCGCTTTCATAACTTCTTCGAATTTAGCATCGATGTGTTCGAATTTAGTATCAATGTGTGCGACGTGTAATTTGAAAGCGACCATCTGTTCTTTCATCAGGATAGTCAGAGAGTTGAAGTCGGGTTGAGTAATTGCACTGCCTGTGTCAGTTGATATTGTAGGTGCAGTGATGGGAGCGATGGATTTGTTGGCTATTATCTTCTCAAAATCCTCTGCTTTGTCCCTCACGGTACTTTTTCCTGTCATTCCCGTTATGTTGTCCTCTATTGTCTCCCTCTCGGAGCCAGTCGTCGATGGTCCCGGTATATTCTCATCTGGGGTTGTCAACAACGGATCTGCCGCCGCGTCGCCTGTTGTTTTTCTTGAACGTGTCTCAATCGTCACCGTTGGATTTGCTGCTTCGTGTTTCTTTCCAACCTTTTTCTTATCCTTACCATCCATGTTGAGTCTTTATGTCTTTTGATATAGTTAGTAGAAGTTCCTATTAATACATACGATGTGGTTTAATCTCATTGGTATTTGTTAAAATAATGTTTTTGAACGAAATTAACGTTGACGGGAGCGGAGCTGTTACCAAACGTGTGCGCTACATATTGTAGCTAAACCGGAAGATCTATATAACCAAGTTCTATGAATACTGGTGACGCTCAGCGTAATTCTGCACTAACCTCACTTCGTGCCTAGCACTGAATAAAAAACTCCACAATGTACCTTTACATACAGACATCCGTCTGGCCACACCCCTATCCACTTACCTTCATAAGCAGGTGTGTGGTCACCTACTCGCCTCCTTCCCAAACTTTCACCACAAGGCGAGGTGAAGGGCCGCAGTGGCGTCCTGACGCTGAGCGTCACCAGTATTCATAGAACTTGGTTATATACATAACCTTACGTTCTATTTCATTCTGGCTTCCGCTCAGCGTCATTCTGCACAAGAGGAGCTGAGCGGAAGCCAGAAGCTCGACAAATGTACCCCGCTGAGGCCCCCCACAACCATCAGACCGGAGAGGACCAAGCCCTGCGACCCTCCCTAATGGAGGGATACCCTCCCTATTGGAGGACGGGAGGGAGACGGATCCGACCGTGCGAAGAGAAAATCGAGCAACTCAACGCACAGGGTGAGCAGACCGTGGCTTGACCCCACGACTACGCACACGCACAACCCGCATGCCACCAGGGAACGAATGGAAGGAACAACCCTCGTTACTGCCCCCAAAAATCACGGAGTCAAGAGCAAACTCAACCCCGTGGCAAGGCCGTAGCAGCGGAGCGCGAAGGAAGACCCAGACCCCCTGAAGGGACTGGACCCCCTGGAAAAAGGGGGCCCGGAGAGGTCAATGACGCCAGGCATCAAAACCTCACCAGGCAGTCACTTAGTGACACCGCCCCCCACATCGCCAGCGTATTCGGACAGGGCCCCTCCAAGAGCGGGCCCTTCCCCCCATTAGTACGCCGCCTGGCACACTGACCCTGCAACACAGGTAGTCAGCATGGCCGTAACTTTGAAGCACTCAAAAGGTTAACCATAACGGAAGCAGGCAGCGCACCGGGGAAACCAGGCAGCAGGCTGTAGACCCGAGCCTGGAGCACTGCGGATGAGACAGGCGCCAAAGGGGTCAACTGAAAACAGCACCCCGGCGGAAGGGGCGTATGCTGGCATTGTTGCGCACCATGATAAAGCCTCCATCAAAAAAAACCCACCCAGAGGGGTCAAGGCAGAGAAGGCTGACACGATTGGCAGACGTCATGAACGTGCAGGGGCACACTCAACCGGGTAACCCGGGAGTTGACTCTGCTCCAACACACCAGGGAATCAACCACCCTCTTGGTACCACATACGGTGGTTGTTCCTATAACCCCTCAAGAAAAAACTCAAACACACATAGCTGGGTATACACCAGCTATACCGCAGTACAAGAGTTTCAGTTTCCAAAAAGGGTTATCCCAGGCCTACGGTTTCAACGAAACATTACTTCGGACCGGGCCCGGCGGCTCGGGAAGCACACAGGGTTACCAGAGGAGGTCCAGAAGACCATCCCAACAGCCCCTTCTTCGCCATGCGTGAGAGAGCGAAAGAAAGGAGAACCAGCCCCTTATGATAGTGCCAGGTACAACGTGTACCCAACAAAGGTACATACACCCAACATAACGCCTAACCCTGTGACACCCGGGCCGACCCGGCATTTTTCCCCCCGAAAAAAGCACAAGTCCCTCAGGGTACCAGAACAGCAGATCTGCGTCCCCGGCGGACAACGGGTTAACTGACCTGGACCAGCGCGACCAGAACCAGTCCCGTGCCCTAACCACGCCGACATGCCCACTCCAGGAGAGGGGGTAGGTATGCGTGTCGATCTAAAACATGAAAAGAGGGCGCCACCCAGACGGTCCCATTTGTACCGCGCTCAGTGGCCCACCCCAAGGGCGTGAGACCCCTCTACCTATGTTCTGATCTATTCTGTTAACATCCCCCAGATATGAACGAGAATTCATCGAGACAACCTAGTAAACTGGCGCTCGGAAGAGACAAACTCCATCCCAGTTGCCCTATAAAAACGCTGTTTTAATAACGAGCAACCAAGGCGTACTAGCCCCCTGCGTGATTCTTATCAGAAACACCCCGAGCCAGCACTATGTACGCGTCGAGACCCAAACACATCAATGGATAGTCTAGCAAGACACCAGACATTGTTCCTCCAAGTCGCCTGGGAGAACGACAAGGAGCCGTCGTGCTTCATGTTCTTTCCTCTTTTTATTTAAAAAAGAAAGAAACACACACTGACATGAATCCCACGTGATGCAGCTGAGGGTAAAACAAATTCATTTTTACATCCCGCCACCCTCGCCACAGGGAGGAGACGGGAATCCCCAGAGAGACTTCCCACGCAAGCTGTATAGATTGAAAAGAAATATTGCAACATTGAGCAACACTTGGGTTAGGGCTCTCCGAGGAGGAGGCACTGAACCAATACACACTCAATAATCGAATTGAATCGAATACACACACAATAGAGCAGAACTCCTTTTTTGAAGTTCTACTCACCTTGACAATCTGAGGAGGAGGCTCTGAAACTCTGAGGAGGCTCCCTCACTGGGAAGGAGAGTCCAAACTCACAGAAGGCACTTCTCCCTGAGGAGGAGCTTCGTGAGGAGGAGCTCTGACAACTCCCTGAAACAGATCCATAACATGGACCTGAACAACCCACTGAAGTCTTACCAATAGAGACGCGCTCAGTGCCGTACTCTATGGTGGGGAAATTTCCGCGGCGCACACGCCCAATATTTCAGGGCGTGGGACCAGGAAACTCCCCCCCCCCCACCCTGTAACGTGCCGAACAGCAACGTGACAGGAACCTTGAAGGACAGGGGGTTTTAACCCCTGACCAATCAGAAAAGGGGAGGAAAGGATTACCAGTTCACCCCTTTACGACCCCTCACCCCTGATACGATGTAATGACAAGTAGAGCATGACACAGTCATAGCATGCTACATGAAGCATCTAACAGCTTCACATAGCTCATGTGCTAACCTGCTACCTGAGTTTTACTAAGGAAAAAACACAGAACAGAGAGGGCCCCTTTAAGAGCCCCGGTCCAGACTTACACATGTGCTTCTGTGGGCCAAACCTAACCCAGTTGTAGATCACAACGACACACACAACCCTTCATCACAACAAAAAATGGCAAAAGTACACTCTTACTACAGAGGAACGCCGTTTTTCATAACGAGAGAAGACAGAAGTCCTCGATTATGTAATGACCACAGACCTTGCTAAGCACACATGATAAGTGACCAAACAACCTTTTCTTTAGGAAAAAATAGTTTCTCAAGCGGAAAGCACAACCCCAGCAACTTAAGCTGAGGGTTACATCGTATCCCCACAAACACAGTGACACAATATATTGTAACCAAACATGTCTGAGAGGAGGGGGGGGAGCCCCAGGGAAACCGGGGGGTCACCCCTCCTATCTTACCCTTGATATGACCAAGGCGAACAGGCACCTCTGTTAATGTGTGAACATGCTGTTCATTGTCATCACAGGCTGAGAAAAAAGATTCATTCCTCAATCACATGTCACTAAGCATAGCTTCACAGGTTTAACTAACCCTCTTAGTTGTGAGTTCACCCACGGTACAACGTTACATGAACACACATGTTCTCATCACAACCAACCAGTTCATTTTTACACATGTAAAAAACAACGCCGATTTACTACAGAGGGAAAAGCTATACCAGTGACAAGACAATTCACACACAACACACGTCGTATCCTCAATGTATTGCAGCAACACATGTTTTGGAAACATCGTTATTACAAAACATTTAGAAGAGAAGAAAAGAAGAAGTGTTTAAAGTCCGGTCAGGACTCCTACCTTCACCCTGAGCGCCGGCCGAGAGAACTGCCACACTGGTTAACGGGACACCGAGTTGAACCCAGCATCTCCTGCGTTGGTGATGAGGGTATGTCCGCTACGCCACCCAGCCGCCGTTCTCCATGTTGACGAAGTCCTCGCTGGCACTGGCACCCGGGTGTAGGGTCGACTAACATCCTCTGTCAAAGATGACGTCGTAGTCAGAGTGTTTAAGGCATGTTATAGTCACAATAACGTTTCAACAGTGTAGCATTAAGCTAACAGCGGTCCGACTTACTAGCCTAGTAAACATAACGAGCTAGCGCCGCAGCTAACAGCTGACTGGCTAACACAGTAGGCCACAAACTAGCATGCCAGCTAAGCAGCTATCACCTGAACTGTACACAACGACATAATAAGCCACACTTCAGACAGGCCGCCGCCTGAGTCCCTCCCCATCCTAAGAGGGAAGAGAAAAAGAAATGTCAAACACAGTTTTCAACTGTGATTTACCAGACATACAGCGGAGCCAGCACAATTCCCATCCGGGCTGCAGCCGACTTGAGCATGGAACTCCCGATAATGAAGATCCTATGCCCACATTTCCTCGTTAGGGTGTACTTCCACATTTATGTGAAAGATGGGGCCTGCACGGGACAGAGAAGCATCCGCTCGTCCAGAGAATCCCGGGTTTTAACCAAGTCTCGGTCGCGGCCCACTAGGTTGACCATCATGGGCGTCAGACCAAGATCCTCCGTCCGCCGCTTAAGAAGCCGAGCAGAGGACCCCAGTCCGGGATCGGCGTTCGTAAAATTGTCAGCTAACCCCCATAGCATAAGCAGACAACCAGCGCTCGCAAGCAAAACAGTACTCACCCCACACGGAAGCACTCAGTTTCTCACAACAGCCGGTGCCTCCCACAGTCCAGCTGTATGACCGGAGGGCCAATACCCATCCAGCCGCAGCAAGGAGGACTGCAGTTGGGGAGTATGTCAGCGGCGCGAGCCCCATATACGAAAAAGCCGGTGGAGGTCAGAATGATCATCATCTTCCAGACACTCCAGTGACGAAGACAATGGGTCTCATTCCCGAACGAAGTTACGACAAAATATTTCGTCTTAGCCAGATTTCGGCCCATTTAAGACATATTAGGGCTGGGAGTGGGAGTCTCCAAACTTTCCTGAGATCTTATTTGATCGTGGCTGAGAGCAGATTTAAGAGTGCTGAGGAGCACACTTAAATATGCTCTCAGCCCACGATCAAATCTCATGATTGATTGACTAATTTAAAATGTTATTATAACTTGACAGACTGTGTTCTCATAGTGATTCCTTCACGTCAACGCTACAGGCCTCCTTGGAATTAATTACTTAATCATAATTAAAATAAATATGACAATATTTGTACGATAAGAAATTACGCATTTGATGTCGGAAAAATTTATAATATGGATTCATCTGATCACAGGGCAGCTGCTTAACCATATCTGAACCAGCTATTTTGGACAAATGTATAATTACTTTAATTACTCAGATATTCAAACACAATTATGCAATTATTGTGAAATGGTTGAATATAATAATAATTTAATGCCTTCTGTGGAATTTGTATTTCTTATTTGTTACAAATCTGTTTTAATGATTAATTATATACATTTGAAAGAATGCAGGTCAACATGCAATGTATCCCATTGATTGGTGTACAATGGGACAGACTTTTGTTTGATTGATTGATTGAAAACTTTATTAACAGATTGCAGAATGGGTACAGTACAGTACAGCTCAATTACATAAGGGGATGCAGACCAGAGAAAGAATTTCGTCTTGTTTACATCAGGGTCCCCCATTTTCAATTCATCATAACATATATGACACACATGACACAGATAGACAGTACTGCTACATCTATACATTTATGACATACCAGATTTGCAAATACAGTACTGTTTGTGATAGGGTAGGAGGGGTGGGTGGGGGATAGACTTACACTGTACAAGCAAAACTGTACATTGGAATATTGACATACTTGGTCATTTACTCTGTACATTGGAGGGGGTTGATATAGCTATAAACCTGCATTCCTTCGAATATATCATTAATCAATTAAACTTATATTGAAATACACTATATAGCCTATACACCAACACTGAAATGACAGTGGATAAATAAATAAGAACTAAAGCTAATCGGAGGGCGGCTACGTGGCGTAGTGGGCAAGGCGCTCGCCACGAATACTGGAGACGCTGGGCTCGCCTGTTCGAGCCCAGCGCTCCACATTGCTTTCAGTTTAGCTGGTCGTCCGTACTAATACACATTGGCCGTATTAGGGGGTGGGAAACTGATGGGAGGGGACTTGTGCTATGTATGACTTAGTCCACATTGCAGCCGGCTTGTGGGAGGCAAGAAACAGCGTTCGTGACAGGGGAGGGTTGAATTGGATGATACGAAATTGGGATGGGAGAAAATATAGAAAATGGGAGAAAAAGTGGATAAAAAAAAATAACTAAAGCTAATCGGTGGAAATAGACTGCATTAATATTCCATAACAAGTCTTGTGTGCGCCTACGAATGAACAGTAGCCTATAGGCTTAATTATGGAATAATAAGCCATACTGCGTTCATTCATTACGCCCGCCGTAGGCTATATATATTATGTCATTCATTCATTCATTCATTCATATACAGTACTGTGCGCGCGCGGGCGTGTGTGTGTGCGCTCACGCTGCGGCAGGTGTGTACCGCGAGCTGTATATGATGCCAATACATTAATCTAATCTAGTTTTGATGGGCGCAAGCGTGATTACGAAACCTAGCCGCATTTCTCGGAGACGCTCTCTGATTGGCACTGACTGACGCTAGGTTTCGTAATCACGCGGCTCGCAAGACTCGCAAAGCACTTCCGCCATTCCATTTCACACAGCTGCGTCACCAGTTGCCTTATAAGGAGCTATGGAGGCGTTGTTTTGTATGCAAATGAGCTGAACGGGAACGCGCTTTCGAGTTTAAGACAGAATGCCATTCTCCAAGCAGATATCAGATAATATAATTTGTGCAACCTTTTCAGCCACTTAAGACATATTACCAGCACGTTCAGGACTCGGAGTGTACTTGTCATAGATTATGTCTCAGTGGTTCCAAGATAAGTCTTCCAGAATATATCTTTGAAAAAATTTCGGGAATGAGACCCAATATCGCTGTATTTTCTCGAAAATAGTGAGAGAGAAAATAAAGATATAATGTCAACGTATCTTCCCGTTCTTTTGTTTTCCAACTTTCTTCAACTAAACAACCTCGTCAAGTGTGGGTATCTACCGAGGCACTTCCTTGTGGTGAAAGTGAAGAAGGAGGCGAGTAGGTGACCACACACCTGCTTATGAAGGTAAGCGGATAGGGGTGTGGCCAGACGGATGTCGGTATGTAAAGGTACATTGTGGAGTTTTTTATTCAGTGCTAGGCACGAAGTGAGGTTAGTGCAGAATGACGCTGAGCGGAAGCCAGAATGAAATAGAACTATAGATATGGGCCATTTAAGAGAGTTCATTATGTATCGTGTCTAAATACATTGAAAACAATGGTAATAATTAAGTGCTGACCATGCAGTTGCCTGTCCAGATTGGTTTTCATTATTTTGTATTGTAGATCAAAAGAGGGGGGGCGGGGGGTAATCTGAAATCTCCTCTATAGGGCACAAAATTTAGAAGGGCCGGCCCTGAGTGTTATAATATCATAAGTAACACATGGATGTAGACGGCGTCGGCTGCTCCATCTGCCCATCCCCTGAAGTCCACAACCTGGGACTCAGCTGCCAGGCTTCTCACCCGCACCAAGCCCTGGCAGCACATCACCCCCACCCTCATCCACCCCCACTGACTCCCAGTCAAGTCTGGACCTCCTTATCCCCTGTGGTGGAACCGCATTCAGAAAAATTATTAATTTTATTATATTTATTTAGATTTAACCTTTATTTAACCAGACAGGTCAATTAAGAACATATTCATAATGACGGCCTGGTGAGAGGATAAAAGGACCTCTCGAAGGGTAACAGAAGGGGGACAAAAGCTCATTTAAAAGAGACAGACGATACATCACACAGGTAAGGGAAATAATTAAAACACGTAAAGAAATAAATAAAACAAATTCAATTACAAGGTATGTAATAATAATAATAATAATAACTTAATTTTATATAGCGCCTTTCAGAAGACCCAAGGTCGATGACAAATTAACAAACATAGTGGACAGATCATCATATATCTCATCATCATTTATCATATATGGGTAAAGTGAGAAATTAGGGGTTAAAGGCCAAGTTGAAGAGGTGGGTTTTGAGCAGTTTTTTAAATGAGTCCAGAGTTGGGGGAGGTGCGGAGTTCTGCGGGGAGGGAGTTCCAGAGAGTGGGAGTTGCCACACTGAAAGCTCTGTCCCCGAACGTCCGCAGTCTGGTTCGGGGGATGGAGAGCTGACCAGTGTCCGTGGATCGCAGGGTCCGTGACTGAGTGTAGGGGTGGAGGAGGTCAGTGAGGTACTGAGGTGTCAGAGCGTGAAGGGATTTGTAGGTGTGCAGGAGGGTTTTGTAATACATTGTACATTGTCCCTCCTAGGTGTGAGATTTAAGCTGTTGTCTTGGAACGAACAAGGGGATTCCATTTCCTCCACACTCCCTTGGCCGATCCCTTGTCACTCGTACTATTGCAGGCATCAGGGCTGACTCGAGAGGTGGCCTTGTTGAGAGATAAGATAAGATATTCCTTTATTGATCCCGTTTTGGGTGTCATAGCAGCACAGGGGAGGGGAGGTACAGGTATGGGCAGGGTAATAGAAGAAAGACATAAATATAGGCAATAAAATGAATATTTTAATCTGAATAATCTGAATATAAAAATATGAGAAAAACAATATAATTAACTAAAATATGAGGGAAACAAAGATGGTGTGAGAGGAAGGATGTGGAACCCCCCTGTCAGGTGAAACATATTCCTGCTCTTTCTCAAGTTATACTGGATAAAGACAGCACACACTCCACCGTAGAGGATTATGCACGCGCCATTTCTTTCTGTCACAAAGGCTTTGAGGAAATATCAGTATTTAACCAAAAGCACCAGGAGAATGAGAGTCGTTTTCAGACCCCAAATGGGACCTGTCCGTGGTGCTGAACACCATCACAGGAGCTCCCTCTGAACCCTGGGAGGTTGAACACCTCTGAAGGTTCTATCTTTGATGTTAGCGCTCCTCCTAGCAGTCATGTCTGCCAAGAGGGTGAGTGATTTATGTGGACCATCAATATCTGCAGATTGTACATTTATTAGGGATGACTTAATTAAAGGGGCACTTCACCAAAAAACTATGCTGATTCAATTTGCACATCTCACACATCCAAAAACTCAGTTTTGTGCACATTCATTTAGTTTGACAGTTATTGAGAGTAAATTAGTTTGAATATGGCCACCAGTGATGTCATCAGGGGCAATGAATGAATGAATCCTTTGTTGTGTTGATTATGATTGTGTTGATTACAGCTCATTAAATGATAAGGTAGCAGTCCCTATAAGACAAGGTATTACTATTTTTCATCTATACCATTTCATGGAGCTGTAATTAACAGAAAAAAAATAAAACACAGACAGTATAAAAGGACAAATGCTGAGGTTGATATCAACAACCACAGGACAGTAACCACGGCCTGTGGTTGATATCAACAACCACAGGCCGCTAGCTTACTTGTAGATTACCTTAGGTATAGCGGTAAGACTGCTGAAACTTGACAAACTCTACTAAAGTGAAATATCCCTTTAAGCAGTACAGTGCTGAAATCCAACCCAGCCTTTGAACCTAAGAACATTCTCAGTTCTCACAGATCACCTTGGATACCTTCTTGTCCTCTGAGACACAACAGAAGGATGCATTCTCTTTTCTCCCAACAGCTACTGATCTGGCCTCTGTGACTCCCAGGTCCTGTAATCATCACCCACTGCAACATCTCAGGTTGCCTAATAATCAATCTTTTTTTGGGGGGTGGCCTGCCAAGTGATGTTCCCGGGGTCCCATTGGAAAACCAACACCACTGTGTTCCTCGTCGGAAAGTACCCCGATCAGAGGCCGCTGGGAAATCTCTTTTTCTTAAATCCAGCTCAAAGCTGCCGGTGCCTCTGGGAGTGTGTAGAAACCCTTTGTTGTGCGTACGTAGGGAATGATGCCTGGCTTGTCAAGTGATGCAGAGCTTGTTCTATTCCTGCCGAACAGGTAAGCTCACTCTGGGACTCACTAAAAGAAACAGCCCGATCTCGCTTAACTTAATATGTAAATAAAGTACTTATCGACTATATAACTGTTAAGCGTTAAAGCGAATCATCATCATAGTATTGCTATATATGGATCAGGGTGGGTGTCTTAATCTAGTGGTAAGAGCACTCACCCATGACAGTTAGTTAGTTTGACTCTCGATCGCAGTTTGTTTTAGACTTTCTCCAATACGAAATGTAAATATATTACTTGGCTATAACATAACATACATTATATAACTTTTTTCCTGTGGTTGATTAACGTTAGTACTTTATTTACATTTTCTGACGAGAACTTGTTGAAAAAAACGTAGTATCAAGTTCCCCAAAATTGCCATACCCAAACGTAACCATCAAAGATCGTTAACATGGCTTCTAAAATGAGTGTGGATAGACTTGTGATAGTAGATTTATAATCAAACTATTACCGTTGCTTATTAGACAAACATTAAAACAGATACATACAATATTTCCCTACAGACCATTGGCTGTTAACCCTTTATCTCTAGGGTCATCTACTGAGAAGGAATGTTCCCCTGGGGCTGCAGCAGGATCAGGTCTCCTGTTGCCTGGTCTTGTCTGTACCTTCTGTTGTGTCCCCCGCCCTCTCTCTGTCCCATGATGCATTAGGTTCACTGACCCAGGCAGAGGAGGGGTGTGTCTGTACCTCTTCTCAATGGAAAGATGGCTTCGCCTTCTTTCTATTGTTTATTCTTCTAGTTTACGTACAATTCCGATCTGGCAGGTCTGGAATCTGTTCTGAGAATGTTTGGAAATACTCCTATAGCAGGATGTGCAGGTAAAATAGACTGAAGCAGGGATACAGACCAACAGCCAGTCTGAAGCAGAGATACAGACCAACAGCCAGGCTGAAGCAGGGATACAGACCAACAGCCAGTCTGAAGCAGGGATACAGACCAACGGCCAGTCTGAAGCAGGGATACAGACCAACAGCCAGTCTGAAGCAGGGATACAGACCAACAGCCAGTCTGAAGCAGGGATACAGACCAACGGCCAGTCTGAAGCAGGGATACAGACCAACAGCCAGTCTGAAGCAGGGATACAGACCAACAGCCAAATACTCAAATCACACAATACTACCCGGTATCAAAACTCTTCACATCAAAATTATACATAAAAAATATGGTATTTTTCACAGCCAATCACACGTTATTGTATCTAACATGACTTGAGTGACAAATCGAAAAAGACACAAAGCTCCTCATATATATTTTTTTACATAGTCTTTTATAAAAACATAGTTGGCCTAGAAAAACACAATTAGGCTATAAGGTTTTCACTCACACAAAGCATAATCAAATAGTATTGTTGTGGTATCAGTATTGAATGCAAGATATCAGTATACAAATTGGTATCAACAATTTTCAAACTATACCCAGGCATTTAGAATAAGAGTTTAGTAATGTTTTATACTGAGCCTGAGGTAACCCCTCCCCTATCCACACTCAACTCCAACTCATACATCAGACCAAAACAAAAATATAAACAAAGTGCAATAGCAAGTAGGGCTCTTTTGTCTAGAGGTCACACCGCTCATAAAAAAAAAACATGAACACCACCGTCATAGACAACTATCATCCTGTCTCTCTTCTCTCCTTCCTTTCTAAATCACTTGAATGTGCTGTATCCAACCAACTTACCGATTATCTCTTACAGAATTACCTCCTAGACCCTAATCAGTCAGGCTTCAGGACTGGTCACCCCACAGAGATGGCCCTCATAGCAGTCACAGAGGCTCTTCACTTAGCTAAAGCGAAGGGCTACTCCTCTGTCCTGATTCTCCTGGACCTGTCGGCAGCCTTCGACACAGTCAACCACAGTCCTCCTCACATCACTCACAGGAATGGGAGTGGCTGGCTCTGCGCTGACATGACTGGCATCCTACCTCGACGACCGCTCCTACCAAGTATCATGGAGAGGGACCCTGTCGGCCCCCCCCCCACCCCTTTCAGAAAGTTGTCCCCCAGGGCTCGGCCCTTGGACCCCTCCTCTTCTCCCTCTACACCAAATCTCTGGGTAACATTATCGTGTCTCTTTTTTTTTTTTTTGAACAAATGTTTTTTATTTTCCCTTTTTTAACATAAAACTAGACAAACAATACAGTAACAGTAAAAATCTATGATAAATCACAGGACAATGACAGAAATAATAATAACAATGACGGTCTTCCTCACTCTTTCCTTCCCCTTCCCTCCCCCTCCACCCCCCCTCAGGACCCCCTCTTGGACTATACATCCACTATTCCATTTAACATCAGAAATTACAAGTTCATATGCTTCATTAATACTTCCCTTTATCTTCTCCACCACAGCTAACCAGATTGCTATGCTGGCTTCATTAACACCTAAAATTCGTGCAGTAGATAACTCTAGATAAATCACATCGAGATAAGTAAGAACCCATACCTTCCGGCACATTTTATCTGGTTGAATCCAGTGTGACGCTATCAACTTTTTGGCAGCCGTAAGACCGGACAAAATTAGTCTCTTTACATGTACAGAGGTTGATAGCTGAGAAACATCATTCAACAACAATACAGATGGCAGTATAGGTATGGTCAGAGATAAAAAATCTGATAATTGAGTGGTTACTTTTTCCCAGAATATCTTAACAGGAGGGCATTCCCAATACATATGCATAAATGTACCAAGAGCACTGTTTAAACACAAGGAGCATCGAGGGTCTAAGCCCCATTAGGTGCAAACGTCTAGGAGTCAGGTAAGTCCTATGAACAAAATTAAGATGAATCTGTTGGTGATCTGGGTTGCGTGATGATAGCCGAACGTTTTGCCCAGACTTCATCCCAATCAAAATCTACTTCCAAGTTTGGGATATCCTTCCTCCAAACCGAGTCTAGGGGAAGGACATCATATGAGGACGTAAGTAAGTGACGATAAAAGTCAGAGACGAAGCCTCTCGATGTCTCCTTTTCATAAAAGAATTTGTCAAATCTGTGGTGCTCAAGTGGAATCTTTAATGCGACTCTGTGAGACTTTAAAGCTGCTCTTAATTGTAGATAGAAATAATGAGTGGAGCTGGTGAGGTTAAATTTGTTAGATATATCTTGATAACTGCAGAAACCATGGTCATCGAATATATCCCCCAATGTATGTATACCTTTCTTTTCCCATCTAGGAAATCTGATAGGTTGTTGTGCAATAAGGAGTAAATTGTTATTAAATAGGGGAGAATGACTGTGCCATTTATGGTGGTTTGTACACTTTTTCTGTGTGTCACGCCATATCCTGATCACATGTGTAATAAGAGGGCCAAATCTCAAGTTGCATTGCTTAATTGATAAGTTGGTGTACACTATATCCTGCAGTCTATGTGGTGCCACTATGTTCTCCTCTAATGGTCTCCAGGATACAGATGCTTGAGAATCAAACCAGGTGATCAGTGGTCTTAAAGAGAACACTTTAAAATAATAGTTGAAGTCTGGAAATGCTAAACCCCTGTCGGCTTTGTTTCTCTGTGCAGTGGATCTTTTTATTCGTGGAGGTTTGTTGTTCCAAATTAATTTATATGCAGCGGAGTGTAATTTTTGCCAGTAACCAACAGGGGGGGGGGGGGGGGGGGGGGTAACGGCAACATCGAGCTGAAGAAGTTAATTCTGGGTAAAACATCCATCTTAACTATTGATGCTCGGGCCTGTAATGAGTTTTTAAATTTTTACCACCTGCCGAAGTAATTTGTGATCCTATCTAGGAATCCGGAATAATTATACTTCACCATTTGGCATATAGTGGGGAATATTTCAATTCCAAGACATCTAAAGTGTCCTACCAGGGGAGCTCCAGTAGCTCACCGCATATCTCGGCGCTATTTCTGCGTCGGGGAAAACCGTGCTGCGTCACGGATCTGGTGGACACGAGTTCGATTCCCGGACCCGCCGTCATTTATCAGAATGTCTTCCCCTGCTCTATATCCCGTTTCAACCTGTTTCTGTCGGTCATGCTTGACCAGAAAAGCGATAAACGCTAAAAAATTAAGTTTTAAAGTGTCCTACCATGGGTATATTTGCTGGGAGGAAGGTAGCCTTCGCAGTCACATTGAGTGGAAGGAAGGCCGATTTTGGCCAGTTTATCCTAAATCCCGATAGACTGCCAAAATCATCTATTACTTTGAGAAGATGAGGTAGGGAGGTGGTAGGGTTTTGCATGAACAATAATACATTGTCTGCATATAAGCTAATGTGATGCTAAGTTCCCTTAACACTTTCTCTGCCACGCTTATGTACATCCTTATACCATCCTCTGCCAGCTCTATTTGTCTATGGAGAAGTTCCCCTTCTTTGCAGGGCTATAACTTTTTTAATTGTATTGCTAAATTGACATTACTATGGCCCATTCAACGTCAATTATCTATCGTTCAGGATGTAGGAACGTTATACTTTTTCATTCACATATTCATACTAAAATACGGTCTAAAGTATAAATGTTTTTATCGTTTTCTGCAGCATTCTGCAGAACGTGATTTATAGCCCTAAATGCATTATATTGATGATCAAATACAGTTTGATAGCGATCGGCGCCAGATTAAAAAATTCAAATGGACGTGCTTCTAGGAGTTACTACTTATCATCTGATGTTGACCGGATGGGGGGGGGTCGTTTATAATTCCGTGGCCAACGTTAGATGATTCATGTAGTGTGGGTGATATGATCATTAGAGCAGTTTGTATCGAACACGGTAAAAATAAACGCTGAAACTTACCCCAGTCTCCTCGGGCCGTTGGGCGATGAGCAAAAAGATTCCCATTATGGGATGTTGAAATATGCGATCCATCTCCAGGTTGTATAATAGTATATACGTCCAAATCATGTTGTTTATCGAGTTATTGGTAACGGATCGCTATCCATTGTGTCGAGCTCGAGTCCCGGGACCTATAGCGAGTGGTCGGACCGAATTTGGATGAGCACCAGTTTCCGTTTCCGGTTTGGGCGATCCGCCGATCGGCCACCAGATGGCGCTCTTGAACCGTTGGAGAGTTGAGAGGGGATCAACAGTAGATCTCAAGTCTCCACGGGAGAAATATGATTGCGATCACAGATTTTTTAAATATTGATCTCAATGACGTGTTACGGCGTCATTGGCAGATTAAGCATGGCGGGGAATGACGAGTTACGGCGTCCTTGGCGATTAAAGTTTGAGATCGGCTCTATGGACTGGGATTGTCTTATGTACTGTGCCAAAGGCTCTAGGGATTACATTATCGTGTCTCATGCCTTCTCGTATCATTGCTATGCCAATGATCCTCAACTTGTCCTCTCCTTTCCTCCCTCAGATATCCATGTCTCTGAGCGGATCTCTGCCTGTCTGTCCGACATCTCCGCCTGGATGACGACAAACCACCTCAAACTGAACCTAAGCTAAACCGAATTGTTTCACCTGCCGGCCAAATCCTCCCTGCTGACCGACCTTTCCATCACAGTGGAGAATGTAACTGTCCCTGATCGCCAAGAACCTGTTGTTGTCCTTGACAACCGGCTGAACTTCTCTGCTCACATCTGTGCAACAACCAGAACCTGCAGATTCCTCCTGAGAAACGTCAGAAGGATCCACCCCTTCCTGACAAAAGAAGCCAGCCAACTCCTCGTCCAATCAACAGTCATCTCTCGCCTCGACTACTGCAATGCACTGCTTGCTAGTCTACCAACCACAGCCACCAAGCCTCTTCAACTCATTCAGAACGCAGCCGGCCGTCTGATCTCCAACCTACCAAAGTCAGCCCATGTCACCCCACTTCTTAGGGACCTGCACTGGCTCCCCATCGCCACACGAATCCGCTTCAAGGTCCTCAACCTGGCATATCGCGCAGCAAAGGGAACAGCTCCCGCCTGCGTCCGGTCAATGGTCTCTAACTACACACCCTCTTCTGGCCGCCTCAGACCCACTCCTGTCCGAGCCCCGGGAGGGTCATCAAAGAGAAGCTGCCTATTCTCGGTTCTTGCTCCACAATGGAGAAACAACCTTCCCACCAGTTAGGACAGCCGTAACCCAACCAATCTTTGGCCGTCGACTAAAGACACACTTCTTCAATTAATATCTGAAATGAGAAAAATTTAAATTCTAACATTCTTACTGTCCTCTTGCACTCTTCCTAATATACTAACATGTCTCTACTACTATGCACTCAACACTGCAGCACCCACGTTTCAACACTTTGATGAACATTGTTACTCAGCTGATAGTTGTAAGTTAGCCTTCCTGCTGACTTGTCGTACAGAACTTGTAAGTCGCTTTGGATAAAAGCATCAGCTAAATGACTAAATGTAAAAGTAGAGGTCACTGTTTGACAGCATTACAGATTCTACCTTTAACAGGAATCTTCAAGAGTAAGTAAGTGCCCACTTGATAACCCACTCTCTGTCTCCCTCTAGCTCCCAGATTATGTATTACATTACTTAATGTCTTAATGGTCTATCCAGAGCCAAAATAGTTTTAGCTTCATAACCGCATATCCTCATCTTTAGGGTACAAGTATCTTGTGTTTTATTATAAACGTTATCCCTTTATCTTTTATTTGATGTTTGCGGTCTCTGGGAGGGGTGGACAGCAGGAGAAACATGTCACTGCTCTTGTATGTGTAAAGACTGTGACTTGACTGCCTTCATTGGACTCTGGGGTAGAGGTACCAGTCAGAACCAGAGCACTGTCCCACTTCAGCTATAAACGGTTCACTGGTTCTCAAAGTGGGGTCCCAGGGGGGGGGTTCCAGGGGACGGTTTAATTTCACTAATATATTCTTCACTAGAATATAGTGCAGCGAGAAAACATATAAGGCTAACTATTCTGCTCTCTCCTGTTATCTAAAGAGAATGACTGGTTGGTTGTTCTTAGGGTCCCTGGAGTTTGCTCTTGATGCTTCCAACGGCTGGAATGCCCTCCAACTGACCGCCTTCCTTCTTTTGCTGCATTTAAAAGTATGATCTCCGACCATTGTGTCGCCTTGTAACTGTCATAGCTGATTTCTTATTGTTTATTCGCATTTGTTGAGCCTATATGTATGAATTTGCTGATGTCTTGTTTCGTAAGCTCATCGCTGTAAATGAGGGTAACCTCGGTCTCACAAGGAACAATATCTTACTGATTGCATAACATGGGGGTCCTTGAATAGATTTTGACAACCACTGAAATAGATAATGTTGTACGTACCTCCTAGTTTGGTAACGTTGTAGATTAGGGCAGTCAATCTGCGTGCAAGTATATATTACATTATCAATGATAATCCAGAGAATATCTGGTTTTATGACATAAAAAACAAACAAATAATTGTATGTGTATGAATTCCATACTAGTATAAGAAATATATTTGTACCTCGGTGGCCTCTGGCAACCAGTGTTAATTACGCTGTTGTAGAATTCAATACTTCAGTACAATGGATTCCATGCACCAGTAAACGATTCAAGGGTGAAATTTAGGCAATTATGATGCGGATATTGATTTCAAGAAGCATTGATTACCGCTGTTGACTAAAAACAGTTCAATATCTGAAAAAACTACTAACCTTCGTAGTACTGTATTTTACTACTACTATTCTACTGTACCTATATTACTATGCTAATATGACTATACAACAAACAGTGTCAGTGTCACTGACCCTTAGAGATTGAGAGTTGTACCCGTCCTGCTGACTTCTTGTACACAACTTGTAAGTCACTTTGGATAAAAGAGTCAGCTAAATGACTAAATGTAAACATTTAGCATCTAGCAAAAACAGCCTAAAAAAAACAATGAAATTTGGCGCCCTGTTTTCAAACCCAGATGATGTTTTGAATCTTCAAAGTGCCCACTTGACAACCCAAATGACAAACCCACTCTCTGCACTACTTTTGAAATAACGGACAACCGCAACACTTGAGTATCATGGATCTTTATTCCGGTGCTTAACCGTTCTTCACCAGTGACCAGTAATCCAACATGAGGAGCGTACTGCACCCAGACAGTACAGAGCCGTCTGAACCCTCTCACAAAACAGTCACAACTCCGAGGTCTTCTAGTCAAGCTTCACATATATTTATTATTTACAAACGGGTCACTTCTGGACATTCACACATCCAATGTACACACTCCAAGAGACACAAACGTACACCGCGTTCCCCAGGAACACCAAAGGCAGGCGCACACACACACATACGCGCACACACACATATATATTAGAGAGTGCACTAGATTATGTGTACAGCTTAAGACAGAAGCAACGTGGGATACATTAAAGGGGAACTATGGCCAATTTAAGAATTCTTCAGTTATTCCTGTCATCTCAAACAATTGAAAAATAATAGCCAACGTAAACAACTCCCAAATCCAAAAACTAGAGTCATGAAATTCCGTCATTTATATAAAAAAAAAGAATAAAAAAACGTTAGGGTTATGCAACATTCATTGCGATAAAACCCTTGTCAGAACCCGATTTTAACTTAAAACAACGTACATACATGTATAATCGAGACAGATTTTACACGGAAATGAAATTGCTGCCACATTTCACACGATATACATGTAGTATAACTTTTGACTTCACATCAATATCCCACCTTTTCTCTATGAGATTTTAAACACGGCCACCAGGGGGCAGCGATGACCACTTTCCCTCTTCGTCTAACCTGCGGTTGGATTTTAGTGTCAACGATATAGTAGCTTTCGCCAGTAGCTTAACCCACGGTGCTACATTTTCTTTTTAAAAAGACGACCGATAACAACATCTTGTACTACGAAGCAGGCGGAAAAGGGGAGGAATAAACTACACACACGAGAGAGATACGGTGTCCGGGGAGGTGCTTCGGTATGGAAGACTAATAAATATCTATTCATAAAAGGAGGAGAGGGAGAGAGTCTCTAGTAATCTTATAACAGGATATATTAGTGCTGTATTAGCAAGGCAAATGTGCTCCAAAGTCTTTAAATATCAAATTGTCCACAATTGAGGAAAAGGAAGAACTCCAGCTGAACTGGTGGGGGACACTAGGGACCTCACAAGTGCACAAAAGCTATGGGGGGCTGCTGGTTTAGAATGGGGCACATGGCTCCATTTCAAATTGAGGGGATTTAAGTGCTAAAAAAAAGAAAAGAGTGTTACTATTCTCTGGAGGGCGTAGCAACTTTTTGCAAACAGTCCCACAAGGTCCCTCTCTCTCTCTCTCTCTTTCCCCCAATACCTATATGTAAGTGTGTCACTGTAAGTCTCCGCACACAACCTCAGCATATTAGTGTCTGTGCTTCAGAAAATATACCACCTCTTGTTCTCCTCGTGCTAGTGGTGCTCTGCAGTCACAGTGTCCGATCCAACCCTGTGCACATGCGTGTGATCTCACCGTCTCCCTCTCGCAGGCTCACCCATACTAGAGAGATCCAACCCTGTGCACATGCGTGTGTGATCTCTCTCTCCCTCTCACTCTCTCTCTCCCTCTCTGCCCCCCCCCCCCCCTCTCTCTCTCTCTCTCTCTAAAAAAGCACATCAGGAGCATGTCTCCCCCCTCTCTCCCGTTAGCAGATAGGCGAGGCATGCCTCTGGCTGTGCTCCTCCAACATGGCCCCCATCAGGCCAGCGAGGGCCTCCTCCCTGGCATCTCTTCCAGTATCTGCTGCAGCAAGTCGCTGAGTGGCTTGGCCAGGGCGCGGTAGCCCGCCGCCGTCAGGTGTAGAAAGTCAAACATGTCGCGGGTGCTGATGGCACCGTCGGAGTGCACGAAGCGCTCGCCGAAGTCCAGGAGCTGGGCGCGGTCGAGGCGCGGCAGCCAGGTGCGCAGCAGCTCGTTCACCGCGCCATTCTTCTCCCGCAGCGGGTTGGGGCGCTCGCCTCGCGGCAACAGACCCTGAGAGGAAACATTTAAAGAAGAAGATAAACTGAAAGCTACCAGGGGGACACGTGGCTTGGCCGGGGTATATTTTGGCTAAAGCTGTTAAAAGATCCTTTTGGATGTGAATTGTTTCACAATTGGTCAGAAAAGCAACATTGGGGCGGCCGGGTAGCGCAGCGGACTAAGCGTCTGTCTACCACCACAGAGACAGTGGGATCGAATCCAGCTGTGGTGCTTCCGGGTTGGCCGACCGTCCACACTAACACAATTGGCAGTGTTAGCGGGTGGGAAACCCGGCGGCGTCTATATTTTCTACAACGGAGTTCGACGATTTGCGAATCTGATTGGCCACTGACGTTTCTGGTCATGTGAATAATGAATAAACTGAGCGCCCTCCAACCGAACAAGGCCACTGGCCATGACAACATCCCCTCCAAATTCCTTAGAGACTCAGCAGCCGCCATCACCCCAGTCATCACACACATAATAAACCTCTCCATAAAACAGGGACACGTCCCCAAGGACTTCAAAATAGCGAGAGTAACACCCCTGCACAAAAAGGGCAGCAAATTAGACCCAGGCAACTACCGCCCTGTTTCTATCCTTACATCCATCTCGAAAGTCATGGAAAAAATAGTATACGAACAGGTCGAAAAGTACCTTACGGATAAAAATCTAATCTACGAATTCCAATCTGGCTTCAGAACATCCCACTCCACTGACACATGCCTTCTCTATTTGAACGACCACATCAAGCAAGAGGTGGACGCGGGCAAATACTGCGGCATGGTCATGCTAGACCTACAAAAAAACCGGATCTCCTCCCTGGTAAACAAGAATACCCTGAAGACTCTGGCAGGAGCACTCATTCAAGGGTACTACGACTATGCTTGCACCTCATGGTACCAAAGCACCTCAAAGGCACTAAAAACCAAATTACAAACATCTCAAAACAAACTAGTCAGACTACTGCTTGACCTGACTCCTAGAACCCACCTCACCCCTGCACACTTTGCCAACCTAGGATGGCTTAGAGTAGACGACAGAGTACAGCAACTTGCAATGGGCCTGGTCTACAAGATACACTACACGACCAAGGTACCCATGTACATGTCAAAATACTTCCCAAAGGTCAGTGAATACCACGATCACAACACCAGAGGGAGCTCCACAAATCATGTAAAACCCAGATTCGGCTCAAACAAGGGACTAAACACGTTTCGCAATTATGCCACAACAATGTGGAACGCCCTACCCAAAGCTGTAAAGGAATGTGAATCACTACCCACCTTCAAAAACACTCTCAAAGAACACCTACGGGAGACTGCAATTCAAAACTGGCCCCTACAAATGTCCTAACCCAGTTGTACAATAAAGACCAAGCATGGCTTTGTCAGTATTCCAATGTACCCAACCCCCCCCCCCCCCCCACCTCCAATGTACAGCCCCACCCAACCCCACCCCACCTACCCAACCTCCTCCAATGTACAGTTTCTATGTCAAATGTAGGTCAGTATTCCAATGTACAGTGTGTGTCCCCCCCCCCCCCCCCCCCCCTGTATTTGAAAATCTGGTATGTCATAAATGTATAGATGTAGCAGTACTGTCTATCTGTATGTCGTGTGTGTCATATGATGAATTGAAAATGGAGGACCCTGATGGAAACAAGACGAAAGTCTCTCAGGTCTGCATCCTCTTAACAATTGTATGTATTGAGCTGTACTGTACTGTACCCATTCTGCAATCTGTTAATAAACTTTTCAATCAATCAATTCAATCAATCAATCAATGACATGTGCGCCCAATAGCGTGACGAGCTGTGTCTTTGCCCATTTCCGCGTCGAACAGCCTGCAAAGCACCTGGCGTTCTATCGCCTAACCCTAACCCTAACCTTAACCAACTTCGAAAGAGTGCCTAAGCTTAACCGTCGGAATCAGGGCAGGCGTTCTATCGCCATGCTCTAAGACAAACTCTAACCTTAACAGACTTCGAACAAGCGTCTAAGCCTAACCAGTGTAGAAACTTGCGGTCCCCCGATTGGGCGTACGCGTCACATGACCAGAAATGACACTGGCCAATCAGATTCGCAAATGGCCGAACTCCGTTGTAGAAAAATAACAGGCAACCCGGCGAGGGTGGGTCCTGGTCGTTGTAAAACAGCGACTCCTACAGTTCGGTCGGGGCGCCTGCACAGCAAGGGAAGGATCTGGGAGAGGTAGTGTGACCTTCCACACGTTACACTCTCCCAGTGAGAGTCCGTGCTGCCAGGTGAAAAAAAGTGGTAGGCTGGGTACACATGTGTCGGAGGAAGCATGCGATAGTCTCCGCCCTCCCGGACCAACGGTAGGGGGTAGAGTGCGCAACGACCAGGAAGGGGATTGGGAATTGGCATAACGACTAACATTGGGATGGGAGAAAAAATAAAAATAAAAAAATAAAAGCGACATTGATGAATGATAAAAGTGAAAAATAAGCCATCTCAAAAAGACTTGACTGTTTGGTTATCCAGGATTTGACAGAGGAAATTATACATCGTCTCCTTACATTGTTCAGCCTTGTATGGTTGTGTTTGCGTCTCCATTGTGTTTCTTGTAAACTCTCCGGTTGCTAGGCAACCTTTCAAAATTCACATCAGCAACTGTGGTACACAAGCTACAAATCACGATGATACAACAGTCTCAAGACAATGGAGACACTCACCGTGTGCCAGACAGGCCACAGCACGGCTAAACCCTGGCTAGTGGAGACGAGGCATTAGACCAGGGGTAGGCAATTAAGTTTGGCCGAGGGACACATTTTTTCCAAGCCATTGTATGGGGGGCCGGAAACAAAAACAATGGCTAATTTAATATATCGATAGTGAAAACATTTTAACTCTGTGACAGACCACCTTATAACTAAGACATACATTTGTGGCAGAGGCAGAGAATGGACAAAATAAACGAGCTGCATAGGTGGCATAATAAACTATAAACGACATACACATTTGCACTGAACATTATACCTTTGTCTTTTTGCCATTTTATTATAAAACCAGAGACAAGCGCCTCCCTCTTATCGGTCCATCTTACATTACGCGCAACCAATGCGTCTATCTGACGGCCCTTTCTGTGAAGCGCACTGGACTATTGAGAAACAATAGGAATTTTTCATTGGTTCTCCCAGTCCACGTGACCATTTCTAGCATTTCCATTGGCTATAGTGACAGACATAGATATATGATAAATGGATAGATACAGCAGATTAGATGCAGTCCAGAGAAAACAACCAATCTAGATATTTCAAGATTCTATGCTTTATATCCGCGCATTCTCGGAGAGATGCACTAAATGCACTAGAAAAATTACAATCGATTCAGATACAATAAAGCAAGTCTATCAAACAAATCCAAAGATATTAAATGTTTTACAAAACATGTCTAGTGTTGCGCCCGGCTTTAGAGGGTTAATTGTATTTTTTATTTAGTTAATAAATGTCTCATTGTAATTTCCTTATATACCTAATGTAGCACATCTTCTTGAAGCGGATTCAGCTTTTTTTGCTCTGATTTGACTTCAGTTTAATTGCATTGTTACTGTTCACATGTGTGGTGCCGTCACAGTCATATATATTATATATATATTTATAAGTAAAGATAAAGTTTGAATAACTTACTGAACTGGTGTTTTAATTTCACACCACACTGCTTGTTTGTTATTTCAGCACCAGGCGCTGTCCACCTACTTTTTTCATGTTGAGCAAGCGAGCGCTACATTTCACCTCGCTGCCTATAGCCTACCTGTTATTCACTCTCAACATGGATAAAACAAAGTATAAGCATTCTTTAGGTGGTGGTAGTTTCTCTATTTGGACATTATAGCTAACATATAGCCTAGCCGGGGCAGTCAGGTGGCGTAGCGGAGATTGTGCTCGTCACCAATGCAAGAGGCTGCGGTCTCGACTCCCGGAGAGTCAGCATTGCCTTGGCTTGGGCTGATCGCTATACTAACTTGTTTGGCTGAGTTAGGGGGAGGGAAGCCGTGGGTGGGTCCTGGGCGTTGTGGACAGCGACCCCTACAGTTCGGTCGGGGCGCCTGCACAGCGAGGGTAGGATCTGGAGAGAGGTAGTGCGACCTTCCACACGTTACACTCTCCCAGTGAGAATCTGCGCTGCCAGGCTGGCTGCCGGCTGGCTGCACATGCGTCGGAGGAAAGCATGAGACAGTCGCCGGCCTCTCGGACCAACAGTAGGAGGGGGTGCGCAACAACCAGGAAGGGGGGTTGGGAATTGGCATAACGACTAACAGTGGGATGGGAGAAAAATCTGAAAAAAGGAGGGGAAAAAAAAGATTAAAAAAAATTAAATAAAAAAAAACATATAGCCTAGCCTAGTTGGTCTGATATATATACCAAAATGTATATTGCCGACATGTGCATTAGACAGAGGCTCTTCAGTCAATTCATAAGTTCATATGGTGATCATTACTGTGCAATCCCCTGTTCTGTTGGATGATAAATATTGAAACAATATAATTATCCAAGAGTGACGCCAAATGACCGTTTGTATTTGTGCTTCACTACATCTCGAATGGCAAGTGACGAATAACTCTGCTTTGCAGACGAACAGTAAACAACTTAGAAATCAACACTTACCAAAACAATTACGACCAGACTTACCAGAACAATGACCTTTGCCTTGGGCAGGCTGGAGGTGAGCAGCTCTGTGACGGCAAGAATTCCCCCCGCGACTTGTTCTGCGGTGTGTTGGTGATTATTGGTCCCTACCCACAACACCACCACCTGGACGGGAACACAGGCCACAATCAATGAGTTCTGCTCAAGAAACACTCAACGAACACTATGTTGCCATTACATAAGTCTTTATATACCATTATATTGTAAGTTAAACTATGGCGCAACATGCCTTTTCAGCACTGGGTCCATGTTTGTGGAATCATCTCCCAGAAACAATTAGGGCCTCAGACTCCATTACTGTTTTTAAATCAAAACTGAAGACACATCTCTTCCACAGTGCTTTTCTCCAGGGTCCTGATGTGTTCTACTTATGTGCTTTCCTTGGCCATTAGGTTGTTTTAATTGATCAGCTTTTTAATACTTTATTATGATGTATATATATATTTTATAGTTTTTTATTATTATTAACTACCATTGTACATTTATGGTCACAAGAACTTACAGGCGTATTGTTTTATCTTGTGTATATTATTCAGCGTCTTCATACTGCGATCATTAAATTAAAAAAAACATTGATGAGCAATTTGTCTGGGGCAATTATTTATAGTGTTCTGAAGCAACTAGTGAATTAGGCTTTGGTCCCGCGTTCTACAATTAAAGCGAAAACTGCCGCCTGCTGACCACGAGTGGTACTGCCTCTGTTGTTTTAGATTTAGATACTGTACTCCGTGGGTCCTGTCAGATCCATATTCTTTCTTTGTTTGCATGCAGACTTTATGCAGAGCGAATTCTTGGTTTCTCGGCGGTCGAGGTGACTGTGTGTTTTTTTCCATTGTTGCAGAAAATACTCTGCACAAAGTGCGTGAAGAA
Organism: Notolepis coatsorum; assembly: GCF_963971535.1. Lineage (NCBI taxonomy): Eukaryota > Metazoa > Chordata > Actinopteri > Aulopiformes > Paralepididae > Notolepis > Notolepis coatsorum. Next base: position 62,928,637 of record NC_140172.1, read on the forward strand.
ACTATCACATCTCGTTTGTTCGAGGCATACGTCTGGTATTGCGAGAAGGCTGACCAGGCTGGTGTCAGCAGAACATTTGAGGCTGTAGCAGCGATAGCGAGTGGTGTGTTGAAGTGCCGGTGCCCGTAGCAATTAGTTCTGTACACACTTCAGATGAATTCATTAATATAAATATTACATACCGTCATATTGAATAAAAAACAACAAGTCTAGTCTGGGTGGGAATGAGAATATGTAGGGAGTAGGGATGGGCACGAGTAATGTTCTCCCAGATCGAGAGGTACTCTAGTAATTGTTTAGGGAAATATATTTTTAGAAGGCATCTTAAAGTGCATGGCAGCAGTAATAACGAGATATTGCGCAGAGTCACACACAAACAATACCAATTTTATTATGTCTGTACAGCAATATACTCTATGCTCAATACATTGTCAGTCAAAACAGTCAGTTACCATTTGTAATAATTACATTACCTCTACCTCAACGCTATGCAAAGTGGGCGACAATTTGGAAATGCACAAACACAAACCACTGTTATTATCTTTTCGATAAGCTAGCTTTCAACACAACAAAATGTTTGTGGTACACTCTCATGCTCCAGTGTTGTCTTCCTGCAACAATAAAACAAAGCGGGGCTCGCAACTCACTTGCTGCTCCAAGGTGTTTTAATCTTCCTGCAACAACTCATGCCTCACAGGATTTCAGAGTGAGATTTCTGTTTCAATGGCACAAACTAGCACCTTTGGTGATAAAAACTCAAAAACCAATTCAAAAGAGTTCAATTTAACCGGCGAGTAGTCGAGTAATCAATGACTCACGCTCATCCCTAGTAGGGAACCCTAAGCGGTCTTTGCCCTCCTCCTCCTCAGGATGTGGGCTGGTATGTCTCACCTTGGGCTTGATGTTCTCTAACTCTCCGTTCTGGAGCCTCCACAGCACGTTACACGTCGTGTCTCCCCCGATGCCAAAGTTGATAGCGTGAAGAGGAGAGAACAGCTCCCTCCAGAGCTGTGGACATCAAAGAGACGGACTGTCACTTGTTGTTGGAAGTTCGAACAATCGCTTGAACTCTCTAAAATGTTACCGATGTTCAAACTGTAATGATGTGTTCGAATTCCTATTTGGAGGGCAGTTTTCCCTTCCGTTCATTTCACAATCTGCTTTCCATTGTCCTAGATTACTAGATCACCCCTAATACCATGTGAGCTCTGAGATGATGAACCAGAAACATACCATTACACCTCTAATGCCATGTGAGATGATGAACCAGAAACATACCATAACACCACTAATACCATGTGAGCTCTGAGATGATGAACCAGAAACATACCATTTAGGGATGGGCATCTATTTTTGAATAGTCGTTCAATTAAAGAAATTCAACAAAAACATTTTTAACAGCTGGGAGAACAGAAAAGAAAGATGAATAAATAGACTGGAGATGTTACATGGTAGCAACATTTTGTACATTTGCCATGTTGTTTCATTAAGCTCACATTTCAAGCACCAGTGATTCGCCTGCTCCGCTAGCGTTAGCTGTTAGCAATGACGGTGACAGTGGATTATCTCACGTTCACTATTAAGTAAAAACAAAACCATACGTTAACATAGCTCAGACATTTCAAGCATCAACGATGTAACTTTCGGAATGAATGCTTTTGTTCCTGGAAATAACGTTAGCCTGATGCGACTCGCAAATATCTAGCTGTAGGCAATGACAGAAGCCAGCTAGCTCTCTTGTTTGATTATGTCACGTTCGCTATTAACCTCTTATTACAACCTAGCCATATTTTCAGAAAAGTCGCCTAAAAATACATAGCTAAGTAAATGGAAGATTGCTCCACTTCTACAAGGTCCATTTGCATGTTCTTGGTATCTAGGGACATCTATGGATCTCAGGGAATGTATTCCCAGTGTCAGAAATATTGTGTCTGTTACTAGGCTTGAGTCAATTGTAATGAACCAAAGGAGAATATCAATTAAAAAAGATTAATTAAAATGTTTTCACTTTGACAGTGAATAACACCATGCTAACATTGACCAGACGTTTTTCATTACAAAAAAGTAACTTTACTTACAGTAGATTTAATTCACAGTCTTTGCTGCTCTGTCATGGGTGCCTGGTGGTACTAAATCCAGATTGAACTCTACCACTGGAAAGAAGAGATTTGGCCCGATCTATAGATGTATGACTTGGCCATAATAAGGTAATTTATAGGCCTGATATTCTATATTCATATTTCAAATTGCATGTGTCCGGATGGCAAAATTCAGTACTGTCTGCATCTACAAAAAAAAAAGTAAATCATCTGCCCTTTATTGATTTGCTTAGATTTTTTGTACACTTGATCTCAAGAAGGTGCTGAATAGAAAATGTCACGTCTGGTCAATGTTAGCATGGTGTTATTCATGATAAAGATAAAAGAATTAAAAATAAAGATTAATTCAAAAAAGTTATATTCTCCTTTGGTTCATTACAATTTACTCAGGCCTAGTAACAGACAATAGTTCTGACACTGGGAATACATTCCCTGAGGTCCATAGATGTCCATAGATACCAGGGCCCTCATTCATCAACGTGTCTTACGCACAGATATGTGCTTAACCTGTGCGTACGACCATTTCTAAGCAAAGAGTGGGATTCATCAATTTCAACTTGAACTTGACTTCGTGCTTATGTGTACGCACAGCTCGGAGCACACTTAGCTGACGCCCAGTGGTAGAATATATTATTACAACAAGGAAATGAGCTTCTGTGCATTAGTTTCAACACTGGCATGTTCTGTATGAACCGTAATTCATTATAGTTCATTGTAAAATAGCAACAGTAGTGTAATTATGGTCAAACCCCTATAAATAGCATTTGGAACAATAGATCTTTCTCTCAGAATGAATGCAGCATGGTTTATATAGCATTATCGGAATATACGGGGTGTACTGACTGACTGCGCTCCGCGTAGCTCAACTCGTTATTATTTTGCGCACAGACCGCAGAAACACGGGAACGTTTTGATTATATTTAAAAGGCTTTACGTTAAACGAAACAAGTGGAATTTCGAAGCTGTAAGCAGAATACAAGTCATATGAACACCCACGATAGTGTTCTTCCCCCTTTTTACTGTAAGAAAGAATAAAAAACGCATTGCAATGACACCAGATAGTGGACAGACTATGTAAATATGATGATGGGATTCAAGTTCGCGTTTTTGTTGATCATAGGCATGCTGTCAGAGTATGATATCTTAATCAAACATTCTAGAACATTTGTCGTCACAGATCATGTCATAATAGAACATAGGCTATGGCATGGTCCATCGTGATATTGTGTAGACTGTTATTACTGTACCGGTACCACCCATTGTGACAACAGCCTTGTGAGTCCCGCACACAAACATGATGGAATTCAAGTTCATGTATTGAAAGGCAGGCTACATCATACATGCAGTGAGATTCATTGTTCTTGTATATGCTCTCGTATTATTGTTTATATAGGCTACCCAATACTGACATCAAAATAGATTGTAGTATGCCTCTAGAAATCATATGCAGCAGGTAGAAAATTGACGGAAAATCCATCGCGATTTGGAATAGAATTGAGGAGAACTTTAATCCCTGGGTATTAATCAAACAACACGGGAAAAGGCAGTCATATTCCAGCACGGTCTTTATTAGTGTTTGCGCTGCCCAGGCAGCAATGGTTAATAGATATCATATCCGACATCACCGTACGTGTACACGTCTGTCAGCCTGTCTCATAACACGCTTCCCTCGGCTTAGTCCATTTTTCCACATTTCATGGGGGTATTCCATTACCGTATATGGTTAATCGGGGCGGTTCTGGTATGCAAATACTTAAAACAGTGCACAAGCTCAAACGTAGGATCAAAGTCATGTTTATCAAGACAGGTGTGCGTAGAATTTGTGTACGCACGTGTGATAAATCCCGTTTTTTTTGTGCGTGCACTGATTCTAAATTCTGTGCTTACGTGTGGAAATAGAACATTTTCTACGCCACGTTGATGAATGAGGGCCCAGGAACATACTAATGGACCATGTAGAAGTGGAGCAATCTTCAATTTACTTGGGTATGTACTTTTAGGCAAAATTTCTAAATAATATGGCTTAAGAGGTTAAATTAAAACGAAATCATATGTTAACGTGGGGAGGGGGGGGGGTTCGATTAGTATTCAAATATTTCCCAGTGACTATCGAGTTTTGCCCATCCCTAATACCACGTGAGCTGTGAAATAAAAAAAGATTTATCCACTTTTTTCTCCTCTTTCAATTTTTTCTCCCATCCCAATTCCATTGTGCCAATTCTTCCCTCCCCTGTCTTGGACATTACTTGCATATGCCCCCCACTGGCCGGTTGTAGGGAGGATAGAAGCCTTGCATCACGTGTCCCCTCCGGTACACGAGGAGGCAGCATGTCACATCTTTTCACCTGCCAGGGCAGACTCTCATTGGCGAGGTGTAATGTGTGGGAGGCTCACACTACCCCCGCCATTTCCTGTCTCTGCTGTACAGGCGACCTGTAGGAGTCGCTGTCCACAACGTCCAGATTACCACCCATCGACTTCCACCCGCTAACTCTGCCAATTGAGTTAGTATGACGGCTGGCCCAAGTCAAACCCGGTGTCTCTTGCGTTGGTGACGAGCGCAATGTCCGCTGCGCCACCCAGTGAGCTGTGAAATTATGAACCCAGATGTCCACTCTCACCTCATACTGCTGCATAAGCTGGATCATAGAGTCACCCACAAAAAGCACATCTGGCTCAGCATCCTTGCACTCCAGCACAAAGCGCGTATGCTGAAAAAAAAGAAAACACACCGACAACAGAGTTTGCTTCAGTACTAGGTGACGTAGCGCTGTATTTCTGATGCGACCCAATTTCCGTGTGAAGGTGTATATGAGAGTGTTGTAGTGGCTATTTGTCACAACTAATAAAAACTAAAAGCCACTGAAGCACCAGGGCAGTGAATCTTACGCAGATCAGGAAGTCCATTGTCCAAACGGCATTGACCGTTTCGTGGCATTTATTGTAAATTTATCAAAGAATACAGAAAAAAGATGTTTGAAACTATATGATCTCCTGACGCTGATAAAAAACCATATACCTTCCCTGGTGCCAACTGTGCTGTTGTCCTCTAATTACCTAAATACACCCAGCTGTGCTTCCCAATTGCCCAAAACCCCTTCAAAGTAAAAGCATTTAGCTGCAACTCATAACAACTTAAATAATATGGCTGTAAACAAATTAATTCTACAAAATCACATGACAAATAAATATATTAAATAAATGTGAAAATAGTCAATAGCTCCCACAAGTGTTATTGAGATCCTTTTACACAGGGTCAATTTACCACCATTTCTATTGTTGGGGTTGACTTGTGGAACAATGCTGATTGATATAGATTTAAGAATAAGTCATTTGCTTTTGTTTTTCAAAAAGAGGTTTTGAAAAACCCTCTTGAGGGTTTTGCCCACCGGCGCGGTTTCTACAGTTTACCAAAATCGCTCCTAATCACTCATTTCTGTACAGATTTTTTATTAAAGCTAGACATGTACTACATGGGACTCCGGGCTATGGACCCATGGTGTTTTGGAAATACTATATTTGGATATTGCAACTACTACAGAAAAACGTGAGTAACACGTTTTTCTACAACTCAAGTTCAGACCTATGTTTAGGGCTGGGCGATATGGCCTAAATATGATATCACGATATTTTCTGACCTTTCGGCGATACACGATACACATCACGATGTTTTTCTTTTTTACCCCAAACAATTCATTATGAGGCTTACCAAGACAGTATTTGAGTTTGCAAGCTAACATTAAAGACAAAATAAAATACCCATGCATTTAGCATTTTTATATTAGATTTAGATTATTAGATTATATATTGCATATGAGATATTATATGATTTAGATATGAAATATGATGAATTGAAAATGGGGGACCCTGATGTAAACAAGACTAAAGTCTTTCTCTGGTCTGCATCCCCTTAACAATTGTATGTATTGAGCTGTACTGTACCCATTCTGCAATATGTTAAAGTTTTAAATCAATCAATCAATAAATAGCATTTTAGCATTTTTATGAAACTACTGTATATATGTATGTCTCTAAATGTTTTGATGAATTGAAAATGGAGGACCCTTATGTAAAAAAGCCGAAAGTCTTTTTCTGGTCTTCATCCTCCTGTACTGTATTGTACCCATTCTGCAACCTTTTAATACAGTTTTCATTCATTCATTCTGACGGAAACATAATCATTTTGATTGACAGTCGAGTCTGCCAATGACGTCACACCGCTTGCACCCGCCCTGCTGTTCTTAGCACCAATCGGCAAGCGTTATTAGTTTTTGACTTCCTGAATGTCCCGTGTGCTGAACATCAACAAAGCTACTAACGTTAGCTCCCCGCGGCCGTCGAGTAGGAGACCAGTGCTTCACAGGATGACTAAATGAGGCATAATGATTTTACTACAACAAATGTTATAATAAAAGCCTTTCCATACATCTGTCTGATTGAAAACTTTATTAACAGACCGCGGAATGGGCATATCTCAGCACAGGCTGAGATATGAACGAGTAACGTGTGGACAGATTGACGCGACACAATCCTCTTGGGCAAAACATCACGATATCCACGATACGTTGAAAAAGTGTATCGTTAATGAACTGTACCCGATATTTATATAATATCGTCATATCGCCCAGCCCTACCTATGTTACTCTATTTCATTAGCGCTAAAAGTGATTCTTTTTTGCATCAGAAACTTCAGAACGTTATCTTTCAAAAGAGACCAGGCTTATGCATGTGCTATAAGTATAAAGTATAAAGATACGCTTTTCAAAGAAAGTATGCAGTCCTCAAGTTCAAGTTTAAAAATGACAACTTTTCTGGGTGCCAGTTAAGGAGGTTCAAAAAATCGTTTTTCCCGATTCTGAATCTATCTTCATTTGAATTAGGGATTATAGATTAATAAAATCCCAAGATTGAAAATCAATTATCTTTATTATCTCAATTATTATTTATTAATTAAGAACAAATTCGTATTTACAATGACGGCCTGGTGAGACAAAATAATATCTCGAAGGCCAGGGAAAAGGGAACAAAAATAAATAAAATAGAAATTAAATTAAAATAATAATTAACAAAAATGTATGATAAATAAACCAAAAGAACAATCCAGATAAGACTATTTGACACAGATGATACATACGTCACAGTAGGGCTGTCTTAAATACTTCGAAGCTTTGTTCGATGGCACAAGCTTCGAACATTAAAAGAAAATCGATAACATTTAAATTTCTTTAATTTTTTAATATTTTTTTTCCTCCAAAATCTTGCGCCTCCATTCCAATGAAACGAAAGTAAGCGGCGCCTTCCCGCCTCCATTCCAATGGAACGAAAGTAAGCTGCGCCTCGACTCCACCTCTCTACAACAAGCACGTGGAGATGATCGGTGTTGAAAACAACAAGGACATGTGCAGCAGACATGTCGACGAAGAAGCGAAGCAATGCCGTTTGTTATTTAAGACTATGTCGGACAGATTTGTGTTCATTGTGCTGCTTTTTTAAAGTGTCCCGGCCCATATAAAAATATGTCTTAATAAAACGTGCTTAATTAAGTCGAATTCTGCCTTTGTCTCTATCAACTACATATAAATATTTATATAATTGTTTGCTTGATAGACGAAGGTTGCAACATAATTATGTAATGTCATGTCGTTGGCTGTGAGAGCAGCCCCACTGCACCCAGGCAGGGCAGCCGAGTGAAACCTTGTTGGCTGCGTCACAGTCACGAAAGGGGCTACTTAATTAACGGAACGTAAACCAATCCCGGTCACCCTCTTTATCTGGGAACGCCCAAACCCAACTTCGGTCACGCCCCATCTTGCGCGGCATTCTGGATCTTTCCTCACAGCCCCACCAGATTTTGACGTCGAAAGGTAGGTGATATGAAATCACTTATTTTAGAGTATATATATCACATTTCATGAGTATTCATCTATATTTAGTCATCTAAAGACTACTAGATGTGAACGTTTGTACCACTGCAACGTTATAATTGTTCGAATGTGTTCGGGCGACGCTGTTTTACAAGTAAAAGTAGCATCCTGTTCCTTAAACATGAACTCCCACTCGCCCCAAGATGAAGTCAGATCGTTTGTTTATGTTGCTAGCATATATAGCCAGTGTTTTGTCCGACGAAATGTGTTGTACATTTGTAATCTTAAGAGATCTAAGTTTGTCTGAAGTGATGAACTGAGTTCGCGCGAAAATAATCGAAGGGAGAACAATAATTGTCGCAGGGAAAATAATGAACTGGTTTTCTCTCTCTCTCTCTCTCTCTCTCAATCTCTGTATAAAAAAACATCTGAACCATAGACAGACAGAGTGACAAAGTCCAGAGACAGCACAGCAGACACGGTAGGTTTGTGTGTCCTTGTTTGTTTCTCTACAGGTGAATGGAGGTGTGTGTGTGAGGCTGCCATGCTGAACTGGGTGAAGGTAAGGTTGTGTGTGTGTGTTTGCATGTCTGGTAATATTTCGGCATAATCATTTTGGTTTCATGCTCATTCATATTAAAGTTCATTAACAATAGGCAAGATGTTCTTGATACCTTCCATTGTTCTGCATCTTTTCATCAGAATTTCACTCATATCCAACAAACCATAGCAATAAACTAAATTCATCATTGAGGTCAACAACCTCCTTATCCATATTAAAAAAAACAATTCAAATCTAATTTAATTTCATCATAAATCACTCACATAAGTTCCCTCCTAGCACTGTTTTTTTTAAATAATGTGCTAAATAAATCAAATAAAATAAACTCGTCAGTCGTACAATAATAATAAAGTTCATATTATTTTACTTTCTTGTTTAAAATATTTTTGTGTGTTTGCAGAGCATGCCTAATATCCGGCAAATGCGGAAGATGGAGAGGAAGGTACGTCTGTGGGCCCCGGAGGCTATGGATCAGGCCATTGCAGAGGTCAGAGCAGGCAGGTGGAGTGCGAGGCGGGCAGCCACGTTGTTCGAGGTCCCTAAGTTCAGCCTGATCGACCGACTCAGCGGAAAGGTGTCTCTGGCCTGCAACATCGACCGGAGCACCTATCTTACCCCTGAAGATGAAAGTTCCCTGGTGGAGTACTGCTTGTACTCTGCCAGTTATGGGTTTCCGCTGACGAGGTCGCAGGTCCTGGCCCACGCCCTGGCCATCTATAACCTCCGCCACCCAGGGAACCTAAAAACATCCCTTGGCCAGGGGTGGTGGATTAATTTCAGCGAGAGGCAACACCATCGCCTCACGATCCGGATCCCGGACACCATTGACCGTGGGAGGGCAGCCTGCGCCAAGAGGGGGGCCATAGAAGACTACTTCAAGCTCCTCACCACCACCTTGGAGGAACATGGGCTGAGGGAGAAACCCGTCATATTTACAACTGTGACGAGACGGGGTTTCAGATGGACTCCAACCGGAGGAAGGTCGTTGTGCCCCGTGGGACGAAGCACGCCTACAGGCAGGCCCAGGGAACCAGGGAACACATCACGGTCCTGGCCTGCCTCAAGAGTTCACCCGAAGATCTGGAAAGGTCAGGAGGAACACCACCAAGGCCCGCCTGCTCACCGCCCAGGAGATGACGGATGCCATCGACGAGACAGAGGACCGCGCCGCCCGCGCAGAGGCAGGAGCTCTGGCCAGGGCAGACCGACAGCGGCAGCGGACTGAAACATCAAGGACTCTCACAACCTCCTCCCGTACCCCGCGTGGCGGCTCTCTCCCCAGCCGCAGAAGAGGAGTGTATGAATGAAAAAAATGTATAAATATGTATGGTGTGCTGTAAATAGTCGATATTGTTCTAAGTTATGTTTATTATATTTTTTATATATTGTTTATAAAATGTTAAAAAGTGCTGGCTGTTGTGTTAAATTTGTCATTTTTGTTGAAAACACATGTACTCTCAAATGTTAATGTGACAAGTGATTGTGATTAATATTTTGTTTGTTAGACAAATAAAATGGGGATGTTGTTTGCTCCTGAGATGAGACAAAGCAACGCTTTATACACTACCTTCCAGTTGACAATAGATGGCAGCATTGATTTAAACGGATGAAAACAGGTTCAAACAAAAGAACTCCATTTTCCAAGATCTTTTTTCACAGTTCACAGGTCAGCAGGTCAGTAAAAGGTGATGAAAATGCGATCTGAACATGGGAGCGTTAAACTATGAATGCGCCCTCACGTCACCTCTACAGTGACCGTGAATGGCCACCTAATTATCATAATTAAAGTGCATCATTAGCATTATGTTTGTTGTCTAAAGGGAACCAAAATGGTACAATTTAAGTTTTTAAATGATATCCGCATATATAGGACAAATAAAACAGCGTTAATTTGTAAAAAACTCCAATGAAAACGGCGCAAGGTATGTAATATTCGCTATTGTTATGCAAATGTGATAGAATCCTATAAAAATTTGGACGCATTTGGGCACCATGACGTTAATTAATCCAATCCACTTTATTTATAGAGCACATTTAAAAACAACAAAGTTTACCAAAGTGCTGTACAAGTCCCACAACATAAGATTAAAAAAATTATTATTATAAAAAAAAATAAAAAAAAAAAATTAAGCTTCGAATTAAAACCGAAGCCCGGCCCCGAAGCTTCGAGAAAAGCTTTGAAGGTCAGCCCTACGTCACAGATGCATATTGTTTCCCATTAGGACTCTAACCTGTGACATCCAGCGCCCATCTCCGTGGACATCCTCTACTGGCTGGGCCAGTGCAGCCGGGTTCACATCATCACCACTCATCCTGCAAGAGAGACAAAGACCTCACTCATCTAACGGAACGAATGCGTCCACATTTTTTATGACATTCATTATCACCAATAAATGATGACTGATGATTATGATAATTATAGTCCTGCTATGATTGTTTAACGCAATGTTGATAATATCCACTACGGCTGTCGGAATGAGTTGAATACAAAACTGTAAATAAATAAATAAAACATTATCAAACATCTTGTAATTTTGGAAAAATGTGCCTCCAATACAAACCAATAAATGTGCATTACAAAGCACAGCACAACATGGGTTGGTACCTAATGGTACCACCCATAAGAGCAAATACAACAGACTTGTTAATTGTAAGCATTTTATGCCTGTTTCAATGTGGTCATAATATGTAAATATTATGACATTAACATTCAAATTTGCCTCATTTCAGCCTATTCATATTCAAATAGTTTTCTTAAGGACAAATGACATTCCTAATATCCACACACCCTTTTACAGGTTGCATGGGCATTTTGGAAATAGATAGATAGGTACCCTGTTCAATTCAATGTTATACTTGCTCATTTTGAAGAACAAATAGAGCTCTTGAATTGTTGGCTGTTCCTTGAAGCCGACAAGGCCAACCATAAACACACAAATGATGCAGTCACACTCACAGACAGTCTCCTTAGTACAAAGTTCGGTGTTAACGCCATAGTTTGGTATTGATAACGATCACCACTTGTGGGGGGCTCTAATACAGGGTGGGGTGTCTAGGGCTGTTGCTGTTTGGGGAATTTAATTGTTGTGTGTTTTTTTGTGGATGGATCGCAAAACTATGTTTATATGAATGTTTTTTGCTTACAGTAGGCTACTTGTTCTGGAGAGCATTGACTCTAAAACCTGGATAACACATTTACTTTATCCAGTTAGGTTAAGCTTTAAAAAATAATAGAAATTAATTTACCACATTGAAAGGGCTACTATGACTATTCACATCTTCATTCAACACATTCATGTAGGCTAATTGGGCTCTCTTTTGATCAACAGTCTCAGCTTTATAGATGTAACCCCCGATGTATACAAGTCCAAGACGGCCTAGTGACCCCAGTATGCCGAAATAAACACACTATAATAACTAGTGATGCACCGATGTGAAAATTGTGGCGGATACAGATAAGAGATAACCGATATTAATATTGCTGTTCTGGCCGATACCGATATTTACCGATGTCGATATCTCTGTATAAAAAACACTTTTTTATGATAATCAAATAAAGAGCTATTTTCCAAAACGCTTTTTTTTATTTTTTTTACTTTTGTAACTTATTTTCAGAAATGACTGATATTTTGAAACTATTTAAGGCCAAAACATGAAAAAAGAAGAAGAAAAAGATCGGCCATATCTTGATATCGGATCGGACCGATGTGTAAAAAAAACAGCCATATCGGGGGCGGCTAGGTGGTGTAGTGGGCAAGGCACTCGCCACCAGTGTGGAGACGCTAGGATTCGCGTGTTCGAATCCAGCTCTCCACATTGTTTTCAGTTTAGCTGGTCGTCCGCAGTAATACACATTGGCCGTATTACGGGGAGGGAAAACTGAAGGGTGGGGATCGAACGTTGTGAACAAGCGACTCCTACAAGTCGGTTGGTGCGCCTGCGCAGTAGAATCAGGAAGTGTCGGGGGCAGCGTGAGCCTCCCACGCGTTACTCCTCGACACAGAGATCGAGCTGCGCAGGTGAAAAGATGCGACTGCTGTTACCTCAAGTACAGGAGGGGACTTGTGCTATGTATGACTTAGTCCACATTGCAGCCGGCTTGTGGGAGGCAAGAAACAGCGTTCGTGACAGGGGAGGGTTGAATTGGATGATACGAAATTGGGATGGGAGAAAAATATAGAAAAATGGGAGAAAAAGTGGATCAAAAAAAAAACAGCCATATCGGCCGATATATCGTGCATCACTAATAATAACTCGTTTGTGGGACTGCGTGGTTCTAGCATAAATGAATCCAACTGCATGGGGCTAGCATAAATCCAGATACATACTAATCCCAGGCAACATTCAAAAATGGTTCAGAGACAGGGAAGGAGAATATAACTTAAGAGGGAGAGGAAATCTTAAACAACCCATGGTACACACTACACTGAAAAGCATGTGCATATCGGTGTGTGGAGTGAAGTTGTGGAATAATTTACCTGAATACATCAAACTGAGTAAACATATGGCACAATTTAAAAAGCAGCTAAAAAAATTTGAGAAATACAGAAATGAGTAATGAGGATAAACAAAGTTATGTTATATTGTGTTATGTGGTGTTATGTGGTTTTTTCGTATTATAAGTAAAAGTATATTCTATACTGTAATATACTAAATTATGTTATATCTAGTCAAATTAATCTATCTAGGTCGTCCTCGGACGGGCCCTCCATCGGTGCTTCCAGTCATCCCGATCCTCCATGCATCTGGCTAGCTCGTTGGTGCTTTCTGTTCCCACATCTGTCCTGAGTACGTCCACGTAGGTTAACGTGGGACGTCCTCGTGATCGATGCCCGTGTGTTGGTTCCCACAGCACAAGTTTGCTGGTTGGCATCTCATGGTGTCTCTGGCAGTGACCTGCCAGCCTCATTCTCCTGACTGCCACTTTATCGCTCACCTTTAGCACCCCCCCATACAAGTTTGCATTAGTGACATGCTCATCCCTGTTGATGTTGAGCACCACACGCATCATTCTGGTGTAGCACCCATCCAAGGACTTCTGCAGGGTCTGCATTCACTGCCATACAAAAGGACAGACTCAACTGTTGCATGAAAGAAGTTGAGCTTGATTTGACGGGGGAAGTTGGATTTCCACACACTGGTCATGCCGTTCAGAGCCCTCCACGCAAGTGCCTTCCTCACTTTAAGGTCTTGCTCGGATGAGTTGACCCACGAGCCCAGGTACTTGAAATCACTGACTTCCTTTAGAGCAGAGCCTCCTGTTGTCCTTAGAGGTGGATGATCCGGGAGGATGTTATACATTATGACCTCGGTTTTCTTGGCATTTAGCCTAAGGCCAACCTTGGCGCACTCCGTCTCCACTCTGCACAGGAGTTCCTGTGCCTGCTCCACCTGGTCAGAGAGCAGGCTGATGTCGTCCGCGTAGTCAAGGTCTGTTAGGACTATGGCGGGGTGTCGTCTCGATCTCCTTGGGGTTATTGTGAGACCAAGTTCCTGCTCCCGTCCATCCCTTCCTGAGCGCATAGTCGAGGACTATGACGAAAAGGAAGGGGGCAAGGGTGTCCCCTTGCATCACTCCAGCCAGGATGTCAAATTCTTCACTGTTGCCGTCTGGGGTTAGCACCTTGGCCCTTGTACCCGTGTGCATGGTCCCTATGGCCCGGAGTAGATTGGGAGGGACTCCGTAGGCCTCGAGTATCCTCATCATCACGGCTCTGTGTATCGAGTCAAAAGCCTTTTTGAAGTCGATAAAGCACAGTACCGCTGTGTCAGGTTGTTCTTCTTCACCTCCTTGATGATTCTTCTCAAGGCCAAGATCTGGGCCACAGTGGTCCTCTTCTCTCGGAAACCATTTTGGTTCTCCCTGAGATGGGGGTCGATGGCATTCCTTATCCGGTTTAGCATCATGCGATTGTACATCTTTGCAATGACACATGTCAGACTTATGCCACTGTAGTTGTCTGGCTTCGAGAGATCTCTGGACTTAGGCACTGGGATGATGTTAGAGAGAGCTGCCGCGATTACCGCATTACCGCGGTATCGCTGTTACATCACGGCCACCGCAGAGTAGGCTGAATACCGCATCACCGCTGTTTTTTATAATAATAATAATGAAGTACCCTCCTCTCGTTGGGCTTTCGGCTCTGCAGATATACCCTACACCTCTATCGAGGTTCCAAGCGACCCTATTGGGTACCAGAAAAGTCACGTGAAACATTGCAGACCACTGATTGGTCAGAAGAGAGACGCGTCACACGTTGGGAGCGTCCTGCAGTTTTTTACATCCTGAATGTCAGCCATTGATCAGAGCTCATCACAATACGGCTAATAACGTTAGCTTTAGCTCCCCGCCGGAGTGGACTACCATCGCTCATCAGGAGTACTAAACGAGACATAATGATTTTACTGTCTGCAACGAATGTTATAATAAAAGCCCTTCGTTCTATACACTTGTCTGATTGAAAACTTTATTAACAGACCGCAGAATGGGACAACTCAGCACGCTCTGAGCAAAGAAAGGAACTGAGATGGTCCGGTAAATACGCTGATGTTATTGAACGTATAACTATATAATGGTAATGCCACAAAACGAATGCCTTTATTATAAAGTAGTAACTTTATAGTAATAATAATAAGAAAGGGTCGGGGGGGTAACCACCCCTGCCCGCGACACCGAGTGAACGGCGCACGACCAGAGGGGAAACTTCGAATCCGTGTTTCACTTTCAATAACTAAAATATTATTGAATATTGCCGAATCCCAAACAATATTCATGCTGCAAAGTCATCCTCTAAAGATCGACATTTAGACTAGAGGCAGGCTATATGCTATAAAAAGTAGACTACTACTAAAAAAAAAATGCATTCAAACTTTTTTTTTTTTTTTTTTGTGTGTGCGGTAATAACCGCGGCGGTAGGAAATATTTTGCAAATCCGTGCGGTAAGGAAAACATCAATACCGCGGCAGCTCTGAGACCACATATCAGGCTGGTTGTTTTTCATCAGGGCATGGTTGCAGAACTCCAGGATGATGTTGTCAAGGTCACAGTTCTTATAGACCTCTGGGGGAATGCCGTCTGGCCCAGAACTTTTCCCCTGCTTCAGTGTGGATTTCACTTTGGTAAACTCGCTGGCTGTGAAGGGACCATCGTCAATAGTGAGATTCTTTTGTTTACTTTGCCAAGAAATGTATTCTCCTGTTTTGGAAAAATGACTCTTCGCCCACTTTTGAGATGTTTCAAGATCAGATATCCCAGCTTCTTCCATTGGAGAGATTGACCTTGGAGGAGCGCGGCCGGGGGTGGATGTTCCGGGACCTTTGGTCTCCGCTGTTTTCTCGATTGAGCAGAGGGGCTGTTGATTGATACGGCTAGTGGCGGTATGTGAATATATCCGCATGCTGTCGCTGGCCGTGTCGATTGGTGGTTTTGCTGTTTGGTTGGGGGAGGGGTGGGGGCCGGGGGTCTTGGGATGTCTATCCCCGGTTGTGTCTTTTTTGGAGGTGGGTTTCCCTAGTGGAAGAAGTTGTACAACAGACGCGTAAGAGGCCTGTCTGTTGTATAACAATGTCAATGATGTTGTTGTTGTCATTGTTGTTATTATTTATTATTGTTTATTTAAAAATACGTATGAGAAAAAATGAACAGTGTAAACAATATCATTAACTCTGAATATAAAAATATGAGAAAAGCAAACAAGACGCGGTCTCGGACTGGTGGGGGCCCCTGATTCGAGGTCTTGGTGAGTCGGAGTGTTAAAGAGGCATGATGCTCTGGCTCGCTGGGGCGCCGGATTTGGGGTCCTCACAGGGTAGGGAGTGACCTTGGTTGTCGATACTGGAGATGACGGGTGCTCAAGTAATCTCGCCTTATGGTACATACATGTGGGTATATGCATGTATATGTGTATATATATGTATGCGTGTATATATATATATGTATATATATATGTGTATATGTATATGTATATATATTCTTATTAATTTATATATTTAATTTATACATGACTATTTTATTTTTCATTATTCTGATTTAACTGATGGTCTTGTCATTGTCGTTATTATTATTATTATTATTATTATTATTATTATTACTGTTATTGTCCTGTGATGTCTTGTTTATTAGTATTGTTATTGTATTGTCTTGTTTCATGTTGAAAAGGGAAAATAAAGAGAAATTGTGAAGAAAAAAAAATAGTGAGATTTGTGAGGACGGCAGGTATCGTCTCCTCATCTTCATCCACTGTCGAGTGTGTTCCCAGTAGATTTCGGAAGTGAGTGAACCAGGAGGTCACCCTCTCCTCTGGGCTATTGCCTTCTACCTGTCCCTGCTTCGACCTTTTCCTCCCACTCATCTCATTGATGACCCTCCATGGCTCCCCATACTGCTGTTCACCATGCGCTGCCTCCACTCTCTGCACCTTCTCCATCAACTCCTCCCCCCTTATCTTGTCGTAGGTATCGAACAAAAGCTGTTTGGCCTTTTTCAGTACCTTGCGATTCTCTGCAGTCTGCTCATGCCCGTAGCCTCGTCGTGCCTCCTCCACGCCCTCACGTGCCACCATGACTTCTGGGTGTTTGGACCTCCGGGAGACCCCATTCCTCTCCACCACTGGAACACACATCCTGGCCGCCTCTTCATTCGCAGCAACGAACCGCCTGTATTTGGTATTAGGCTCCTCCCCCTCACCTAGCAGCTGAAAGCGATTCCTCACTTCCACTGCGTACCTAGTTTGAAGGCCAGGGTTGACTGAGAACGCCTTCCAGTCATACCGCGTCTTCAGGCTTGGTTTGGGGACCCTGAGGCTCAGTCGCACCCTCATGGAGACCACTCTGTGATCAGAGCCCACAGAGTTGAACGTGCTGTAAGGTTCAGCATTCAGGATGGAGTTCCTCCACCTTCGTCTTACTAGTATGTAGTCCAGTTGACGTTGCATACCGGTAGCCCGATCCTGGAAGGTCCATCTCTTGCCCCTTCTTTTCTGGAACATGGTGTTCGCAGCCAGTAGCTCGTGTTCCATCAGTAGGGCTGCCAGGTATTCGCCATTGCGATTGGTGGATTCATGGTGTGTGAAAGGTGCATCCTCTGGTCCGAGCCTTGCGTTGAAGTCACCCAGGAATGGATTGCTAGGAAGTTGTGAGCCGGGATATCATAGACCGCTGTTGCAAGGTCCTCATAGAACTTCTCCACCTCCTCAGCTAGTGCCACATTGGTGGGTGAGTACACGACTATGACAGTTGTAACTGGGTTGCCATCAAAGTCAGCAATAAGGATCCTGTTGGTGTGATAGCGTAAAATTAATGGAAGAACAAATAAAAATGTAAGGGGGTAGGGATCAATAAGCTTAGCTTCCCTCTACTCCTTTTTTGGACATGTCTGCCAACCAAACACATTGCTCTTGACCTTTTGTTTATATTTTTTTTTTTTTTATGTTTTTTTAATAAAAAAATAATATATATGTGCTATGATTGTTTGGTTTGACGGAGCTAGATCGTGATTTGTTTGGAGGAATATGGAGAATTACATGTTCAAAAATAAACTTTTTCATTCATTCATTCAGTTGCATGGGACTAGCATGAATCAAACTGCATGGGAACTGCATAGGACTAGCATGAATCCAACTGCATGGGACTAGAATGAATCCAGTTGCATGGGACTAGCATGAATCCAACTGCATGGGACTAGCATGAATCCAACTGCATGGGACTAGAATCAATCCAGTTGCATGGGACTAGCATGAATCCAACTGCATGGGACTAGAATCAATCCAGTTGCATGGGACTAGCATGAATCCAACTGCATGGGACTAGCATAAACCCAACTGCATGGGACCAGCATGAATCCAACTGCATGGGACCAGCATGAATCCAACTGCATGGGGACCACATGAATCCAACTGCATGGGAAATGCATAGAACTATCATGAATCCAACTGCACGGGACTAGCATAAAGCCAAATGCATGAGACTAAAATAAATAAACCCAACTGCATGGGACCTCACCAGACTGAATCCAACTGCATGGGGCCAGCATAAATTAAAGTGCATGGGGCCAGCATGAATTCAAATACATGGGCCTAGCATGAATCCAACTTCATGGGGCCAGCATAAATTCAAGTGCATGGGTGATGGGGCCAGCATGAATCCAACTGCATGGGACCAGTCCAGCATGAATCCAACTTCATGGGGCCAGCATAAATTCAAGTGCATGGGACCAGCATGAATCCAACTTCATGGGGCCAGCATAAATTCAAGTGCATGGGGCCAGAATGAATCCAACT
Source organism: Notolepis coatsorum (assembly GCF_963971535.1). NCBI lineage: Eukaryota > Metazoa > Chordata > Actinopteri > Aulopiformes > Paralepididae > Notolepis > Notolepis coatsorum. The sequence goes on from NC_140172.1 coordinate 62,947,439, forward strand.
TCATGGGGCCAGCATAAATTCAAGTGCATGGGACCAGCATGAATCCAACTTCATGGGACTCGCATTAATCTGGTTTCCAGGTTAAACCCTTGTGGTTCCTATGAGCCCAACTCCACCAGAGGGGGGATGCTAACGCGTTATTGTGGAGAGCTAGCGGGACGCTGCCAGGAAGTTAACGTTAGCTATAGGCTGCTATAGCATCGATTTAAAGCATCGATTTTTTTTTAAAACCCCAGCTAGCATAGCTATACGACGGATAGACCATCCCGCAAAAGCGGAGAATATATTTGAAAGCAAGATTAGATTCAGCCAACGCACTTTTTGTCTGAAACTGCAGAATGCGTTTCGACTTCGAGTGGCTGATGTTAGCTTCCTAGCTACTGCCAAGGAAACCATAAAAGGAGGAAGGGTCAACACGCCAGACTCCCAGCGTTGGTGCCAGACTTTGGTGCCAGTTCTATTGAAGCCTGTATTCAAATAAAAAATATACCAGCTATCCGAGTAAATATACAGCAACCAATATATCAAACGTTAGCTAGTTAACAATGCAACACGTTGCCGATGATTCCGACCCTAGGTAATAACCTGTACCCGAGGTTACAAGAGGAGACGGCTGATCCCATTCAACTCAACGTGACCCTTCCTTCTTTTATCGTTTCCTTGGCGACTGCTGGCTAACGTGAAGCTAACGTCAATCACTGCGGAACAACGGCGCATCTCCGACGCAGAGCTCCACGGCGACACGCCCGTCTCTGATGCTGATGATAATCTGGGTCTTCGTGGTTGATTAGCAACGTACCTGCTAGTCTGTCAACTCAACAGTCAGATAACGTTCCTCCGAGCTTCAGATAACCCGCTTCAAGCCCACGGGGCTCGCAAACAGCCCACCAGTGTCAAGACGAGACAAAAACAGTGTCTTGGTGTCAAGCCGCCAGCCAGCTGCAACAGAAAACACTGAACATCCGGTCGGAGATGGTCTACTTTAACCAAAATAAAAGCGCTCATGACAAAGCATGATCATGATCATTATGAAGAAAGGTGTAGGAAATATGCATTACACTCCTTCGTGTGTTGGTTTTGTTTCTTTTTCTTTGTTTGTTTGTTTAACTGTGACTTTCTATCTTTCTTCAAAATATAATATTTTCAAAACAAAAGTTTGTATTTAAAACCATAGTCATACATATGAAGATATAGTGAAAACACTAAGATAGAGAAAATATATAGAAAAAACACTAAGCTAGAGCGAATATATAGAGAAAACACTAAGATATAGAGAGAATATATAGAGAAAACAATAGGCTAAGTATAGAGAAAATATATATAGAAAACACGAAGCTATAGAGAGATTGATTGATTGATTGATTGAAAAGTTTATTAACAGATTGCAGAATGGGTACAGTACAGTACAGCTCAATACATACAATTGTTAAGAGGATGCAGACCTGAGAAAGACTTTCGTCTTGTTTCCATCAGGGTCCCCCATTTTCAATTCATCATATGACACACATGACATACAGATAGACAGTACTGCTACATCTATACATTTATGACATACCAGATTTTCAAATACAGTACTGTTTGTGATACTAAAAAGGGGGGGGACACACTGTACATTGGAATACTGACATACATTTGACATGGAAACTGTACATTGGAGGAGGTTTGGTAGGTGGGGTGGGGCTGTACATTGGAATAGCCATGCTTGGTCTTTATTGTACAACTGGGTTAGGACATTTGTAGGGGCCAGTTTTGAATTGCAGTCTCCCGTAGGTGTTCTTTGAGAGTGTTTTTGAAGGTGGGTAGTGATTTACATTCCTTTACAGCTTTGGGTAGGGCGTTCCACATTGTTGTGGCATAATTGCGAAACGTGTTTAGTCCCTTGTTTGAGCCGAATCTGGGTTTTACATGATTTGTGGAGCTCCCTCTGGTGTTGTGATCGTGGTATTCACTGACCTTTGGGAAGTATTTTGACATGTACATGGGTACCTTGGTCGTGTAGTGTATCTTGTAGACCAGGCCCATTGCAAGTTGCTGTACTCTGTCGTCTACTCTAAGCCATCCTAGGTTGGCAAAGTGTGCAGGGGTGAGGTGGGTTCTAGGAGTCAGGTCAAGCAGTAGTCTGACTAGTTTGTTTTGAGATGTTTGTAATTTGGTTTTTAGTGCCTTTGAGGTGCTTTGGTACCATGAGGTGCAAGCATAGTCGTAGTACCCTTGAATGAGTGCTCCTGCCAGAGTCTTCAGGGTATTCTTGTTTACCAGGGAGGAGATCCGGTACAAGAATCGAGTTCGTTGATTGACTTTTTTTATTACATTGGATGGCATTTTGTCACAGGAAAGATTAGCCTCTAGGATGGAACCCAGGTAGGTAATTTCATCTTTCCTTGTGACAATATTGTCACCCACTGTAACTGAGAAGCCGTCTGTTTTGCTGAGTTTGTTATTTGAACCGAAGAGAATGGACTCTGTTTTGCCCATGTGTAATGATAGTTTGTTGTCGGCGAGCCATATGCAGATTTTGCCTAGTTCCGAGCTGAGGGTTTTTTCAACCTGTAACTTGTTCTTGTCAGAGACCAGCAGGGCTGAGTGGTCCGCAAACAGGAACAAGTTGCAGTCACAAGCTGACGACATGTCATTTGCATAAATTAGGAACAGTAGTGGTCCTAGTATGCTTCCTTGTGGAACACCACAGTTCACTGTGAGGGGGGGGGATAGGGTACCGTTTACCTCCACCATCTGTTCTCTCCCCTCCAGGTAGGATTGTATCCAGCTCACTGATAAACTATCAAAAGTTTCAAAACCAATTGCTTTTAGCTTGTCAATCAGAATGGTGTGATTGACAGTGTCGAAGGCCTTTTGTAGGTCTAGCATGACCATGCCGCAGTATTTGCCCGCGTCCACCTCTTGCTTGATGTGGTCGTTCAAATAGAGAAGGCATGTGTCAGTGGAGTGGGATGTTCTGAAGCCAGATTGGAATTCGTAGATTAGATTTTTATCCGTAAGGTACTTTTCGACCTGTTCGTATACTATTTTTTCCATGACTTTCGAGATGGATGTGAATGAATGAAAACTTTATTTAACAGATTGCAGAATGGGTACAATACAGTACGGCTCAATACATACAATTGTTAAGGGGATGCAGACCTGAGAAAGACGTTTGTCTTGTTTCCATCAGGGTCCCCCATTTTCAATTCATATAGACATATATGACATACAGATAGTCAGTACTGCTACATCTATACATTTATGACATACCAGATTTGCAAATACAGTACTGTTTGTGATACAGAAGGAGTCAAGAAAAGGGAGTATATACATTTGACGTAGAAACTGTACATTGGAGGAGGTTGGGTGGGGGGGGTTGGGTACATTGGGATATTGACAACCATACTGGGTAATTTACATTGGAGGTGGTTGGGGGGGGGGGGGGGCACACTGTATAAACAAGTAACACTGTACATTGAGGGGGGGGGGGGAGGAGACACTGTACAAACAAACACAATTGTACATTGAACTATTGACAAAACCATACTAGGTAAATGACTGTACATTGGAGGGGGTTGGGTTAGGATATTTACAGGGGCCAGTGTTGAATTGCAGTCTCCCGTAGGTGTCCCTTGAGAGAGGTTTTGAAAGTGGGTAGTGATCCACATTCCTTTACAGCTTTGGGTAGGGCGTTCCACATTGATGTGGCATAATTGCGAAACGTGTTTAGTCCCTTATTTGAGCCGAATCTGGGTTTAACATGATTTGTGGAGCTCCCTCTGGTGTTGTGATCGTGGTATTCACTGACCTTTGGGAAGTATTTTGACATGTACATGGGTACCTTGGTCGTGTAGTGTATCTTGTAGACCAGGCCCATTGCAAGTTGTTGTACTCTGTCGTCTACTCTAAGCCATCCTAGGTTGTCAAAGTGGGCAGGGGTGAGGTGGGTTCTAGGAGTAAGGTCAAGCAGTAGTCTGACCAGTTTGTTTTGAGATGTTTGTAATTTTGTTTTTAGCGCCTTTGAGGTGCTTTGGTACCATGAGGTGCAAGCATAGTCGTAGTACCCCTGAATGAGTGCTCCTGCCAGAGTCTTCAGGGTGTTCTTGTTTACCAGAGAGGAGATCCGGTACAAGAATCGAGTTCGTTGGTTGACTTTTTTTATTACATTGGATGCCATTTTGTCACAGGAGAGATTAGCCTCTAGGATGGAACCCAGGTAGGTAATTTCATCTTTCCTTGTGACAATATTGTCACCCACTGTAACTGAGAAGCCGTCGGTCTTGCTGAGTTTGTTATTTGAACCGAAGAGAATGGACTCTGTTTTGCCCATGTGTAATGATAGTTTGTTATCAGCGAGCCATATGCAGATTCTGCCTAGTTCCGAGCTGAGGGTTTTTTCAACCTGTAACTTGTTCTTGTCAGAGACCAGCAGGGCTGAGTCGTCCGCAAACAGGAACAAGTTGCAGTCACAAGCTGACGACATGTCATTTGCATAAATTAGGAACAGTAGCGGTCCTAGTATGCTTCCTTGTGGAACACCACAGCTCACTGTGAGGGGGGGGGATAGGGTACCGTTTACCTCCACCATCTGTTCCCTCCCCTCAAGGTAGGATTGCATCCAGCTCACTGATAGACTATCAAAACCAATTGCTTTTAGCTTGTCAATCAGAATGGAGTGATTGACCGTGTCAAAGGCCTTTTGTAGGTCCAGCATGACCATGCCGCAGTATTTGCCTGCGTCCACCTCTTGTTTGATGTGGTCATTCAAATAGAGAAGGCATGTGTCAGTGGAGTGGGATGTTCTGAAGCCAGATTGGAATTCGTAGATTAGATTTTTTTCCGCTAGGTACTTTTCGACCTGTTCGTAGACTATTTTTTCCATGACTTTCGAGATGGAGGTGAGAATAGAAACAGGGCGGTAGTTGCCTGGGTCTAATTTGCTGCCCTTTTTGTGCAGAGGGGTCACCCTCGCAATTTTGAAGTCCTTGGGGACGTGTCCCTGTTTTATGGAGAGGTTTATTATGTGTGTGATGATTGGTGTGATGGCGGCTGCTGAGTCTCTGAGGAATTTGGAGGGGATGTTGTCATGGCCAGTGGCCTTGTTAGGTTGGAGGGCGCTCAGTTTATTGAGTACCTCATCTGTTGTTACCATTTCCAGCTTGAAGTCGTCCTTGCGGACCCCTAGGTTTTTGTAGTATGCTACTATGTGTTCTAGAGAAAACACTAAGATAAGGGAGAACACTCCCCATTATGTTCTCTATATCGTAGGTGCAGCATCATTATCACTCACCTCTGTGGCCATGAAATGCTTCGAGAGGCTGGTCAAGGATCACATTTGTGCCTCCCTCCCCAGTGATATGGACCCTATGCAATTAGCATACAGGCCAAACAGGTCCACCGACGATGCGGTCTCCCAAGTACTGCACAGCACCCTCTCTCACCTGGACCGTCAGAAGGGGGGCTATGTGAGACTGTTCATTGACTACAGCTCAGCGTTCAACACCATAGTCCCCACCAGACTGGTGGACAAGCTGATCGAGCTGGGTCTGAGCTCCGCTCTGAGCGCCTGGATACTGGACTTTCTGAGTGAAAGGCCCCAGGCAGTCAGGGTGGGGGGTCAGACTTCCAACACCATCACCCTGAGCATCGGGTCCCCCCAGGGCTGTGTTCTGAACCCCCTGCTGTACTCACTATACACACATGACTGTGTGGCCAAGTTCAGCTCCAACTCCATAGTGAAGTTTGCGGACGACACAGTGGTGGTGGGGCTGATCTCGGACAACAACGAGAAGGCCTACCGGGAGGAGGTTGAGGTACTGGAACGCTGGTGCCAGGACAACAGCCTGCTCCTGAACATTGGTAAAACCAAGGAGCTGATCGTGAATTTTAGGAGAAAACAGCTGGAGACACACACACCACTGAGGATAAACGGGGCTACCGTGGACAGGGTGAGCAGCTTTAAGTACCTGGGGGTCCACATCGCAGAGGATCTGACATGGACAACACACATAGACTCAGTCGTAAAAAAGGCGAAGCAACGCCTCTACCACCTGAGCCAGTTAAGGAAGTTCAGAGTATCTGGGAAGATACTCCAGTCCTTCTACTCTGGAGCTGTAGAGAGCATCTTGACTGGAAACATCACTGCCTGGTATGGAAACAGCACGGCACAGGACAAGAAGGCCCTACAGAGAGTGGTGTGCTCAGCCGAGTGTACCACGGGTATTGCACTACCACCCCTGCAGGTTCTATACAACAAGAGGTGCAAATCCAGAGCCTGCAGAATAATGAAAGACCCACACCACCCCAACAAGGCCATCAGAGCCCTGAACACTGAACTCTCCACACACAAGCACACATGAGCACACACACAACACACACACTGTACACGCTCACACACTAGCAGCCACTTTAACATGAGCAAGCACACACTCATGCTGCACACACCCACACTTATGGCCACTAAGGAAAGGTCACTTTAAAAATAGTATAGTATAATCGGAGACTGTATAAATTAGCATGTACAGAAAGACACTACCAAAGGACCTAGCATGTCCTCCATGCTCTGTAAATAACTTATGTACATATACCGATATGCCCTAATATGTTACTTGTTTATTGCACAATGTTACTTGTTTATTGCACAATGTTGATTCTATTATATGTTATTTGCACATTGTTGCGGGCAAAACCACCCGCATTTCATTGTATACTTGTATGCCGTGACAAATAAAACTCTTGACTTGACTTGATTATGTCACAGCCTGAGGTAGACCCCTATGGTTGATGCATGTTACAGCCTGAGGTAGACCCCTATGGTTGATACGTGTCACAGCCTGAGGTAGAACCCTATGGTTGATACGTGTCACAGCCTGAGGTAGAACCCTATGGTTGATACGTGTCCAGTGAGTTGTGAGCAGAAGTGTGTGCACACAGGAATGTGCTGCACTCGACTGATGCACCAACTCGCAGTACCCACCTGGCTACTTTGCATATCAATAGCGCCGGTCGTCAGGTGTTACATTCCATTCATAGAGGCAATTAGGCACTGTCCTTATGCGAGGGAACATTTATGCGCATGCGCCGGAGCGCGCATGCACGTGGTGTCATTAGCGTGCGTGCAACCAGTGTTGATATGAGCAACGCAACACTGTACGTGTCATAGCCTGAGGTAGAACCCTCTGGTTGATACGTGTCACAGCCTGAGGTAGAACCCTCTGGTTGATACGTGTCACAGCCTGAGGTAGAGTAGACCCCTATGGTTGATACATGTTACAGCCTGAGGTAGAACCCTCTGGTTGATACGTGTCACAGCCTGAGGTAGAACCCTATGGTTGATACGTGTCACAGCCTGAGGTAGAACCCTATGGTTGATACGTGTCACAGCCTGAGGTACAGTAGACCCCTATGGTTGATACATGTCACAGCCTGAGGTACAGTAGACCCCTATGGTTGATACATGTTACAGCCTGAGGTAGAACCCTCTGGTTGATACGTGTCACAGCCTGAGGTACAGTAGACCCCTATGGTTGATACATGTCACAGCCTGAGGTACAGTAGACCCCTATGGTTGATACATGTTACAGCCTGAGGTAGAACCCTCTGGTTGATACGTGTCACAGCCTGAGGTAGACCCCTATGGTTGATACATGTCACAGCCTGAGGTAGAACCCTATCGTTGATACATGTCACAGCCTGAGGTAGAACCCTATGGTAGTTACGTGTTACAGCCTGAGGTACAGTAGACCCCTATGGTTGATACATGTCACAGCCTGAGGTAGACCCCCATGGTTGATACATGTCACAGCCTGAGGTAGACCCCTATGGTTGATACGTGTTACAGCCTGAGGTAGACCCCTATGGTTGATACGTGTCACAGCCTGAGGTAGAACCCTCTGGTTGATATGTGTCACAGCCTGAGGTAGACCCCTATGGTTGATACGTGTCACAGCCTGAGGTAGAACCCTATGGTTGATACATGTTACAGCCTGAGGTAGAACCCTATGGTTGATACGTGCCACATATCTTCTGTGATTATGCGTTTTTATCAGAAAGGACGCTTCCTCAAGTTCAAGTTTCAAGTTTCTTTATTAGTTAGACAGAATACTTTTATATAAAATGCTTCTTTCTGTTTTGCTCCAGAGATTGTGCTAGATAAAAATAGATAAGTATAAAATAAGTATAATAAGTATAAAATAGAAGTCAAGTACGTAGACAAGTGTTCAATATACATATACCGGTATACAATATACAATGCAGAGTAGAAGTACCGGAGTTACAATACAATATACAGTACAATGCAGAAATGGGATGAGGTACAATTTAGGTACAATTTACAGTAAGGTGTAATGAGGTATGAGTTGTAGTGCAAATTCTTTACCAATAAATATAAAGTGTGTTAAGTGTCTAAAGTGGGTAAAGTGGGTGCTGCACTGCAGTGAGTTGTTTGTTTTAAGTGAGTGTGTGCGTGTGGATGTGTGTGCTGTGAGTGTATTTGATGGTTTGTTACATAGTGTTATTGTCATTTAGCATCCTGATGGCCTGGGGATAGAAGCTTCTTCTGAGTCTCTCTGTGCTTGCCATGAGACTCCGGTATCGCTTGTCTGACCGCAGCAGTTCAAAGAGGCGGTTGTTTGGGTGGCTGGAGTCTTTGATTATTCTCTTAGCCTTACCCATGCAACGCTTGTTGTAAATGTCTTGGAGAGTGGGAAGCCCACCTCCAATTGTGCGTTCGGCTGAACGGGCCACTCTCTGGAGTCTTCTACGGTCTTGTGCGGTGCTATTCCCAAACCAGGAGGTGATATTGCCAGTCAGGATGCTCTCTATTGTGCATGAGTAGAAGTTCTTAACACTTTGAGTGCCAGCGACAAGATTTCTCGTTAGTTCATGCCAACCGTTGAGTGCCAGCCGACGAGAAATCTCTTTATTTTTTTTTATCTCTCTTTCTCCGATTTTTCTCTGTTTTCTCCCCGTCCCAATTTAGTCGTTGTGTGTTAGTATAGCGATCAGCCCAAGTCAAGGCAATGCTGACTCCGGGCGTCGAGACCGCAGTCTCTTGCATTGGTGACGAGCGCAATCTCCACTACGCCACCTGACCGCCTCCCGAGAAATCTAGTTTTTAATCGTTCTTTTTTTAATGATCGATTTCCATACATTTTTCATCAATATAGCCTCACGTTACCAGTGGGGATCTGTCTGAGCTCGAACAGGGAAAATACCGCCCCCTATCGTCTCTCCGGATGGTACTGCACCCCATTGGATTGGATTGAATGAAACGCATGGGGGGAAAAGAGTCCGGATTCCACATTTTACTTGTCAGGCAAGTAACCGGAGACGATCCCAGTCATTGCCCACCATCAGAACAGCGTGGAATATGTCTTTCGACCACCCAGCGTTGGATTAATAAACGCGATCGATATTTGGAATGGCAATCAGGAATTGGAATAATCTTTTTGGAGAACATCTGATCTGAGGTAAGGAATCTATTTTACCAGTATTGGGATAATCAGAGCTGTTTTCACCTATATATCAACGTGTCCCATATGTGTGTGTGTGGCTGTGAGTGTGTGTAGCTTTATTCTTTTATGGTCTATAAAATGGAATATTATTGTATGTATTTTTTTGTTTTTATACCACACATCCTGACATACAGACACTACAAACACCCACGTCCACACACCAGTACATAAATCCACTGACACCAATGATGAAGGACCACAATGGAAACAAGCCTATGGCTTTATTGTGTTTTATGAAATCCTATTGGTAAATGGAGAAAATGTATACCTGTTTCATAAATGTATATGTGTGATTTTCCATTCTAAACCAATAAACTATTCAATCAATCAATCAAAAGCTGATCAGGAAATAAGATAATGGATTTTTCAGCCCGCTTCTATAGCGTGCATAAGTACACATATACTATCGATAATCTAGCGTTTATTTGAAAACGATTCATAAATAGGCCGAAAAATGTAAAAAAAAGTAGCGTTTTTCAAAATGGTATAAAACGGAAATGAACAGATTAAAAACAATCCGTTTAGACAATGTTGACTGCAAACAAGTCATTGATAAGCGACGGTCGTATTAGACACATAGCCATAATTTAAGATATAGTTTATGCATTCACAAATGTGAGAGCTCTGTCATTGAATAGAGCGGTGGCACGCAACGGGGTATATAGGACTGGCACGGAAAGTGTTAAGGATCTTCTGACTCACTTGGAACTTCCTTAGGCGCCTAAGGAAGTAGAGGCGTTGCCGTGCCTTCTTGATAACACTGTCAATGTGTGTGGTCCATGTCAAGTCCTCGGATATGTGGACTCCGAGGTACTTAAAACTGTTCACTCTCTCAACCGGTGCCCCGTCGACGCTGAGGGGGCTGTAGTCCCTGACCCCCAACCTCCTAAAGTCCACAATCATCTTTTGTTTAGCTGACGTTCAGGGAGAGGCAGTTCTCCTGACACCACCGCAACATATTCTTTACCTCTTCCAGGTAGGCCCTCTCATTGTTTGCAGAGATCAGGCCCACCACTACTGTGTCGTCAGCAAATTTGATGATTGTGTTGTTGTTCCACTGTGCCACACAGTCGTGTGTGTACAGCGAGTAGAGGGGACTCAGCACACAGCCCTGGGGGGGCCCTATGTTGAGGGTGATAGATGAGGTGCAGTTGCCTGCTCTCACCACCTGGGGTCTACCCGTCAGGAAGTCCAAGACCCACTGGCAGAGGTCATAATTCAAGCCCAGGTCCCTGAGCTTAACAAGCTTGGAGGGGACTATGGTATTGAATGCTGAGCTGTAGTCGATCAACAGCATTCTCACATAGTTTCCCTGCCTCTTGTCCAGGTGTGATGCTGCTGTGTGCAGCACATGGGCTATGGCGTCCTCCGTGGACCTGTTGGGGTGATATGCAAATTGCAGGGGGTCCAGGTTGATCGGGAGGGAGGAACAGATGTAGCCCTTCACTAGCTTCTCAAAGCACTTCATGAGCTTCTGACTCTCAAAGCTTCCTTTGCTTTATCTTCATGACTTCTGACTCCACAGAGCTTTGGACTTCTCCAACATCAGCATGCCAAAATTATTGCTTTTTTATATTTCATTATATATAAACGTATTATAGTGTGAATTTCTCCAGACCTCTTGGTAGATCCTGAGGTGTGGCCAGCGATAGCAACCCCTCCCCCGATTCCCACTCAAATCCAACCCACGCATCAGACCAAAACAAAACATTTAAACAATGTTAAGAGCTACAGTATATCAATAGCAGTCTCTCAAGACAGACGTGTTGGCTCCTGCAATTCCCAAATACTGGAGCATTCAATTGATTTTGGAAAGAGATAGGCTGGCTTGAGGGACTATACCAAAGAGGCACCTTTGGCTAGAGATTGCCGTCTGATGGAATTTCAGATACTACCTTTAACTGAAACATATCTTACCTCCATATCCTGGTAAAAATGATCTATTTTTTAAATTAATTTATGATATACTGGTACATTACACATACATTGTACTTTTTATTTTGATGCATTAAAGGGGGACACCACTCAAATAAAAAAGTCTAGTAAGATATTTCCATGGCCTGAGACAGTTCAATCAATATTGGTGAACATTGGTGAGCTACTCTCATTGAAAGACAGAAACCAGAGAAATAGGAATAAAACTTGTGATGTCATCAAGTAAAGTCTGGAGCTGCTCCATTGACAATGAACAGGAAACAGATTTTGTGGACCAACACGCACACTCACATTCTGAAACAGAAAATGTATCTATGAACTCACAACATTCTCCTGGGTGCTCTCAGTGACATCTATAAAACCCAATTCACTCTATGAAGCAGCTTCAGACTTTATACTTGATGGCAACACAAGTTTTAGTGGCTCATCTTCACTAATATTTCTGTACCGTCTTAGACCAGAGGAATAACATGTATGAATTCTGAAATTGGGCCTAGTTCCACGTTAATTGATAACATATTATGGATTTCAAAGTAAATAGCTGTGTAATATGCTCAGTTTGCCGACATACAGTACCCTTTCAAGCAGCTGTTCTCAAACTATGGGTCGCGACCCAAAGTGGGGTCGTGGGTAGGTGACAGTGGGGCGCGCATTGGCAACTAAGAAAATTTAAATAATAATAAAAGAAAATCTATATATTTGTTTAATGTTCTAGCAACATATTTTGGCTAAATATGCCTCAATTTATAAATGTGTATTGATAACATAGTGCTGTAATTAAATGTTCTAATAAATATGCAAGATCAAGTTCAACGTGTGCTTTTATTTTGATATTCTTTAATTCCACGTTGAAATTACACGATACATTAAGTGTGGGGTCGCCAAGAAAAATCCTAAATAAAATGGGGTCGTGGTATAAGAGTTTGAGAACCCCTGCTTTAAAGGGTACACATTTGCTCTGTATATATGAAACATCATTAATTTGCATAACTTGTGTCCATATCTCTATATACATCTATATTTAAAAAAAAATATATATATATATATATTCAACTTGCCTACATCTGTATATATACCTACAGTATACCTTTCTATAGCAGTGTCCAGTCCACCAATACCTGAACATTGCTTTGTAAATATGACATCTAACATCCATTTGTATTACATTTGATTTTTCCCCCTTTACTTTTACTTAAGGAATTATATAGCTTTTTTATGACCATTACTGGTTTACAGTATTTTTTACTTGTACCTCTTAATGCAACACTGCACCAATTGTTTCACTCCAATGTTAAAAAAGAAAACATCAACGGTAACTAAGGAAGGTTAGAAGTGAGTTTGTTGTCTAGGTTACTGTGGAGTAAGGCATTAATGTCCATCATATGCTCAATCTTTGGGTAACAGATACCCAAAGATTAAATCAGTCAATTATTCTATAGCGCCATCTGCTGTGACAGAGTAACAAGTTCAGGGCACAGAGGCACAATATGACCATATTGAAGTACTGTTGTGCATAAAGTATTTTATATATTTCACTTTAGAGGCATTTCCACTCTTATACATAAAACACATTAGTGCAAACAATCCATTGTATCAGAGTGATCCGGGTATGGTGTTGCACATGGAGTTAAGCCTTTGAGGGGTCTTAATTATACATTTAGTCATTTAGCTGACGCCATTATCCAAAGCAACTTATGAAATGTGAATAAGTCCGCAGGAGGTGCACATCTCTGGCAGGTAAGGGTAAGTGGTATTGTTAGTCAAAGTGTCAAACTTGAGTGTTTTGAGTGCATAGTTGTATAGACATATTAGCATTATAGGCATCAGTATAGTAACAAAGGACATAGTGGTAAGGTACATAATAGTAAAACAATAAGGTTAATTTATGTTTTTAGTTAATTAGAAAATTGGGCAGGTTTCAGCTGTCCCGGCTGTGGTGGGAAGTTTGTTTCACCATTGTGTAGCAAGGACAGCTTTGGTCTCAAGCGGCCAGAAGACGCAGGGGTCTCAAACCCTGGAATTCTTATCATTTAAAAGAGAAAAAACAGACACAAGTTCAAATAACATGATTTATTTCAGAGCCTGGCAGTTTACACTTTTTTTTAAGTGAGTGATTAGATGAAAACACTTGAAATGTTACATCATGATGGCAACATTTGCATTAAGGTGCATCATTTCTGTGTCAAAAACTCAAATAGGTGAACAGTTCCAAAATCTTGGCGGGCTGACTCAACAGGGCAGACTGAGCCGGCCAGAGGGCCTATGACTATGTCAATAAAAGGGTTAACATAATATGTAATACACAAGCCAAGGAGGGAGTATTCCTGGAACTAGAAAACTATGTGAAAAACAGTGATTTCTTATATACAGGGTTCCAACACGTTTTCCTATTTCAGGAACTTCATACCTTTCCCCCCAGACTCCAGATTTCTTGAGTGGACTTTTGGAGATTTTGGTTGGTTCAACATGATGTCTGCTGATAGCAGCAGGGCAACACGACGGGTCAACTAGGCCAACGCACCACTGCTGAAGAGAATTCTTCACAACAACAAACAATATGTCAAGTGTAATTGGATCTACAGCTACATAAAATGTGTATCCATCTGTACGGGGACTGAACGACAATATTCTTCCAGACATTAGTGCAATATTCCTAAACCTTTCAAGAACCTGGAAATAGATGAAATGAATTTCCCTATTCTTTTCCAGACTTTGCAGACCGTAGGAAGCCTGTATATAACATCTGCAAAACTAATGTCTTTCTCAAAACATGGCCAAAGCGTAATTCATCATCCCGTTACAAATCCATTCCAATGTAAAAAATATACATACACTCAGTTAAAGCGTTAACTATTAAGGAAGGCAAAGTTCTCTATTCACATATTGCTTCTCAAAGAAAACGCGGCTTAATTAAAACAAGCTAAATTTAAACTAAAAATCCTATAGTAAATGAACAGAGAAACTCTTGTTTCATTTTGTAGGAGGGGAAAAAAGAAGAAAGATGGTTTAGACTGTTTAGAACATGTACATCCACGCCAGTTCACGGCCACCATTACTGACATTTAGGGATGGGCATCGATTTGCGAATAGTCATTAAATTATTTTAAAAAAATCAAATAGTTTATGCGAATATCGTTTGGTCTCAAAAAAGATGTTTTCCCTTGTTTTTACCAGCAACCACACTGTGTAGTGTATTGGGAGAGGACCCTATTAACTGTTACACCGCTGAACAGCTCGCTAGCTAGCCAGGTAGCATAATAGTCTGTTAACAGCTGGGAGATCGGAAAAGAAAAAGATGAAGAAAGAGACCGGATGTTACATGATAGCAATGTTTTGTACGTTTGCCATGTTGTTTCACTAAACTCACACATTTCAAGCATTGGTGATGTAACTTTAAGAATGAATGCTTTACGTTTGCCTGGTCCACTAGCGTTAGCTGTTAGCAATGACAGCAGCTAGCTAGCTCGCTTTTAAGTAAAAACAAAACCATACGTTAACGTGGAAGCTCAGACTTTAAGCATCACCAATGTGACTTTTGTTTTTAGCTATTTAGTCAAAAGAAAATCATAAGTTAATTAGTTGACTGGTTAATAAGTTCAATTAGTATTCGAATAGTTCCCAGTGACTATCGAATAGTAATTTTGCCCATCCCTACTGACACTCTGGGGATACCAGGGGTGTGAGGTGGGGTTGTACGCTAGCATTATCAGAAGATTCGCAAGGCAGATGATGTCGGAAGTCGACTGCTCCTGAACTGCTATAGACTGCCATAGGTGCTAAAATGCAACAATATCCCTTTAAAGCAAAATTAATTAAAACTTAATTTCTTTCAAAGCCTGAGCATTTACTACACTAAAAGAGTAACGTGTCGTCACACTGCGTTGCCGATGGAGAATATGAAAAAGAAAAAAATACTAGAAAACAAACTAAAAACAAGGATTTCAAATAGAATATCAGCAAAACATGGTCACATTCTTTTTTTGCAATATCGCATAACAAGTCAAAAATAATAAAAACTAAAACAAGTAAGCACTCAATTAAAACAACAACTACAAAAAGGAAGAGAAAGTTCTCTATATTTGCATATCATAACATTGGAATTATATGGTTCTAGAATAGTTTTGAGATATTGACCCGCAAAAAGGTTCACACATCAGATAGCGAAATTGACAGATCTGAAACCCTGCCCTCTTTTCTTGATCCTCCGACCACAACCGTTTCTTCTCCTGGATAAACAAACAAAAACGTTGCTTGTCTGAGGGAAGCAACAGTCATGATCAGAGGATCAAGAAAAGAGGGCAGGGTTTGAGATAAGTAGGGTAATTCTATGCCAAACATCCCATAGCTACTTTGAGGACAGTATCCAGAGACATTTGGACATTTTAAAGATGATCACATTTCAGATAGAACCTCCTAATTCTGAATGCACCAATTCTATTTAGAAATATAAGGTTCTATCTGGCACTGTACCAAGATAATTCCCTTTTAAACATGAATAAAGGCATCTATAACTAAATTGATATTAAACTACATTATACACACACCATCATTTCATGGCTTATAATAGAGAGGCATCCGGTATTTATCCTGTTTGAATTGTGCCATGTATTACACATAGTGTTTGTCAATTTAAATGTGCAGTTGTCAGCTAGCTAACGTTACGTTATAGCATCAAAAGCTATCGATAACGATAATGTTAGCTAACGTTAGTTAACATCAACATTCTTGACTCTGATTGAGCAAGGGCAATGGTCCCAGGCAGCTGCTCTTAAGTAGTAAGGATGGGTCAAATGTAGAGGATACATTCCCCACGAGGATAATAATGTACAACTTAAACTTATATTCCCTTTTATGCATTTTACAGCACTGGTTTTCTATTGATCAGCCTAACTTGGCCCACCTCCATGATTCAGCTTGCTGGAGCAGCAATATTCTTTCATGAGAAAGTCCCATAGTGCAGGTTTAAGTAGAATTTTGAACCGAGGAATAAAAACCTTTTTAATGAAAATGTTTCACCTACTTAAACCATTTTTTTAATCTAACTCGACCCACGCGTGAATGCCTGTTTGTAGGGCAACATCAAACACATTCATTTTGACCTACATGTTAGGATAGAACCATATAATTCCAAGGTCACGATATTGCTGCTCAAAGAAAACTGCCAATAAAAACTAGCTTAATTTAGACTAAAATCGAACACTTAATTTAACACTTAACTCTCGTCTCAAAGGAAGAAATGTGGTTAAGGCTGTGGCAAACAGTGCTGTACACATCGACTCCTCAGGAGGAACTCAGGTTACAACTTCCCTGACTCTGCATCCTCCTCCATCTTCTGTTCCTGCATGCGACTCCGAGTGGAGCCTTCATAAAGAACACAGGAACACCGCTAGGTTAGACATATTCATAAAGAACACAGGAACACTGCTAGGTTAGACATATTCATAAAGAACACAGGAACACTGCTAGGTTAGACATTCATAAAGAACACAGGAACACTGTTAGGTTAGATGTATTCATAAAGAACACAGGAACACTGCTAGGTTAGACATTCATAAAGAACACAGGAACACTGCTAGGTTAGACATTCATAAAGAACACAGGAACACTGTTAGGTTAGATGTATTCATAAAGAACACAGGAACACTGCTAGGTTAGACATTCATAAAGAACACAGGAACATCGCTAGGTTAGATGTATTCATAAAGAACACAGGAACACCGCTAGGTTAGATGTATTCATAAAGAACACAGGAACACTGTTAGGTTAGACATTCATAAAAAACACAGGAACACTGCTAGGTTAGATGTATTCATAAAGAACACAGGAACACTGCTAGGTTAGATGTATTCATAAAGAACACAGGAACACTGCTAGGTTAGACATTCATAAAGAACACAGGAACACTGCTAGGTTAGATGTATTCATAAAGAACACAGGAACACTGCTAGGTTAGACATTCATAAAGAACACAGGAACACTGCTAGGTTAGACATTCATAAAGAACACAGGAACACCGCTAGGTTAGATGTATTCATAAAGAACACAGGAACACTGCTAGGTTAGACATTCATAAAGAACACAGGAACACCGCTAGGTTAGACATTCATAAAGAACACAGGAACACAGCTAGGTTAGATGTATTCATAAAGAACACAGGAACACTGCTAGGTTAGACATTCATAAAGAACACAGGAACACTGCTAGGTTAGATGTATTCATAAAGAACACAGGAACACTGCTAGGTTAGATGTATTCATAAAGAACACAGGAACACTGTTAGGTTAGATGTATTCATAAAGAACACAGGAACACTGTTAGGTTAGATGTATTCATAAAGAACACAGGAACACCGCTAGGTTAGATGTATTCATAAAGAACACAGGAACACTGCTAGGTTAGATGTATTCATAAAGAACACAGGAACACCGCTAGGTTAGATGTATTCATAAAGAACACAGGAACACCGCTAGGTTAGATGTATTCATAAAGAACACAGGAACACTGCTAGGTTAGATGTATTCATAAAGAACACAGGAACACTGTTAGGTTAGATGTATTCATAAAGAACACAGGAACACCGCTAGGTTAGATGTATTCATAAAGAACACAGGAACACCGCTAGGTTAGATGTATTCATAAAGAACACAGGAACACTGTTAGGTTAGATGTATTCATAAAGAACACAGGAACACCACTAGGTTAGATGTAATTATAAAGAACACAGGAACACCACTAGGTTAGATGTATTCATAAAGAACACAGGAACACCGCTAGGTTAGATGTATTCATAAAGAACACAGGAACACTGCTAGGTTAGATGTATTCATAAAGAACACAGGAACACCACTAGGTTAGATGTAATTATAAAGAACACAGGAACACCGCTAGGTTAGATGTATTCATAAAGAACACAGGAACACCGCTAGGTTAGATGTATTCATAAAGAACACAGGAACACTGTTAGGTTAGATGTATTCATAAAGAACACAGGAACACCACTAGGTTAGATGTAATTATACAGAACACAGGAACACCACTAGGTTAGATGTATTCATAAAGAACACAGGAACACTGCTAGGTTAGATGTATTCATAAAGAACACAGGAACACTGTTAGGTTAGATGTATTCATAAAGAACACAGGAACACTGCTAGGTTAGATGTATTCATAAAGAACACAGGAACACCGCTAGGTTAGATGTATTCATAAAGAACACAGGAACACCGCTAGGTTAGATGTATTCATAAAGAACACAGGAACACTGCTAGGTTAGACATTCATAAAGAACACAGGAACACTGTTAGGTTAGATGTATTCATAAAGAACACAGGAACACTGTTAGGTTAGATGTATTCATAAAGAACACAGGAACACTGCTAGGTTAGATGTATTCATAAAGAACACAGGAACACCGCTAGGTTAGATGTATTCATAAAGAACACAGGAACACTGCTAGGTTAGATGTATTCATAAAGAACACAGGAACACCGCTAGGTTAGATGTATTCATAAAGAACACAGGAACACCGCTAGGTTAGATGTATTCATAAAGAACACAGGAACACTGCTAGGTTAGACATTCATAAAGAACACAGGAACACTGTTAGGTTAGATGTATTCATAAAGAACACAGGAACACTGTTAGGTTAGATGTATTCATAAAGAACACAGGAACACTGCTAGGTTAGATGTATTCATAAAGAACACAGGAACACTGCTAGGTTAGATGTATTCATAAAGAACACAGGAACACCGCTAGGTTAGACGTATTCTACAGAGGAGGTGTGGCGTAATTCAAAATATCTTGGCATGTACATTGATAGCGATCTTAACTTCAATAAGAATACCAATCACATATTTAAATCATGCAATCAACGCCTCCACCTTTTACATAAGTTCAACATCTTTTGTGCGAGTAAGCCAATTATGGAACCAGTTTATAAGAACCTAGTGGAAGGAGTCTTAAGCTTTAATGTGGCCATGTGGTACGGAAATCTGAACATAAAAGAAATAAGTTGCAGAGGATAATGAATTTGGCCTCTAAAACCATAGGGAAGCTACAAAAACAACTAAGCTACATCTACAATGAAGTGCTTAGGAAGAAAGCTAGGAAGATAGTGGGTGACCCCTCTCACCCACTCTATGGGGAGTTCGAGTTGTTCCCCTTTGGTAGTCGTTAACACTTTGAGTGCCACGGACGCTTTTTGTCGTTAGTTCATGCCGCCAGTTGAATGCCAGCAACGCTATATAGCGCTTGTTTGTCGTATTTTTTTTATTTATTAGCGATTTGAATTCATATTTCATCAACCGAGCCTCACGCCAGTGCTGCAGACTCTCTCTGAGCTCCATTGGGAAAATACCGCCCCTATCGTCTCTCCCTGTGGTACTGCACCCCATTGGATTAGACTGATGGGGGGGGGGTCCAGTTTCCTCATTTTACTTTTCCCGTCAAGCCATCTGAAGAGACAGAAGTGATTGCCGAGCCGCAAAACAAAGTGGAATACCGTACTTTTCGCACTATAAGCCGCACCTGAATATAAGCCGCAGCAGCTCAATTGAATGATGTGTACATATATAAGCCGCACTGGACTATAAGCCGCAGGTGTTTTAATGTTTAATTACCATAATGTAAGGGTTCGTGCCCAGAGGGGATTGTCGGGAAAGAGATGGCTGTTTGAGGAAGCTCCCATTTATTAACATTTTTGTTTAAACAGTAACGGTAGCTAGCTACTAACGATAGCTACTTAGCCAACACTAGGTAGCTACTAACGTTAGCTCATGGAACGATAGAGCCAACACTAGATAGCAATCGTCCCGGGAGCTAACGTCGGTACCTGGCTGGTTGCTGGCTAACTAACGTGGCTAATCGTCCCGGGAGCTAACGTCTCTGCCTGGCTGGTTGCTGGCTAACTAACGTGGCTAATCGTTCTGAGAGCTAACGTCCCTGGCTGGTTGCTGGCTAAATAACGTGGCTAATCGTCCCGGGAGCTAACGTCTCTGCCTGGCTGGTTGCTGGCTACCTAACGTGGCTAATCGTCCCGGGAGCTAACGTCGGTACCTGGCAGGTTGCTGGCTAACTAACGTGGCTACTCGTCCGGGGAGCTAACGTCTCTGCCTGGCTGGTTGCTGGCTAACTACCGTGGCTATTCGTCCCGGGAGCTAACGTCTCTGCCTGGCTGGTTGCTGGCTACCTAACGTGGCTAATCATCCCGGGAGCTAACGTCGGTACCTGGCAGGTTGCTGGCTAACTAACGTGGCTACTCGTCCCGGGAGCTAACGTCTCTGCCTGGCTGGTTGCTGGCAAACTAACGTGGCTAATCGTCCCGGGAGCTAACGTCTGGCTGGTTGCTGGCTATGCACTCGACTGTGAGGGGGAGGAGGAGGGCTCGACTGTGAGGCGGAGGAGGAGGGGCAAGGCGTGCACTGCTGCAGCAGATTTACGAGTCTGATCCGACGGTCAGAGCTAAGGGAGCGAGCCCAGTTAACTGTAAAAATCCATAGATTAGCCGCACCGTTATATAAGCCGCAGGGTCGAAAAATGGGGGAAAAAGCTGCGGCTTATAGTCCGAAAAGTATGGTACATATTTACAGTACCCAGCGCTGAATCAATAAACGCGATCGATATTTGGAATGGCGATCAGGAATTGGAATAATCTTTTTGGAGAACATCTGGTCTGAGGTAAGCAATTTATTTTACCAGTCTTGGGGTAATCTGATCTGTTTTCACCTATATATCAGCAGTTGCCGTGTGTGTGTGTGTGTGTGTGTGTGTGTGTGTGTGTGTGTGTGTGTGTGTGTGTGTGTGTGTGTGTGTGTGTGTGTGTGTGTGTGTGTGCTGATCAGGAAATAATATATTTTTCAGCCCGCTTATCTAGCGTGCATAAGTACACATATACTATCGATAATCTAGTGTTTATTTGAAAACGAATCATAAATAGGCTGAAAAATGACAAACGTTTTTTGTGTATTCCAGAATATTCCAGTAAATGCCATTTATCACGGAATCTATATATTTTCCTGAAACTTTCAAGAAAAGAGGGCTTTTCAAAATGCTATAAACGGAAATTAACCGATTAAAAAACAATCCGTTTCGACAATGTTGACTGCAAACAAGTCATTGATAAGCGACGGGCAGATTAGACACATAGCCATAATTTAAGACATAGATTATGCGTTTTTAGAGCACTATCATTGAAGTGGGTGGTGGCATTCAACGATAAATAGTGCACGCCACGCTGGCAATCAAAGTGTTAAGAGACCAACATTTTTTATTTTATTTTTTATCTACTTTTTCTCCCATTTTTCTATTTTTCTCCCATCCCAATTTTGTATCGTCCAATTCTACCCTCCCCTGTCTCGAACGCTGTTTGGCCATGCCTCCCACAAGCCGGCTGTAATGTGGACGAAGCCATACATTGCACGAGTCCCCTCCGGTACTCGAGGTAGCAGCCGTCGCATCTTTTCACCTGCACAGCGTCTTTCAGCGTCGGGGGTCTGCGCTTTGGAGGGACGCCGCCCCCGTCGCTTCCTGATTCTACTGCGCAGGCGCACCAACCAACCTGTAGGAGTCGCTGTCCACAACGTCCGATCCCCACCCATCAGCTTCCCACCCCCTAATACTGCCAAATGTATTAGTATGAACGACCAGCAAAGCTGAATACAATGCGGAGAGCTGGGCACCACCTAGCCGCCCCAGACCAAAATTTGTTTAAGAAACTCCTTCATTCCTAATGCCATTAAGGCGTTAAATAAATCTTGCACTCGTTAGACCCGGTCCTTGTTGATGTATATATTGTATTCCTACGTTCTCTGCACTTACATTAGAGATGTATGTATATGTCTTAGGGCTGACCCCTATTAGTCGATTAGTCGACTAATCGGTCGAAAGGAGCCGTAGTCGACTAGCCAACCTCTTAGTCGAATACAAAAAGAATCATTCTTTCCAAAAGAAAAGAGGCCTAGAAGCGTGGCTAACGCTAATGGCACGCATACCAGAGGCTAACTGCCTACGAAAACAGGCACAGAGGCACTGAAAGAGGATTTCACCCATCTAATGAACACACTAGACTAGACAAATATCAAGATGTATCCATCAGTGGACCAATTGCATGCTTTTGCAGAGGACAAGAAGCCATCAGTGGACCAATTGCATGCTTTTGCAGAGGACAAGAAGCCTTCAGTCGACTCCTTCAGACATTAAGCACCCCCCACAGCCCAAATGGAATGATACAAAATTTAAAAATTAAAAAAAAAGAATTAAAAATATTATACTTTTTTTTAGTCAGCAATAGTCGACTAACGACAAATTTTGGCCAATTATAGTCCACCATCTAAATCCTTAGTCGGGGACAGCCCTAATATGTCTGCTGTTATTGTCATTGTTTTATTCGTTTGTTCAATCGTGAGACCAAAGACAAATGTCCACACTGTGTACAACAAAGTTAAACTAAATCAAATGGAATCAAGGAGATAATTTTCACTTACTCATCTCTGCGAGTTTCATTAGAAGTGTAGAATCTCCACCAGTTTTGCTGTTGAGAAAGAAAGGAAAGAAGTAGTTCAGAGCTGTGTTTGAATTCTACAGTAGAGGTAGTTCCCAAATGTCTGCATATTTCAAATATATTGAATTACTTTATCTGCTTTAAATAGAATCATTCATACAAATTAGACACTCTTATTCAGACTAATATACATACAGACATAAATGTAGACACCCAATTATTCTAACAAACATACTTGTACAAATTATTCAGACATTGAAGACACATGGACGATGACCCGCTATGCCCACCCCTTATCTTAGCACTTCTTCAACCATTATCTCAAAAAATATATATAAAAAATAAAATAAAAATAAATCTAACCCTAACTAACCTGTCATGCACTTGTCCTAATAAACTAACCTACAGTGTAGCACTCAACACTTTGATGAACATTGTTACTCAGCTGATAGAGTTGTGCCCTTCCTGATGACTTGTCGTACAGAACTTGTAAGTCGCTTTGGATAAAAGCATCAGCTAAATGACTAAATGTAAATGTTATCCCTCCCTACCACCCCTGGAATCAAGAGCACACTCAGAGAAGAGGAAAGAAAGAGAGAAAAAGAGAGGGAGAAAGGAGAAAATAAAAATAAAATAAGTACCGGTATTCATGCTAGTTAACCGTAAAAAGAGAAAGGTATATATCCATATACACATACACAAGCGTGTGCATACACATACGCAGAAAGGGGATCCGTAATATAGGTGTCGTTTGTAAACTGAGTAAATAGACAATCAGTCAGGTTTGGTATTATCTCAAAGAGTCAATCCCTTTACATTTTGTGTTCAATGTTGAAGGAAATATAGGTTTTTCAAGGTGTATATAGTGTTAAATATTGGTGGATGACAGCATCTACTTATAGCCAGGTCAGAGAGGTAGAGGTGGTGGAGGAGGCGGTCAGAGAGAGTCAGTGTGGTAGCAGCAAGCAGGGTGTGTGTGCATGTCCAGGGTCGTTCAGCAGGTCCATAATCAAAACATTGCAATGAGATAATATCAACATTGCCGCTGCCATAGGGATTTGGGTCAAAAGACAGCGTGTCACATAGCAACGAGAAGAGAGGCCGGGCCTGTCGTTGCTATGCCGAGAATATTATAATGTGGAGTTCCTTCCAGGTGTAAGTTAGAACCGGACGCAAGGCTGATACGAGCAGACGTGGACAGAGAGACAGATCACTAACTAGAGGGTGGTGGGAGGGGCCTTGTGTGTAAAAGTCCATTTGTGAACAAACCTCCCGTCAGCTTCATCCTGCCCGTCCACGTCGAAGCGTAGCCTCTTCAGGGGTTTGGGCCCAGAGCCCATATCCAGAGTCCTCTTGAAGGACAGGTCACAGCTGTGGAGCATCTGGTTAATCTTCTGGAAACTGTTGGACTGCAGATCAACAAACAAAAAAACAACAAAAACAAAAACGTGAGAATGTGTTAAATGTTCTTTCAAAAGGAGATCAGGTGATGTAGTTGGTTGATAATTCTGGCCGACCAGTTTGAGGTTTGCAGAAAGATCTACGTACCCCGAAAGAGTCCCCGATCGATACCAGCATTCTGTGAAGACAAGAATGTGCAAGAATGGCTCTTTAAAATAATGCCTCTTTTGTATCAATTTCAGGGATGACATTTTGTAACTATAAAAATGATAACACTAGTGTGATTTAGTTTCTCTTATTGGCAATGTTGTCTACAGTCTAAATAATCTGATGCATTTTCCACTCCGTTACTTCCGTCTATTCATGGACGTCAGACTAGGAAGTCGTGAACGTCAGGCAAAGAGGGCAGAGAAAAGACGGTAGTAGGCGAGTGTGGAAAGTGAATCGGATGACACTTTCCGATTCACTTTCAAAAGTGAAATCACCTGTACATTGTATATTACTATTGCACTTTACTGTTACACTCCGGTTAGATGCCAAACTTCTTTTCATTGTACTGTACTTGTGCTGTATGATGATGACAATACATTTTAATCTAATCTAATCTATATAGACACTGTGTGCTCCGGATGCCAGCTGACCTTGTGCGAGGAGTCATGATGCTGGGTGACCTGCGGGGGCTCTTCAGGGGGGAGATGTAGACGTTGTTGCTCCCAGGAACACGCAGAGGGGAGCTGGGGAACTTATAGGGGCTGCGGGGCATGTGGGGAATTGGAGAGAGAGGAGGAGGCTGGAAACACAAAGAAGAATGTTCGTTGTTGTGACTTCTGTAATTGTGTAGCTATAACAGGATATTTTTAAGGACTTTTTAAGACATTTTAAATATAACTTTGAATTTAATACCAATTTCACAACCATTCTAGCAAATTTGTTTTAATAAAGAACACATAGCGACGCTGAACTGAACACTGTATTCTGTTAGCATGATAACTAAATCCTGTCTCCCATATAGAGGCATTCTGTTAGCATGATAACCACTACAGTCTCACCCAGGTAGAGGCCTCCTGTTAGCATGATAACCACTACAGTCTCACCCAGGTAGAGGCCTCCTGTTAGCATGATAACCACTACAGTCTCACCCAGGTAGAGGCCTCCTGTTACTGTTAGCATGATAACCACTACAGTCTCACCCAGGTAGAGGCCTCCTGTTAGCATGATAACCACTACAGTCTCACCCAGGTAGAGGCCTCCTGTTAGCATGATAACCACTACAGTCTCACCCAGGTAGAGGCCTCCTGTTAGCATGATAACCACTACAGTCTCACCCAGGTAGAGGCCTCCTGTTAGCATGATAACCACTACAGTCTCACCCAGGTAGAGGCCTCCTGTTAGCATGATAACCACTACAGTCTCACCCAGGTAGAGGCCTCCTGTTACTGTTAGCATGATAACCACTACAGTCTCACCCAGGTAGAGGCCTCCTGTTAGCATGATAACCACTACACTCTCACCCAGGTAGAGGCCTCCTGTTAGCATGATAACCACTACAGTCTCACCCAGGTAGAGGCCTCCTGTTACTGTTAGCATGATAACCACTACAGTCTCACCCAGGTAGAGGCCTCTGTTAGCATGATAACCACTACAGTCTCACCCAGGTAGAGGCCTCCTGTTAGCATGATAACCACCACAGTCTCACCCAGGTAGAGGCATACTGCAGGATGTTGGTCTTCAGCTTCTGCATGAACACCTGGTTGTAGAAGGCGATGATGGAGTCATAATGGCCCTCAGTGATCAACACATGCTTAAAGGTCTGCAACAAAGAGACAGAGACGACAGGTTCAGATAACTTTCCTAAAACGTTGCTGAGATTTATTCTTGTGAATGCAGACCTCTCTTGGCAGAGCCTGATGAGGAGTGGCCAGCAATAGCTTAAGGCGAGACACCCCAGGTGAATAGGCAAATATACTTTGCAAATATACTTTTTTTTGTTGATTTTGAGATTGTTATATTTTGCTTCCTAAACAGGTCTTCTATGAAACTAGTGACAATAAAACGTCAATAACACACATTTTGTTGTTTATTTTACTTCATTTTGCCTTATTGCATCCATAAATTTGCACATATTTAATGGGGAAGTGCCTCATTTGCATATATAAACATAAAATTCAGAAAACTTGCAATATATTTTTTCTTAGTTTATATGTACATAACAAACTGGGAAAGTTTCATAGTGAAATCTATTCAAATATGTTTTGCCTATAGCCTGTGTGTAGTTCTGTTCAGTTCAATAACATCATTATTATTCAGTTATCAGGCATGTGTTTAGGTTGTCTATTACTAATGGTTTGATTAGGTATTGTGTTTGTAAATATCTGTTTAAAAAGAAAGTATGGCATTTTACAATACAGAACTTTGAAGGTGTTTTCCCAAAAAATGAGTTTTAAGAGTTTTTCCTCATACTCTGAGCCAGAAATCTGCACTTCAGTAGCACTCACATACACCAAACCTTCCAGTTCTATTCGTATCTATGTTTTGAAGGTATTTACAGAAGGGTTTGTTGATATCGCATTCTTAATACCCTGATTTATATCACATTTTATTCCTAAAAACATGGCGAAATATGGAATTTTACCATAAAAATGGACTGAATGGAGTATTTTCTGATTTATGGAGTGATAAAAAGAGATATCCAAAATCCCCTCTGTAATAACCTTTGGCTCTAATATGTCAACAAAATGAAACTATAATTTTGAAAATGGCTTTATCCAATGTTCAGATTTCTGTCCTGGAATTATATGCAAATTAGTGCATATTTAAGTAGATCATGCCTCAGATTCAGATTCAGATACAGATTCCTTTATTTAGCCATTTGTGTAAAACACATTGGTAATTGTTGCAGCAATACAGTGTATGCATTTCCTTTCTTTTTTCACAGTAAACAACACTAACACAGACAAGAAACGAAACAGTGCAGTGGGGGATTAATCAATAAATACATATATATATATAAAGTGAAGAGTGCAGGGATCCAGTACGGACTAGTGCAGTGCAGTCAGTGTCATTGTGCCAATGTGCCAGTGTCACTTGGGGGCAGAGGGGGGGGGGGGGGAACCGAGGGGGGGGGACCTGAGGCATTGATCAGCCTGGCGGCTGAGGGGAAGAAGCTCAGTCTGTGTCGAGCTTTCACAGCCTTTGGGATCCTCAGCCTTCTCCCAGAGGGGAGCAGGGTGAAGAGGCTGTGACCGGGGTGGGATGGGTCGGCCATGATCTTCCTCGCCCTCTTCAGCGCCCTGGAGTCATGCAGGGACCTGAGGGAGGGCAGGGGACAGCCGATCACCCTCTCCGCGGAGCGAATCACCCGCTGCAGCTTGGCAAGATCTTTTGCCGCTGCAGCGGGGAACCAGGAGATGATGGAGTGGGTGAGGATGGACTCAATGATGGCCGTGTAGAATTGGGCCATCATGGTCCTCGGCAGTTTATATTTCTTCAACTGCCGGAGGAAGAACATCCTCCCCTGGGCCTTCTTGAGCAGGCCCGTGATGTTGAGCTCCCACTTCAAATCCCGGGAGATGGTCATGCATGGTCACTGGGGTGGGGGGATGGAGGTTGTGACCGAGTGGGTGAAGGAAGAGGGCGGGGGGGAACCTCTTTCTCAAACCTACAGTAAAATGTGTTTAGCTCGTTCGCCAGGGGGAGGTTATCAGTTTGCATATTTAAACATACAATTTCAGAAAACTTGTAATACAAAAAAGTCTTGTCTTAATATAAGTAATCAACTGGGGAAGTTTCATTGTGATATCTATTAGTTAAATTTTTTACCCTATTCACCTGTAGTGTCTCGCCTTAAATCCAACCCACACATCAGACCCAAACAACAATGTAAACCAAGTGCAATACATATATTTTTACCTGTAGATACATATATTTTACCTACTCTTACTAGTTATACAGCTGGCCAGTATGACTTACTACCATAGTGTCTTTATACCTATATCACTGTACATAATAATACTATACAACTTTACATCTGATTAGCACTATTTCTCAGTAGTGCTCATTTGTATATTTTATATCCAGTTTAATCACCTGTACATTGTATATTACTGTTGCACTTTACCGTTAAATTTGCACTCTGGTTGGATGCCAAACTTATTTGCGTTGTACTGCACTGTGCTGTATATGATGACAATTAGGGCTGCAACGATTAGTCGACATAATCGACATCGTGCAAAATCGTAGACGAGATATTGTTGCGTCGATTAGTCATTAAAAAAAATATATATATATTATAATTTTTTTTTTGCACTACCTATCTTTGTGAAAGTGGCTTCTCAGCTCTGGTCCAGCCAGCTGAAGACTTCTTAGCTTAACATAACAGACCAACAGTAAGTTTGGGGGAACTAATGGGATAACTGGGGATGTTGTTTGGTCCTGACAAGAGTCTCAAAGCAACTCTGAGGTCATTCTCTCTCAATGTCCAATCTGTTCCTCTGCTCTATCTTCAGCTGGACCAGAGCCGAGAAGCCACTTTCACAAAGATAGGTAGTAAAAAAAAAAAAAAAAAAAATTATATATATATTTTTTTAATATAATTGTTTTTCGATTAGTCGACTAATCAAAAAAATAATCGACAGATTAGTCGACTATCAAAATAGTCATTAGTTGCAGCCCTAATGACAATACATTTGAATCTAATCTAATAGCAAGCGGGGCTCTTTTGCCTATTAGGCCGCCATTTGATGGCATTAGAAATTCTACCTTTAAACACAGCGTGGGATATGTAGTTGATTTCTGGAAGATATTCACGTTAAGTCCCAGAGGTTTCAAATAAAATATAAAGACTGACTTTTTCCTGTGACTTCTCCATCAACTTTCACAGTAAAATTGGCGGCAAAAAAAGTCACTGAAATTGCATGCATTTGTATTTTCACTGATAGCGCCGGCAGGGTGATGATTCATAATGTTCTTTGAATCCTCTGAGACCAGATCTGAACAACTCACAGACGTCTACTACGTATCAAATACTAGAGTATTCAGATGGAAGAGTCCATTGTACCTAAAATCCCAATAAGTCCAATTCAAATACTTAAATACTTGATCAACCATTCAAAATCTGTAATTGTTTTAATTGATTGTACACATTTGCATATTGTATTGTTTATTGTATTTTGTATTGCATTTATTATGTATGTATTATGTTTGTATGCTTGACGTACCCTCAATGGTTTTTATTTTATTTTATCTACTTTTTCTCCCCATTTTCTATTTTTTCTCCCATCCCAATTTCGTATTATTCAATTCTACCCTCCCCTGTCTCGAACGATGTTAGACCATGCCTCCCACTGGTCGGCTGCAATGTGGACGAAGCCTTGCATCACGTGTCCCCTCCGGTACACGAGGAGGCAGCCGTCGCATCTTTTCACCTGTACAGCGCGATCTCTCAGCGGCGAGGAGTAACGCGTGGGAGGCTCACACTGCCCCCCGTTGCTTCCCGATTCTGCTGTACAGGCGCACCAACCGACCTGTAGGAGTCGCTGTCCACAACGTCCGATCCCCACCCACCAGCTTTCCCACCCCCTAATACTGCCAATTGTATTAGTATGAACGACCAGCCAAGCCGGAAGCAACGCCGAGAGCTGGGCTCGAACCCAGCATATCCTGCGTTAGTGGCGAGCGCCTTGCCCACTGAGCTGAAGGAGTGTTTTTGCGGACCTCCCAAACTTTCAAACTTTTTAGATGAAGGAATGGGTACAATAGGAGACACGCCTCCAGTTTTTCAAACGTTTTTGACACACCTCAGCTTCTGAGCTGAAGGCGTGTTTTTGCGGACCTCCCAAACTTTCAAACTTTTTAGATGAAGGAATGGGTACAATAGGAGACACGCCTCCAGTTTTTCAAAAGTTTTTGACACGCCTCAGCTTCTGAGCTGAAGGCGTGTTTCTGCGGACCTCCCAAACTTTCAAACTTCTTAGATGAAGGATGGGTACAATAGGAGACACGCCTCCAGTTTTTCAAAAGTTTTTGACACACCTCAGCTTCTGAGCTGAAGGCGTGTTTTTGCGGACCTCCCAAACTTTCAAACTTTAGACTGTTTTCTTTATGCATTTTTCTTTTTCTTTCTTTCTACCACAAGACGCGGCCACTGATGGGTCCATGGGACTTGGATAAGTCCTGTGGACCCAACTCTGGCCACTGACCACATGAGCGAACGGGTACATACGCACACAATACACGGCCACTGATGGATCCGTGGGACTTGGTAAAGCACTATGGACCCAACTATGACCACTGATAAAAACGTAACTACACTAGCATTATAAGACCTAAACATTGCTACCTACCATACAAGTGCATTGGTTTAGTGCATTTCCGGTTGCCACTGAGCGGAAATGTTTGTGCGGACCTGTTCTCCCAAACTGGTAAGCAAATGACTGTTTTTACGTTATTTTCATTTTTACGTTACTATTATTATTATTATTATTATTATTTTTTGTTAACATTGATCTTAACTGATCACTATGACTTTATTGCTTTTATCGTTATATATGCCTATAATTGTGTACAGCACTTTGAGCTACATGACATGTATGAAAGGTGCTTTATAAATACTTACTTACTTACTTACTTACTTACTGCGCCACTTAGCCGCCCCCCTCAATGATTTTTCAAATTGAAATAAAGATTGAAAGAATTAATGAAAATGTATCGACAGTCGTTGGTCTCTACTTTGTTAGCAAGGAAGTCAGAACATATTATTCAAAACCCCTCGATACAACCCACAGATGATGTCTGGGTGGCATACGTAAACAACAATACAAAAACAAGAGTCATTTGAAACACCTCACAGGTAATTTTGTCCCCAAATTTTTTTTTCTTGAAATTGAGAGACTTGACACACTGAGTGGAACTGTCCTATTCCAAAACTTTTCAATACGCCTTACGTTTTGTTCTATATGTACCCTGAATAGGCCGGATAGGAGAACCTTCTCATGTCAAAAGTATTTTCAATATAAAAGATTTTAAGAAATTCCACTAACTGAATTATCGTAAATGAAATGGAATGAAAGTGAACCGACTCCCTTGATTTATATGTAGAAGAAAACAAACTGCAGGGTTAGTAAAACAGACAAAACAATGTCAATGTCTCCTCACCTCCTGGTTGGCGTTGGGCATCGTCTTGTACGTCACAACGATGGTCCTGAAACGCAGGTCTACATTTTTCACGCGACATATGGCGTACATGGTCGACATCATCAACTGCAAGGGGAGGGAGGAAGGAAGAACATACCATCACTGTAAGCCACACATTTTATCTGGTAAGATAAAACATTTATACAAAGACTTCAAACATAAAAGCGTGTTAACATCAAGTAGATGACATCAAAATACAATTTTAAGTATGAATAATAATAATAATAATAATAATAATAATAATAATAATAATAATAATAATAATAATAATAACAATAATAATAATAATATTAATAATAATAATAATAATAATAATAATAATAATAATAATAATAATAATAATAATAATAATAATAATAATAATAATAATAATAATAATAATAATAATAATAATAATAATAATAATAATAAATAAATAAATGGAAAGGAGTACCTGGTCCAGATGAATAATAAAAAATAGAAAAGGAGTACCTGGTCCAGATGAATAATAATAAATACTAAAATAAATAACTGGAAAGGAGTACCTGGTCCAGATGAATAATAAATAGAAAAGGAGTACCTGGTCCAGATGAATAATAATAAATAGAAAAGGAGTACCTGGGCCCTATTCCCCGTACCTGGTTCAACTAAGTCGATCAAGAGTCCCATTATCCAGATTCAATTAACCCGATGTTTGAAGCCGGGATTTTCCTGTTCCTCGAAGGTGGATTCAGTCTCGTTAACTCGAACCAGACTTGAGACCCAGGATAAGTGCGCGCGGCCGCTTCAGTTGAAAAGCCAGCACGTATCGATAGCAGAGATCCTGATTTTCTAACAGCATTGATTGATTAATTGATTTAAAACTTTATTAACAGATTGCAGTACGGCTCAATCGCCTCGCCGACAAGTTAAATGCGTTATCTATAGGCTAATTTTAAGTCCCTCATTACCTCAATCAATCAGATTATATTTCTTTAAACTTGCCTGCTGGCAGTAGGTTTATGGATTGAATAATCAAATGAGATCTTGCTAGCGAAAATAATTAGTTAAACTGTTATACAGAATAAGGATACGGCTCTCTTACCCATTGATTGATGTATGGTGGATCTTTTACTTATCTGCACTGTGGTGTAACGGTTTCTGCTTTTGACTTTCACGCAGATGGCCCGGGTTCGAATCCTAGTCTTTTCCTTCTTTTTGCAATGTAGGAATAATTCAATTTGGTGCACGTTGAGAGCTATATAAAGAATGACATCCTCAATGCATGTAGATTTATAATATTTTAACTTAAAACTAGGCTACTTTTGCGTATAATCATTAATATTATATTCCAAAAAATTATATTGGAAATGCGGGGTTTCGAACACCGGTCGCCCGGTTGCCAGGATTGAGCACTACCGCTAGTTTTATCTCTTTATTCTCAAATGCATTAATGTGACGTCAACGGCTCATTCAATTTCTCAAATCCGTCAAACAGCGCATCTCATCAGACATTTTAATCCCAGTTACAATATCACACAAAATCCACAATCCACGCATAGACACTTCAATTTTATGCTTGAATGAAACACAATCCGGGCGCTCCGTTAAGCAAATCTACAGCGGAGAATATATGAAACTAATCAGAGCCAAACGGCCGATAGGTTTCATTCATTAAAAATATCCCCGCGGGATTCACATTTGCAATGCGCCGTTATTAAAATAACCACATGCAGCGTGTATCGCGACTCCGAGCGCCGTATATGACGTGCATTATTTTATTTAGGACAAAGTAAATCTATAGGCTCAATATGATTTATTATCAGGATTTAGCTCTATTATTATACATTTCAGAAGCCCCCTCTAGGAAAACGAAGCACAGAAACATAATTCAGAATGGTATAATGGGATCTAGACTGTGAGAATCATTTCAGGAAGCGAGCTGTCATTTATTTGCGGGGGCATGGCCATGGTTCATCCGGCTAACTGAAGTTAACCCTGCTCCCGACCAGGCTCAAACTTTTTGATCTGTTGTCATGGTGATTTGGACAATCGCGCGTCGGGGAATGGGAAGGTCCGGCTTAAGTCAGGCTTGACTGGAAATTATCCGGCTAACTCAGTTATCCAGGTACGGGGAACGGGGCCCTGGTCCAGATGAATAATAATAAATACTAAAATAAATAAATGGAAAGGAGTACCTGATCCAGATGAATAATAATAAATAGAAAATGGGTACCTGGTCCAGATGAATAATAATAAATACTAAAATAAATAAATGGAAAGGAGTACCTGGTCCAGATGGCGGTCTCTCAGCAGCTCGTACTCGTGCTGCAGCGTGTGCTGGAACAACGTCCACATGATGGGCTCCAGCTCTGGGTGAGCAGGCAGCAGGTAGGAGCTCAGCATCTTCAGCCTCATGTAGGCTAGTCTGTACACTACAAGTACAAGAGACATGTTCAGCCTCATGTAGGCTAGTCTGTACACTACAAGTACAAGAGACATGTTCAGCCTCATGTAGGCTAGTCTGTACACTACAAGTACAAGAGACATGTTCAGCCTCATGTAGGCTAGTCTGTACACTACAAGTACAAGAGACATGTTCAGCCTCATGTAGGCTAGTCTGTACACTACAAGTACAAGAGACATGTTCAGCCTCATGTAGGCTAGTCTGTACACTACAAGTACAAGAGACATGTTCAGTCTCATGTAGGCTAGTCTGTACACTACAAGTACAAGAGACATGTTCAGTCTCATGTAGGCTAGTCTGTACACTACAAGTACAAGAGACATGTTCAGCCTCATGTAGGCTTGTCTGTACACTACAAGTACAAGAGACATGTTCAGTCTCATGTAGGCTAGTCTGTACACTACAAGTACAAGAGACATGTTCAGCCTCATGTAGGCTAGTCTGTACACTACAAGAGACATGTTCAGTATCATGTAGGCTAGTCTGTACACTACAAGAGACATGTTCAGTCTCATGTAGGCTAGTCTGTACACTACAAGAGGCATGTTCAGTCTCATGTAGGCTAGTCTGTACACTACAAGAGACAAGTGGCTGCTGAATGTTGTCTATAGCACCTTTAAGCTATGAAAATATCCCTTAGAATTATTTAACTTATCTCCCAAAACTACATAGTGCACCTTTAAGAATATTATAATTCTGCACTTTCTGCTTTGAAGTGGCTTCCACTCATTTAAAAAAAAAAAAAAAAAAAAAAAAAAAAAATTATGCGAAGCAGCCTCTCTCTGACTGGCGATGTCACTAACTGACTCATCAGTAACTCACTCATTCCCTCAGTTAACTGCTCTGCCCCAAGTGGGGGCAAAAAAACACATATGGTTTTATGAATAGATATGAACCAAAATTTGTAAAACTACAAATGAGGAAAAAGCCCAAACAATCGTCTCACATTTTTTGTAGAAGAGGCTGACAGAGGTGGACCTGTGGTGTCTGGGGATCTGGGGGCCCTGGGAGGCCGTCTGGGAGGGGACCTGAGAGGTAGCTGAAGAGCCGGGCGGGGCCGGGCACATGGGGACGGGAACGATGCGGTGGCTGTTATCCGTGGGGGACAGGTATCTGCCAGGGACAGAGAAAATATCAGTGAGCCCTTGCAGTTTACAGCACCATGGTGAGCCAGGATCAAATGTAGTCAAGCGGGCAGAAAAGTGAACTTCAACTTGACTGCATACTTTTTTTGCAAACCAAAACAACATACTTTATACTTATAGCACATGCATGAACCTGGTCTCTTTTGAAAGATGACATTCTGAAGTTTCTGATTCCAGAAAAAAATATCACTTTTAGTGCTAACGTAATAGAGTAACATAGGTCTGAATTTGAGTTGTAAAAAAACGTGTTACTCAAGTTTTTCTGTAGTAGTTAGTAGTCCAGAGGTAGTATTTCCCCAGAAGGTGGTATGGCTTATTGATTCACACATCTCCACATGGGGTATCATTGGAAGCCTCACTCATTGGCTACAACGATCCACAATAATTTTCGAGATCGGATCTAGATTGACGGAACTACTGCAGCCTGAGTCGGGAGTGGTAT
Source organism: Notolepis coatsorum (assembly GCF_963971535.1). Taxonomy (NCBI): domain Eukaryota; kingdom Metazoa; phylum Chordata; class Actinopteri; order Aulopiformes; family Paralepididae; genus Notolepis; species Notolepis coatsorum. The sequence goes on from NC_140172.1 coordinate 62,982,975, forward strand.
TTTGCGCAATACCGTGTACTTTGCACAAGCCTCAAATACCGGCATGTAACTCGAGAACCGCTGAACGGATTTTGTCGCCATCGACAGGCAACAAATAAGCCTTCAATTCAATATATATATTGTATTACAAAATATGCACACCCGAGCCACTAGGGGTCGCCAAAGTGCCGGTTGCAAAAAGTCAGAAAAACTTCCCACATATGGGCTGTTGCAGGCTAAGAGGTTTTAAGGAAGCACGGATGGCAATTTTCATCTCCGATATCAGGCCAATGCTGCATTAAAGCTACATTCTGTAAAAAACTGTTTGAATTTAGCTCCAAAATATATCTTAATGTGGACACACAGACTTAAGTCTACTGTGAGCAAATTTCATCGATCAGTAAGAGAAGCAAAAATCAGGTGTCGTTAATTTCACACAGAAATTGTCCAGTGACCACAAACGGATGGTCTTCACTTCCATCACAGTAATGACATTTCAAGTGCATCTGTAGGACAACTAGGTACATCAACACGGTGGACTCACAGGTCTGCAGCTGTGTGGTTGTGTTGGAGCGGCTGGCTGAAGGTGGCAAGCGTCTCCACCTGCTCCGAGGAGCCCTCCCTCTGCATTTGCCTCAGCAGATCAAATAGGGGGGAGCCCTGGAGAAAGGAAACACAAGGGAAACTGTTAAGACTGTTAGGGGGGCGCCGGGTGCAGAATTGTTGAAAAGGGGGCGCTAGTTTATATTATCATTGTTTTAATATAAGGGCAACAATCTGACTGGAACAAGATAAAAGAAACAGTGGCTTCAATCATGTTCTGTTAACCTAATCAACCTAACAAGGCAAAGTTCAATCTGTAGGGTCGATTACAAATTCTTAGCCAGAGCATACAATACATTACATGTTTTACATTACATTACAACACCCCTAGAGCTCCTCATTATGAGGGAATACCAAAAGGCAAAGTCACTATTATTCCAATGCTTCCTTTTCTATGTTTTTTTTACCGACCAAAAATAAGTTAAGATATTCCTTTATTGATCCCCTTGGGGAAATTCAGACATCATAGCAGCATGGGGGAGGGGGGTACTACAGGTAGTATAAAACATGGTACAGGTGACATAATTATAGTACAGTGGAGAAGTAAAAATAATAGATTGAAAAAGCAGTGTAAACAATATAACAAATCAATAGAATTAACTCTGGACATGTGAATATGGGCAACAAGGTGCAAGATGAGGGTATGTATGCCCTCTGTTATATTTGCCCTACAATAAATAGTTACAATATATAATCTAATAATCCAATAAACTAAATCTAATCCAATATATCATCTAAAAAAACTAAATTCTTAATGCTAAATATATGCTATATAATCTAATAATCCAATAATCTAAATCTAATCTAATATATAATCTAAAAATGCTAAAATACTAAATGCTAAATATATGATCTGATGAAGTATAGTATACAGTATTCACATAAGGTAGTATATTGTCCTTTTAGTCAGCTACTGGGTTCCTAGTAGTTGGATGTCTGGCAGCAGTGCCTGCCCACTGTTGTGGAGCCTGATGGCCGCTGGTATGAAGGACTGGCCGAGGCGGTTAGTTGAGTGTCGGGGGGTATGAGTCTGTGACTAAACGTGCTTCTCATCTTGACTAGCTCGTCGTAGAGGGGGTGGGAGGGATTCTCCAGGATAGCAGCCAGCTTCCTTCTCATCCCCCCTCTCTGCCACCACCTCTAGTCTGACCAGCTCGACTCCCACCACAGAGCTAGCATTCCTCACCAGCTTGTTCAGTTTGTTGGTGTCCCTCGAGTTGATGTAGCCCCCCCCAGCATGCCACAGCATAAAAGAGGACGCTGTCCACTACAGACTGGTAGAATGACTGCAGCAGTCTATTGCAAACATTGAAGGACCAGAGTCTCCTCAGGAAGAACAGCCTGCTCTGTCCCTTCCTGTAGGAGGGCCTCTGTGTTGTCCGACCAGTCCAGTTTATTGTTCAGGTGTACCCCAAGGAACTTATATGACTCCACCCCCTCCACCTCATCCCCTCGGATGGTGATGGGAATCGGGGGGGGGCCTCTTCTTGCCCCTCCGGAAGTCCACCACCAGCTCTTTGGTTTTACTGGTGTTGAGTTGGAGGTGGTTGCTGTCACTCCACCCCACAAAGCTCTCCACCAGGGCTCTATACTCCTCAAGGTCGTCGGTGATGTAGCTTAGGAGTTGTCAGATAACTTCTGCAGGTGGTACCCGCTTGAGTTGTGGCAGAAGTCTGAGGTATAGAGGGTGAAAGCACAGTTCTTTGGGGGGGGGCCGGTGTTGCTCACCAGTACGTCGGACTGACTGTCCTGTAGTCTGACGTACTGCGGTCTGTCAGTGAGGTAGTCCTTGATCCAGGCCACCAAGCCGTGCTCCAGCTGCATCACGGAGAGATTCTACACTAGCAGTGAAGGCTGGATGGTGTTGAAGGCACTGGAGAAGTCGAAGAACATAATCCTCACTGAGCTGCACGGCTTCTCCAAGCTCTGTGGAGCATATAGATCAGGGGTCTCAAACTCAGGGGGCTTTCTCACTGCCATTCGGGGTCGAATCAGCTCCGCTCCGCCCTCGCTCCGTCCTTGGGTGCGAACTCCCCCCCTCCCCCCTCTAGTTTGTGTACACACTGCAGTCTTGGTGCGCTCCGGGTTTTTGTTTACGGTTTGCGTTTTGAGCGTGTAAGCTGCCGTAGCGATTATGTCACGCTCTAACGTCAACACAGGAAGAGTTTGAACACAGTGGTGGAAACTGGATGCTGATATAAAGAAACAAATAACCAATAAATATGAAGTTATATTTGAACCTCTGTTGTCAAGCCTTGTCAATATAACCCACCCCCTTTTCTCACGAATGGAACTGGTGTCGTGGAGTCCGCTTAGAGCGTTTTCCAGGGTTAACGCTAACGCTAAGCTAACGGCTAACGCTAGTTAGCTTAGCCTATTTATTACTAGTTAGCAGCTAACATTAGCCCATTGCTCACAGCAATTATATTGCATGTCATTGATCTACCGGTCGATCACGGCCGACTGGTTGGGCACCACTGGTCTATAGAAATAAATGCATTTGGGGCGGCTACGTGGCGTAGTGGGCAAGGCGCTCGCCACGAAATCTGGAGACGCTGGGCTCGCCTGTTCGAGCCCAGCGCTCCACATTTGCTTTCAGTTTAGCTGGTCGTCCGTACTAATACACATTGGCCGTATTAGGGGGTGGGAAACTGATGGGTGGGGATCAGGCGTTGTGGACAGCGACTCCTACAGGTCGGTTGGTGCGCCTGCGCAGTAGAATCAGGAAGTGTCGGGGGCAGCGTGAGCCTCCCACTCGTTACTCCTCGCCACTGAAAGATCGAGCTGCGCAGGTGAAAAGATGCGACTGCTGTTACCTCAAGTACCGGAGGGGACTTGTGCTATGTATGACTTAGTCCACATTGCAGCCGGCTTGTGGGAGGCAAGAAACAGCGTTCGTGACAGGGGAGGGTTGAATTGGATGATACGAAGATTGGGATGGGAGAAAAATATAGAAAATGGGAGAAAAAGTGGATAAAAAAAAGAAATAAATGCATTTGAACAAGAAACCAATGTATAGTAGACATAGCAATGGCAAAAAAATTGCCAGGCCTAATGCGAGCCAGGGAAGTCTTGTGCTTGTAACGTGGCTTCATCTCGAAGTTTTCATCCACTGAGCCGTGAGGCTCAACATGCTTGTTTGGTTGAGGTCTGAACTCGCCAAATTGCCCATAAATATAGTTTGTGGGTATTGTCCAGTTGTTGCTGTATGTTTTTATCTGCCCAAAATTCAAGCAAGCATGAAAGCATTACAGTAGCGACGTTGTGTGTGTCAGCAAGTTGATACAGCAAGCCTCTTCCGTGTTTTGGTACAAGCTCGCACACCACGCCCCCCGCTCCCACTGGCGCGCACCCAAGACCACCTATTCCAGCGGTCCAAGTTTGGAGCGAATCAGCGTCCCCGGGGACGGGGGACGGGCGTTCTCAGTAGGACGGACACACCCTTTTCTGGTGCGATCGGGCTGTGATTCAACCCCGAATGGTTAGTGAGAAAGCCCCCTCAATTTACCTGGGGGCCGCTGGAGGTAGAGTCTGGGTGAGGCTGGGCCGCATCAAATATTCCACAAAAAAAGTTTAAAGTATTCCCAAAAAAAAGTACAACTGTCCAATCTTCTCTTCAAACACCAGCAACTGAGCATTCTCAGTGGTGTCAGTGGACTCATCCACAGCTATGGAAATGCACTGTGCATTTTTTTTTTATTCTATCACAAAGCTGTTTAATCAAATCATCAGCCAGTATTTCAGTTATTCTGGTTGCTGTGCTATCTGAGGGGGATTTGCTTTTGTTTGCCTTCAAACATGGTCTCCATCACTTCAGTCATACATTATTTTATTATTTATGCATCAGAGAATGGCTTCTTGTGTTAAGCCAACACCCATGCCACTGAGTGAGGACTTGGTTGCTTTTTCTCATTGTGACATAGCTTTAACAATAATTCTGCTTGCAGCTTGATATGATGATTCATTCCATTTATTTTTGTGGTTCTTAGCACTGAATTTTGAGGAAAGGCTGCATCAAAATAACTGTTTTGTTTCGTAGTGGCGTTTCAAATTGCCACTCTTCACAAGAGCTACCGTTTCTTGGCATATTAGGCACATTGGTTTGGTGCTGGGAGGATGCACGCATATTTGTCAGTCCATTCACCTTTGAATTGCAGCGATTGTCACTGTTGACTTTTCTTTTACTGGCCATCTTTGAGCATGCCATATTTTTCTACTAACTGCCTGCTGGCAAAACTAGGCTACTAGCTACATTTATCTCACGGAGATAAAACTGGGAACGAGGTTACTAGCTACAGTACCTGCAGATGAAACTACCAGTAGATGCGCTGTCAACTCTCGCTCTGACTCGGACCTGTTGAAAGACAACACGCATTCCGTGAAGACCCGCCTTACTCTGCTCTGATTCACAGACTGTGGGTTGAAGGATTTGGGGTGCTTTTTCAATGTATGTGATGTATAGATTGGGGGGAGAGGATCACAGCTAAAACGGTGATCGAAATGTGCATGGAAGACGGTGATAGAACGGTGACCAGTGGATTGAATACACTGCCAGCGAGGGTGTTTGTTGACATTCCTTGTAAGAACATCTGAGATTAGAGTGTACTGTAGGCCCAGAGCAGGAGGGAGAGAGGTTCATCTTAATGAAAGTTTAATGGTGTTAAAGGTTATTAACGCAGTTGTCATGACAACACGTCGCATGACAACCAGAAGGCGGGGCCGTCGTCGCGACGACGAACATCTATAAGTCGAGCGGTGTTTCCGGGTGTAGGGCAGACTAAAATCTGACTGAGACTAAGAGGGAAGAAACCAGAAGAGACTCTCTCTCCTCTTATCACGGAGGGGGGGGGGGGGGGGGAAGAATGCCACGTCATATTTAGCTTCGGCTACCACGAGGATGGTCTCGGCTAACGAACAGGCCTGACCGCTATTGGACTGAATAACAAAAGGACGATAGACGAACACACCGAAAGATCATTAGAATAGACTCTTCAAGGACGATACATCTGATAACATCTGATTATGAGGTTCTGTTTATAGCAATAAAACAACGCTTTTCCTCATAAGGTATTTCACGGTGTCGAAGTGTCGAATTCTTACGGAGGTGGAGAATTATTATGGTTTGTGGATTGCACTAACGGGGGAGATAGGATCTTATCAGCCAGTGTCGGAGACGTCAGGACCATTAAAATGACAACGCAGAGGAATTGGATGGAGAGCCAAAACAGATGAAGACGTGATACTGGCCAGTTTGATCAGGATCTTACAGGGTGGTGGGGGGAGAAACACTGACGGGACGCTGAATGTGATTGGACCAGAGTAGCCAGACACAGACAGTGTGGAGCAGTGCAGCCGGACAGGCAGAGCACTGCTTGCAGAGGAGACAGCGGAGAATTTCGAGGATGCCTGCCATACGCACTGGATATATTTTCGTTCCACTTGGTATCACTCCGGAATCTCACGTTTCAACCAAGTCACTAACGTAACGTTGCTGTCATGAGCCTGCGCTATGGTAGCCTACAAGTGATAAAATAAATAGTACTTCCAACTCGCACAACGACGCGGCAAAAAGTTGCGTGCGGGCCGCATTAACACTAAACTTTGATGTCAAGTAGGGGGCCGCAAAATATCATCCAGCGGGCCGCAATTGGCCCGCAGGCCGCGAGTTTGAGACCCCTGATATAGATGATGGCGTACTCTACCCGGTTTGTTTGCCTGGTATGCAAACTGCAGGGGGTTGAGGGAGTCACGCACCAGGGGCTTGAGGTGTTGCAGGACCAGTCTCTCGAACGTCTTCATGACGTGTGACATCAGAGTGACTGGCCTGTAGTCGTCGAGGGTGCAGGGTAGTAACTTCTTGGGCACCGGGACAATGCAGGAGGTCTTTCAGAGCTGGGGCACCCTCTCCAGCCTCAGGGAGAGGTTGAATAGATGTTGGAGTGGTGCTGCCAGATGCCCCGCACATGCTTTGAGCACCCTGGGATTGGTGTTGTCTGGTCCTCTGGCCTTATTCACACTAATCTTGGAGAGCTGCCTCCTGACCTGGCTGTTATTAGTGATGGTCAGGGTTGGGGCTGATGTCTCCATAGGTAGTGTGCTGTTGGCTGAGGTGGTGGGGTTGGTGTTTGTGGGTGGTGGTGGGCAGGCTGCTGCTGTTGGGGGTGGGGAACCGGTGCTGATGGGTGTGGGGTGCTTGAGGGGTGGGGAGGGGTGCTGGTGTTGATGGGTGGGGAGGGGTGTGGGGAGGCTACTCTGGTCAAAGCGATTGAAAAATGTGTTAAACTTGTCCCTACATCAGCATAAGGAGGGAGACAAATTTATCAGTACATTTTAAACAAGCCAATTTTAATCTGTGTAGTTTAGATGAATTGATCAATCTAGTAATTGACTGATTTCATTCAACCTACATAGATTGCAACCCTGATGAAGGCATGTTGCAGAAATGTGTTGGTTTTAATTGTATGAATAAAGAGCATTCTTTCTTTCTTTTTTTTTAACATCCATCGGCCTCCAAAGAGTTGCTGAATTTTTCTCCCTTGATAGCTTGTGCACCTTGGTTGAAGGACAAAGTTGTGAGAGATCTTTTGTTTCTCTTCTACATCAGCACAAGAAACAGCCTATAGCAGGGGTGGCCAACCAGTCAGAGACTAAGAGCCACAAAAATTACTGTGGTACCACAAAGAGCCACACCATATACCAGCGTTTCTCAACCTTTTTTTTCAGTCACGGCACCCTTCATGTGTTTATAGGTCTCACCCTCTGGCCTCTGAAGTTGCTAATGTCTTTTTTATTTGGGCCTCACAGGGTTAAAAGTACCCTGTGAGACCCACGGTTGCAAAATTACAAAATCACTTTTAGCCATTTAAAAAAAGAATGCTTATTTAAAAAATGTTAAAGGGGAACTATTTTACTATTTCTTTCACTATTTGGGCACTTTTACACAATTCCTGTGAGTCTATGGAACACCTAGGTTTTTTTCAAATGGTGAGGTAAGTACCACGTCCTTCCTTCCTCTAGATTTAACGTACGGTTTGTATTTCTAATCAAGTACTAAAAAACCGCATTTTTCTATCTCAAGATCTTAAGCCGTTTTGAGGCTGGGCTCCAACCACTGTGTGGCCTGGTGCCAACTGCCACATCAACTGCCACATTATTATGCAGCTGAGAAATCTCTGACATCACAGATATGCAAATTTTCAGATGACTCAGTTCAGTGAGGGTGAATATTGTGAGAGAATTGAAAGAATGCGCCAATATGAGAATTAGAGACATAGATCCTATTAATATAAATCCACATAGCTAAGAAACAATGGTAAACACTGAAAAAGGCCATTTATAAGATAGTTCCCATTTAAGCACATGTATAGTCAATTGGTCCTGTTGTTCAGCCTCACAATGCTATTTGATAGTAAATGTGTTTATATGTCCCACCCTCTGGCCTCTGAAGTTGCTAATGTCTTTTTAATTTGGGCCTCACAGGGTTACCCGGAAGAGCCGCACATTGACAGGCAAAGAGCCGCATGCGGCTCGCGAGCCGCGGGTTGGCCACCCCTGGCCTATAGAAATAATAATAAGAATATTTATTTTGAGAATCAGTTTCTTGACATACAGAATGAAAATATCTACCCCACAGTTCTCTATTCACCCCCACAATTGAATCTCCCACGCCACAAGAATGAAGCTTTGATTATTCAATGATATAATTATCACTGAAGCTTCTAAGTCCCCAAAAATGGTAATCAGGACATCCCTCTACACACATGTTTATTTGTTTTATTTAACCTTAATTCAAGCAGGCAGACCAATTAAGAACAAATTACTATTTACAATGACGGCCTGGCAAGAGGACAAAAGCTGCCCTCGAAGGGCAAAAGGGAAAAGGAGACAAAATAATTCATAAAATTAAATAGAAAAGAGACAGATATACACATACATCACAGAGGTAAGGGAAATAATTAAAACACACAGAACAAACAACCAAATAAAATGACAAGGTATGTAATACATGAAGCATAGTGTACACATGAGTAACCCATGTGCCATTAAAACCTGAGGTGAAGACTTGCACGCAAATCTGGCTTGGATGATGTGGGTCCAGGACTACACACCACTATTGACTGTTTCTTGTTCACTGACTCAGGTGGGTCTGCACTGCAGGCACAGACGTGTCATCATTACACATGGCCCCTCCCGGCATTCTTGCTGTTCCCTGCTGATCTCGACAAGTTTCAAATGTACTGTGCTTCAAGGCTTTTTTTTTTTTACAACTTCTACCGATACAGGTACGATGACGTAGGTCGAATGAAATTACTAGATTGATCAATTCATCAAACCTACATGGATTACAATTAGCTTGTTTTAAAATAGTGGATTCCTGGTTTTAACAATTTGAGGATTGAAAAAGAAAATCTGAAAAAAAAGTCAACAATATACAAGTATGTGATGTTCTTAAAATATTAATGTTTCAAACAAACGGTAGCAACTAAATCTAATCAGTAGCACAAACACAAAAATCCTTTAAACCGGTAACAGCCGTGTTTGCTGGCTTGACCTGGAGATGCATAGTTTCAAAAAGAACACCAACAAGCCCCGCCCAAGTCCTATTGTGGAAGAGCCTACAGGTGACTTCATCAAGCAGCCAGCAATAGGCGGACTTTGACTGGTAGCTGCCTCTCCCCAGTCAACGTTTCACTGAGCAATTTGTTGTCGGAGCCCCTGACCGACTAGTCGCAAGGTAAAAGGTCTCAGATTAGTGAGCAAGCCACGGCCCAGTGAAAGTCCTCTTAAGGCGTGAGGGTACGGATCAACATGCAGCCAGGGGGCTGCCGCAGGATTACACAGGGAAACCAGTAGAACGAGGCGAGAGCTGAGCAGACACACATGACTGTTCTCGCTGTGGCTACACACTCAACAAGCGGCCCAAAAACAAGGATTACAACCAGCGGACAACATATGGGATTTTTCTTCTTTTTTTTATATACATCAAACAGCTGGATATATTCACTTAAAGCAAAGGACAGTCAGATGACTGGATATCACTACAGGTATTAATGGGAGTTTTCTCTTCAGTACCAAGTAACATATAATGAGGGATTTAGCATTCTTGTGCATGTTTGGATGACTGCATATTGCCTAAACAAATGAAGACTGACTAGCTTTCCCTTTTCTTTTTTACTCCCCCCATCCCATATCACACAGGGGTTGAACATTAACTGGTAATCATTTGGTTCACACAAGTACGTTCTCCTGATAAGTATTGAGAAATATTCCTTCAAATGAACACAAGTCTTGCCAATTTGTTCATGCCCCAGAATCAGTCATTTGTAAAGATGTATAACAGCACTCCACAGACTGACGGCATCAACGCACTGGCTATGAGCCATATCTGTAACAAGAGCGACCAATTTAAGTACACCCTCTACAGCTCGGTTTTCAGCTTGGTCTTCATTGTCGGACTCCTATTCAACATGGTGGCCATGTACATTTTTGCCTGTACGTTAAAGCTGCGTAATGAGACCACGACCTACATGATGAATCTGGTCGTCTCGGACTTCCTCTTCGTCCTCACGCTGCCTTTTCGGATCTTCTACTTCATCAACCGCGACTGGCCGTTCGGCAGGGTGGCCTGCCAGCTCTCAGTCTCGCTGTTCTACACCAACATGTACGGCAGCATCCTCTTCCTCACATGCATCAGCGTGGACCGCTTCCTGGCCATCGTGCACCCGTTCCGGTCGCAGACAATTCGCACCAAGAGGAACGCCAAGTTGGCCTGCTGCGCCGTGTGGGTGCTGGTGCTGTCCGGCAGCCTGCCCACCGGGTTCCTCCTGGACACCACGTCGCCCCGGAACGTCAACTCCTCCTCCATCTACTGCTTCGAGAACTTCTCCAAAAAGCAGTGGAAGTCCGAGCTGTCCAAGGTGGTGGCGTTCATCGAGACGGTGGGCTTCCTCATCCCCCTGCTAGTCAACGTGTTCTGCTCCGTCATGGTGCTTCGCACGCTGAGGAACCCCGAGACCATCAGCCGCGGAGGTAACCTCAACAAGACCAAAATCCTGCGGATGATCATCGTCCATCTCTTTGTCTTCTGCTTCTGCTTCATCCCCTACAACGTCAACCTGGTCTTCTACGCATTGGTCCGCACCAAGACCCTCAGCGGCTGCGTTGCAGAATCGATTGTAAGGACCATCTACCCCATTGCCCTCTGCATAGCGGTTACCAACTGCTGCTTTGACCCGGTCATTTACTACTTCACCTCAGAGACAATTCAGAACTCCATCAAACGCAAGACTATGATTTCGCGTAAGGAAAGCAGGCTCTGCGAGGGTCTGCACACGAACTCTGTGCAGAGTTCTCAATTCAACTTGAGTACTCTCAGAGCCAAAGTCTTTAACAACGAGTCTACAGTGTAATATTCAGTGTTAAAGGAAACATAATTCATATTTCCGTGAGTATTGTTTTGAGTTTGACCTAAGGTAGTAGTTGGAAGAATAGTCTGGAGTACCCTAGAAACACGAGCGGTATAAACTCAGTGTGGTTGCTGGAGCGACACTCTCCCATCTGCTGGATCGCACAGAGGTCAATTTACTGACTCAGACTTAACACTATTGTTCAGCCGGAGCCCATCTTATCATTGTTGAACAGTGGATGGTGGCTGTTAATGAACAAGTGGGAAAATACAGCTACACAGGGGGACAAACAGGTGCTACAAAGTGAATGGGTGAGAGCAATGACTCATAAGTCATTGCAATTTCAGACAAAAAAAAGAAAAAAATACTTATGCTTTGGCAAAGTTGGACCAGTATTAGTTATGACCATTATAAAATGTACTGTCTGAAATAATTTGTGGCATAACTCTTCTACTAAGCACTTTATAGAGTGAGCCTGTTTTTAATACAAAATGAATTCACAATAAAAAAGGATTCACAATTTCAAAACTATTTCACTGTTATCAGTTCTGGTTGGACGAGGGCAATACATAAAAGACTACGGTATATACTTTGGTGGGTGGTTATCAGTTGTACACATACATTCTTCTTCCTGGTTGGCGGCATAGGAAAACATTAGACTTCCACTTATTAAATCATACTGCAACTGTTAAACCACTGCCACTAGAGTGCAGCTGGTGAATACCGTACCATGTGGTGGGTTGCGATGGATTTCAGTTATTGTTCTTAAAAAAGGAACACGCCAACATTATCGGAAATGTGCTTACCGTCTGGTCCAGAATCAGACAAGAAGATAGATACCAATTTCCTCTCAGCTATCCGGCTGCAAGCTAGCCTAGCTTAGCATAATGAATGGAAGCGGATATGGGTCACAATTTGTGCTAAGCTAGGCTAGCTTGCAGCCGGACAGCTTTCTACTGAACGCAATTGGTATCCATTTTCTTGTCGGACTCTGGAGAAGACGATAAGAACATTTCCCATAATGTTGGCGTGTTCCTTTAATTAAGTACCAGTGCCACTGGCACAGAATCACACAGCCAAGGCATTGTCTAATGACCAGTCATTTATGTGGGAAGACTAGGAATATTGTGTTTGCTTGCTTGTTGTAGCTCATATCCACAGGCCATATCTTATACCTAAATGTCCAGTTAATAAAGCTCAGTTAGCTTAAGCAACACCAAAGTCGGCCTGTGAGTCTTGGGGTTTCCTATGCACTCAGCACAAAAGCTTTAGCATTGCCTAAATACATCATTAAGCTTTCCACAGGGCTCTATTCTGTAAGAGCCGTGTGCTGCTGCCAGGACCAAACCTTCTACATTCCTGCTGAGACGCAGAGCCCCGAGGACGCTGTCGGACAAGCAGTCGGGAGCGGTACTCATCACTCTGCTGACGGAAGGAATTGGGAAATTTGAAGTGGGCCAGTAGGCACATGCTTCCTGAGGGGAAGTATGCAAACTGCAGCTCAGCAGAGATCACACAGAGCAAAAGAGATAAGAGATAAAGGGTTTTTTCACCAGGACCTGGGAGACACGGTGGTGCTGTGGCACCATTATAGATATAACATCTGTCTGTTTAGATTGTTTAAGACAAGTGATCAACCATTGATGGTTTGAGGACATTCCTGAGAATACAAATGTCTACTTTACATATTTAAACAGTCAATAAAAACTGAAAACAGGAGCGATCATGTTTAGACCAGGTTGTCTCCTAGTGCTCTCTAGAATGGAATGCAAAGTTGCCTTAATGACTGGGTATAAATTCATGTTCTAACTGGCTACTCTCTACCCAGCCCCACTGAAGTAACAATTTAAGGAATACTTGACATTTAGAAAAGAAACAAATGTAAATCAATAAAAATAACTCCACGTTGACGGTTAGAATGGGCTATTTACCCTCTCTAGCTTATTCAAAACAAATCCCATGTGGGAAGATGCTAAGGGCGGGAACAAACAGCAAGTGAGAGGGTTTATAGGAGATGTGGGCTTATGAGAATTGATAGGCTACCAATTATTTTGGCAGTGGTCCAATTTGTTTACCGTGATTAGGCCACGGTATCACAACTAATTTGACAATGATATACAGTATGTTATGATATATTTTTTATGAAAACTCTTCTTGTAGTAGCTTTAGCTTTGTAAGTGTTTTTCTCACTGAAACCACTGCTAACTGCAAGCAGCCAGTACTTGGTTAAGAAATAAATAGTTTATTTATTAGTTTTAAAGATGTATTAGTAGTACAAATGTCACCTCAAACTCCAGTAAAAGGACATTTTACTCAACATAAAATCATATTTAATTATTTGTATGTATATTTTTTAGCAAGTAGTTTTATTGTTGCCACCATCTTTCAGTGCATTTCCTGCATTCAAAACTACCACATGATCCGTTGTGGTACACACTTGGCCCATGCTTGTAACTTCCCACCCAAAACACATTTCTTAAAATCTTTTTTGCCTGTCATGATATTACCAATTCCACCAGCCTAGTTGTGTGGTAATAAAATAAACGTGAACTTTTATACTGACTTTTATGTATTTGTCGGTCTCCACGGTCACACATGGAAAAATGGTACAAATGAATAATTACGCTAAAAAGCACAAAGAAAAACTGGTACCAAGCCAATTAACCTATTATCAAGCCCCACCCTCTTTTCCGCAACCCTCGAATCACAACAAACTGTTTTTCAGTGGGAAGCAACAGTTGTGATTGAAGGATCAAGAAAAGAGGGCGGGGCTTGAGATGGACCAATTAGCTGCCCCCAGCAAGTACCCAAATGGCATGTGTGCTTTCAAGGACCAGTACCAACCGTCATTAGAATAGTTGGCAACAATTCAATCACACCAGTGTTTACACAGCTGAAAGGGTTAACGGATTGCAAGGCTGAATGTAAAAATTGTCAATAATTGACTACATGCGTGTCGTGAGCAAAGCAGGCGGTTACGTTTCCACCCTGCTGCTAGGATTCATGTTGACAATGGGTCATTATAGATGGCATTTTCAGCGAGACAATGGACCTATATCAAGCCTCACCCGCTTTTCTTGATCCTCCAATCACAACTGTTGCTTCCCTCGGACAAACGAGAGATTGGAGGATCGAGAAATGGGGGGCGGGGCTTGAGATAAGTAAATTATTAGCCTAGCAAATTAGCTCTACATAATAGGCCATACAGTCGCCATGATGCATGGTGGCAGTAAGATGGTAGTTACAGTATGGGCTGCTTTGGTTGCTGAAGACCTGGACATTTGAGTGAAACCTTGAGCCAACCTTCTATTTATTTGTATAGCACCTTTCATACAAGAATCACAGCCCAAGGTGCTTCACAGCAGTAAAATAGCATGAATATTGACTCAGTCTTTCTTCCCCATTAGATAGTCATAAAAAAAACACTAGTTTTGAAGTTACTTGATTTTTTGTCCATTTTGATCGATTATCCTGTCCTCAATAGTTCTCCTTTCTCCGTCTACCACTGTGTCTTCAGGATACAATACAATGTTGTGCACAGATACAGAAGTTGTCCATCTAATCTATTTGTTGCTCTAACAATGACAAATAAATCAAATGTATCGTTCCAAGAGTCCAAGACAGAGAATTGTCATATAGATTATTCAATAAAACTTAGGTTATCAGAGAGCTTTCTATCTTTCAGTAGCCAGGAGCAGTTTAAATGGCAACAAGGTGGCAGGATGACTTTCTGTGTGGTGAGCTGTCCAATACTATATATTGTCACTGTCATGTGTGCGAGAGAGAGAGCAAGAAACGCATGAATGACTCAAGCCTGCGAGTCAATATGGGGGCGGGAACTAATACATATTCAGAGTAGATCCATCAGTAGCCTATATCCACTAGAACAGCATTATATCACAAATCAACCACATGCTGAACAAGTTGACCCCAACACGGACTGTAAATGCTGAAGTTGGTGAGTAAGCCTTTTCATCCATAATACAATTTCTCCTCATGCCTAATTCCATGTTCCCGTCAAGGCGTTTTTTTTTTACAATATACAGGCATGTCCTATGGAAATTTCACATCAAACAGCCTTCAAATGATACAAGTCCGGTAGAACACGTCCATTTCATTTGAAATGAGCAGGGTTGTTCAATGGCTTCATAAAAGCATCACTCTATGCTGGGTGTTTCACAACAGTTCTTCTGCCTGGAGCACAAGTCACAGGAAGGAATTTGACAACCACCTCGTTTCCAAATGGGTGCCGTCATAATATGACAACTGTTTTGTTACGGGACATTGATCATGCTGTCAAATCCCACACTTTAAAGACTGAATCAAAGCTTTTTTCCAACAATATTTTCCTTTCAAAGTGGCTTTAATTTCGCCTTATTTTCTAAACAAAGCCTAGACCGGTTCCCTTCATGGGGATTTACATTTAGTCATTTAGCTGACGCTTTTATCCAAAGCGACTTACAAGTTCTGTACGACAAGTCATCAGGAAGGGTACAACTCTATCAGCTGAGTAACAATGTTCATCAAAGTGTTGAGTGTTACAGTGTAGGTTAGTTTATTAGGACAAGTGCATTATAGTAAGGTTAGGTTAGATATCTTTTTTATAAAAAAAAATTATTTCAGATAATGGTTGAAGAAGTGCGTCTTTAGTCGACGGCAAAAGATTAGACGGGTTTCGGCTGTTCTAACTGGGGTGGGTAGTTCATTCCACCATTGTGGGGCAAGGACTGAGAATAGGGCGAAGACTCCAGAGTATTTGCTATGACAGTGTTTTTCAAGGTGTGAGTAAGGGGTCCTTGGTGTGGTTCTTGAGATGAGGGCTGAGCGGAATATCATACAACAATATCCGTCATAGTTTTGACTGTAGTAACAGTAGTTAACTTTCCAGTACAAATCACAATGAGATATGGCATATTTTGCATGTCTTTATATTGTAATAAAATTGTCATGGTGCCATTCCATTCAAAATGGTCCATTTCATTCGACAGTTTAACATAACTACTGCAATGCAAACCGTTATGGACTAAAATGATACAGTATATACATATATATATTTGAATATGTATATAATGTGGATGAAAGTATTGTAAAAATCCATACTTTTGCATGGATCGTTATTCATTATACCTCCCAGTAGTCAGGCTAGCTCATTGCTATTTGAATGGAAACTTCCATAAACTATAAACAGGGGTGTGTGTGTTTTAGAGGAGCCGCGAGAGGCAGTTAAGTTGTTGACAAAACCACTGGACTGATTGCTAGCCAGCAGATTAAACACAATTCAGCTGTGCCAACAGTAGACAAGTAAAATTTACTCTCCATAAAATAGAATAAAGAAAAAGTTAATTAAATCTATACTTTTAACTACTCAAGCAGCAGTTACTAGATAATTAGTCATCCACCTCCTGTTGCCTTCAACTTTACAGCTACTTTCTTTCCTCCAGGCACGGCGGATGACCAAACCACGTGAGCTATGGAGCCTTGGAATAAGACAGACGAGTCGGTCAAACTCTGCACCGTGGACACCAGCTACCGCTTCACTTTCTACCAGGTTTCCTACGGCGTCATCTTCCTGCTGGGTCTCGCCGCCAACAGCCTGGCTCTGCGCCGGCTGTGGCTCAGCCCCTGCACCGTAACCAGCACCACGTTCTACATGGCCAACCTGTCCGCCGCCGACATGTCTTTTGTGGTGTCCCTGCCGCTGAGGATCTATTACTACCACCAGCGGGGCGAGGCGTTCATCTCCAAGCCCAGTGATCTCTCCAGTTGGAACCCTGGGGGAGTCTTCTGCCAGCTCACCTTCACCCTCAAGTACATCAGCCTGTACGGGGGCATCTTCTTCCTCGTGTGCATCGCCCTGGACCGCTATTTCGCCGTGGTTCACAGAGCGGGGACGCGTGCCCGCAGGTTGCGTGCCGCACGGCTGGTGAGCGTAGGCATCTGGTGCGCGGTGCTCGGGCTCAGTGCGACACTTCCTCTGCTGCGCTCTCTCTCTGCTCGTCACGAACAGCCCTGCTTGTTGGACCCGTCCTCCCGGCAGCAGCGCACCTTCATCCTGGCGACCTTGGGCCTGGTGCTGGGGACCTTCCTGCTGCCCGGCACGCTGCTTCTCTTCAGCTACTGCCGCGTGCTGCACGTCCTCCGCCAGCCCGGGCAACGCCGGCGTCGTGGCCGCCGGCACACGCTCACCGTCATCTACTGGGTGCTGGCGGTCTTCCTGCTCTGCTTCGTGCCGTACCATCTCAACCTGCTGGGATACACCCTCACGCACGTAGGTCTGCTGCACAGCTGTGGCCTGGCCAAGGTGACCAAAGCCGTCCACCCCGTGGTGCTGTCGCTGGCCAGCTCCAACTGCTGCCTCAATCCCTTCATCTACTACTTCTCAAGCAGCCTGGTGCACCACAGGGAGCAGGCCAGCAGGGGGAGCAGTGGCAGCAAGAGACAAACCTCTACGAGTCGGGGGGACATGACTGAGATCCCAGGGGTTTCCCTAAACAATGGAATAGGGGCACAGTGCCACCATGACGTGCCAGTGCCACCACGTGTTTAAAAAAAAGAGTGACGGTCAGGTGGCGTAGCGGAGATTGTGCTCGTCACCAATGCAAGAGGCTGCGGTCTCGACTCCCGGAGAGTCAGCATTGCCTTGGCTCGGGCTGATCGCTATACTAACTCGTTTGGCTGAGTTAGGGGGAGGGGAGCCGTGGGTGGGTCCTGGGCGTTGTGGACAGCGACCCCTACAGTTCGGTCGGGGCGCCTGCTCAGCGAAGGTAGGATCTGGTGAGAGGTAGTGCGGCCTCCCACACGTTACACTCTCCCAGTGAGAATCTGCGCTGCCAGGCTGGCTGCCGGCTGGCTGCACATGCGTCAGAGGAAAGCATGCGACAGTCTCCGGTCTCTCGGACCAACAGTAGGGGAAAGTGCGCAACAACCAGGAAGGGGGTTGGGAATTGGCATAACGACTAACAGTGGGATGGGAGAAAAATCGGAAAAAGAAGGAGGGGGAAAAAGATAATAAAAAAGAATGAATAAAATAAAAAGAGTGAAAAGCCTTGGGGCCATGTAGGAACAGATGCATCATTGTCTAATATGCGATTGCTTGGTTCAACATTAAACTATTGCAACCTTATACACTTTACTTAAATAAATAACATTTAGAAATGTACCTTGTATTTGCTTTTTATTTATTTATTCATTATCTTTTTTGGTACGGAGATGAAGAAGGGGTTTGATAACTGGCAGTATGTGTATGTATGTATGTATATATGTGGATATGTACAGTAGGTATGTAGTTGTATATATGTATATAAAATTGCTAGAAAAACTATACAGGGTAACCTACAGTTTTGGCAAATATTAACTCATTCTGCACCATCGCTTAATGCGCCAGAGGGCGCTAGTACGACATCGCTTTAATCAATGGGGGGACTGCGAGATTTGCGAGTGCTTAAAATATATCTTACCGGTATATTATATCTATGGGTGTAATACACCGGTCGATTGTCAGTGAGTTGCTTCCAGTCAACATGCACAAAACAGATTGTTTTTTCATCCGTACATTTCCGTTTTATACCGTTTTGAATGAGTATAGGTTTGGTGATTCTTAGTAATCCCAGGAAGACGCGATAATAGCCCTTTAGTGGAATACACTAAACACGGTCATTTTTCGCCTGATTATCTAATCTTCCTGAAATCAAATGCTAGATTATCATTATTATCCTTCCTCATGCAAGAATGAAATTTTTTTCAATATAAGTGACAATAAAACGAGCAGTTAGTAATGTATGAATTAGTAAAGTTAATATATATAGTATATAGTATGATCTGATGAATAAAAAGGGGTTGGATTAAATCTTCCCACTCATTATCAAATATGTAAATTACAACAAAAATAAGGAAAACTAATTTGTTTGACGTGTTTTTTTGTTTAGTTCTTTATTTTTAATATACATTTATTATTTGAAGGGCTTAAGGCTATATCTGTACTTGATGTTTGTTTGTTGTTGCATATTTGAAATAAACTTAAAACAAATCAAAATCAAAGTTGCAGGAAATTACAGCAAATGGCTTTCTTTATTGCCTCACAGACAGGGGCACTGCCCCTAGTTGCTACTCAACACCATCTTATTCATCCTGGATCCCCTCTATCTGGATGTCTGTGTGAACCCTGAACCCCACTGCCGCAAAGAGCTCCATCTCAACACAACTTTGAAATACCACAATTTCAACCTTTATGAACACCCAATATTCATATCCGGCATTATGAGAATAACAAATGTGTGGATAGATGTTGGGGCCTTTTGAGGAGAGTTCACCAAGGTCTACTCTCCTCAATATGTTTTAATAGAAGAGTGATTAACTGATTATTATAAAGGTCTTTTGACAAATGTAAGGTTAAGCCTTACCTTACTGACTTTAAGTAAATTGTTATCAAGGGCGGCTAAGTGGCGCAGTGGGCAAGGCGCTCGCCACTAACGCAGGATATGCTGGGTTCGAGCCCAGCTCTCGGCGTTGCTTCCGGCTTAGCTGGTCGTTCATACTAATACAATTGGCAGTATTAGGGGGTGGGAAAGCCGGTGGGTGGGGATCGGACGTTGTGGACAGCGACTCCTACAGGTCGGTTGGTGCGCCTGTACAGCAGAATCAGGAAGTATCAGGGGCAGCGTGAGCCTTCCACGCGTTACTCCTCGCCACAGAGTTTGCGCTGTGCAGGTGAAAAGATGCGACG
Organism: Notolepis coatsorum; assembly: GCF_963971535.1. Lineage (NCBI taxonomy): Eukaryota > Metazoa > Chordata > Actinopteri > Aulopiformes > Paralepididae > Notolepis > Notolepis coatsorum. Next base: position 63,002,685 of record NC_140172.1, read on the forward strand.
GCTGCGTCCTCGTGTACCGGAGGGGACACGTGATGCAAGGCTTCGTCCACATTGCAGCCGACCAGTGGGAGGCATGGTCTACCAACGTTCGAGACAGGGGAGGGAAGAATTGGATAATACGAAATTGGGATGGGAGAAAAATAGAAAATGGGGAGAAAAAGTAGATAAAAGTAAAAAAAAAAATAAAGTAAATTGTTATCAAATGTTAAAAAAATGCCAACTAAATATATTTAATACTCAACTTATCATGCTTCCTTCCTACAAATATATAATATGTAGCAGAATAGGTTATAATTAATGATCTCTGTACAAATACATTTGTAATACAATCAACAAGGGTTGTTCACCTTTTTCCAATATTAAATTAATTACAAATCTCTAATTACTGAACAATGAAGAAAAGTGTGACGATGTCATGTCAGATTGCTTGTATGTTGTAATTCCAAAAGCTTTCTCCAGAGTTGAGAAAGCTTTCAATCCACTTGCACAATCAGATTGACACAATAACTATGACACTCTTTTGTTGACACTCTTTTGTAGGCACTCAAAAAGATTCCCCCACCACATAAAGACTAGCGTTCCTCCACCACATAGTTTCACCTCAGTGATTGTTATTTAGGCCCAGTAGAAAATCAGAGCAACAGAAAATGAAACTTCAATGTGTTAAAGTGACCCAATGGTTGATGACCTTGTTCTATTTATGTGCTGAGCCACACCCCTTTTGAAGTTCATTGGTCATGATACGCTATGCCGAGCACACAGAAAATATTATTATAAGTGTATAATAGCATTATAAGTGTGATTTATCTAAGCATGTTGTTGTGGTGAGATGAGACCTGGGTCAAATAGAAAGGTATAAAAACCCTTGGTGTTTATTTTAACTTGAGGAGTATCACAGATGACAGTCAGGTAAGCGGTAAACTACAGAAAAATAAACAAACGTTTGAAATTTACTAGGGGCTGACATCTTGATTAGAACATAAAATGTGTTATTTTCACTCCAAGTCGCATTCTGGTTCATCATGCCAGCACCCAGAAAACAGACTCTGGCAATAAACATTTTGAGAAGTTGGACCATTTCAAGTGTTTTCACAAATAAGTGCCCAGATTTTATGTTTAGGTTAATATAAAATGCTTCTTTACCAAGTAAAATTAAAATGACATGACTTGCTGTTGCCTGGGAGATCTAAAGTTGATTTCAGTATAAGTTAATTTGCCCGGCTGTGATATGAAGCAAGCAAAGCGTAGTGGTACATAGGGCTGGGCGATATAACGATAAATATCAAGATATATTTTTATAATCGATATCGAATATCGAAATTAAAAGAAAATCGAAAAATCGTTTTTTATATATATATATATATATATATATATATTTTATTTTTTTTGTGACCTGCAACAGGGCAGTTTTAAAACCAGAGACAGTGGACAGACTTGTCTTTCTTGCCTGCAACTTAAAGTAATGGCTTTGCTTGTCCAAATGACAATACTGACCAAATTGAGATTTATTTTTCTCTTGTCCATTTATTTTGTTTGCTTTCTAATTTAAAATACAGTTTGAAACCGTCTGTACACAGTAGGCTATGTGTGCTAGCAGAACTAGACTCCAGTCACGAGTCACGGTGCACATGTGCAGTGGTTTGTCCGCCAAAAGATCGAAAATAAACGAGCAGAGCCAGAACTGTTCAACTCCCCTGGAGCCACAGCCAGCAGAGAAGCCGGTTTACTTTAGCTTTTAAACCAGCTGCAGCCTGAGAACTGGAGTGTGAGGGGATGTAACACTAAAGATGACGGCAATGACAAAGAATTGCTGCAAAATAAACATACATCTGTTGTTAAAAAAAAATACAAAAAATGTAATACTTATAACAATTCGATAATTATCGATATAGAGAAATATGATAACATTATCATATCGTTATCGCAATATGATTTTTTTCCATATCGCCCAGCCCTAGTGGTACATATACAGCTGTGATATGAAGCAAAGTGTAGTGGTACATATACAGCTGTGATATGAAGACAGCAAAGTGTAGTGGTACATATACAGCTGTGATATGAAGCAAGCAAAGTATAGTGGTACATATACAGCTGTGATATGAAGCCAGCAAAGTGTAGTGGTACATATACAGCTGTGATATGAAGCAAGCAAAGTATAGTGGTACATATACAGCTGTGATATGAAGCAAGCAAAGTATAGTGGTACATATACAGCTGTGATATGAAGCCAGCAAAGTGTAGTTGTACATATACAGCTGTGATATGAAGCAAGCAAAGTATAGTGGTACATATACAGCTGTGATATGAAGCCAGCAAAGTGTAGTGGTACATATACAGCTGTGATATGAAGCAAGCAAAGTATAGTGGTACATATACAGCTGTGATATGAAGCAAGCAAAGTATAGTGGTACATATACAGCTGTGATATGAAGCCAGCAAAGTGTAGTTGTACATATACAGCTGTGATATGAAGCCAGCTAAGTGTAGTGGTACATATACAGCTGTGATATGAAGCCAGCAAAGTGTAGTGGTACATATACAGCTGTGATATGAAGCCAGCTAAGTGTAGTGGTACATATACAGCTGTGATATGAAGCAAAGTGTAGTGGTACATATACAGCTGTGATATGAAGACAGCAAAGTGTAGCAGTACATATACAGCTGTGATATGAAGCCAGCAAAGTGTAGTGGTACATATACAGCTGTGATATGAAGCCAGCTAAGTGTAGTGGTACATATACAGCTGTGATATGAAGACAGCAAAGTGTAGTGGTACATATACAGCTGTGATATGAAGCCAGCTAAGTGTAGTGGTACATATACAGCTGTGATATGAAGCCAGCAAAGTGTAGTGGTACATATACAGCTGTGATATGAAGCCAGCAAAGTGTAGCAGTACATATACAGCTGTGATATGAAGCCAGCAAAGTGTAGCAGTACATATACAGCCGGGAACCAGGAAGTCATTCCCATATCTTTTAACCTGATATGCACCAGTTCGCAATCAAGGTGTTTTAACTGCAGGTGAAGCAGGAGCTTTTTGTTTCTTAATTGTCGACCCTCGGTCTCCTCCTATGCACTCAGGTGTGCAAAAGCTCTACTGTTTGACCTAGATAACCTTTACAAAAGAAAATAAAAAGTTGGTAAATACTAGTTTGCCCAGTTCCAGGTGAGAACAGAGTACAAGAGGCTTTACTGACCGTACTCCACGCGAGGGTCTCGAAGACGAGGTGCTCACAGCTCTCCAGATGTTTGATGATGTCTTTGCTCAGGGTGGGCTCGGCCTTGATGAAGCTCTCGATCACTTTGAGGAAGTTGAAGGCGGCGAGCCGGAACACGTCCAGGATCCAGGGGAAGCACAGGTCCGTTTCGGCAGATCCACTGCTACCCGGGCGCTTGTATCCTCCAGGCTTCAGAGTGTGTCCTGTTCACAAGGAGATATGGACACTAATTATGACCCATCGCACTTCAGTACACACTGATGTACTTGTGAAAACCCATTTCACATACAGGTCTCCCACACGGGAAGCCGAACCTCTTACCGGTCAGCCAAAATGGAGCATTGCCAACCACAATGTAAGAAGGGTAGAAGATGGCTATTAATGATTTACTACTGAAAGGGTTCATTTTGATTTTATATAAAAAAATATATATTTAAAAGAGACATGTAACTTAATCTTACACAATGATTGCTGTATGAAAGTAGAGCTGTCCTATATTAGTAGACAAATCAGCCCTTAGGTTCTTAGTCATCTTAGTCTTTTTTGTTTAGTCTTTTACATTAAGTGAGTTATTACTCGTCTTTTCTTCCCCCCAGACTGTTACAAGAGACATTTAAATATAAAAGTCTCTTGGGCAAAATACAATAGGAAAATGGTTGTAGTTTGTCCAGATCATTATTTTACACATTGAGAACATACATTTATTTTTCACATTTGTTCCTGCCAAACTATTTAAAGGAAACAAAAGGGAAAAAGTCATGTGATTTAATGTATTTTAATGTAGCATGCTTGGTATGTCAATTTATTAAATCAATACGAAGGTATCTGATGGACTCACCCCCGTAAGTTGCCATGATGACCTCCAGAGCACAGGCCAGGAGAGAGGTGTGGAATGTGGAGTCGTTGAGAAGTTTACTGGAATGGAAATCATATGATCAACTCACACTCAACACTACACATCAGAACGACAAAGTGAACGTATACTCTACTCATGTTTAACATAAATGTCAATAGTTAACCGATACCATCCATGAGGTCTGACAATGATGGTAATTCATCTTTTTACCCCGCACTTTCCTGAAAACATACCTGAAATTCTGCACAGATAGTCTTTTCTCCTCCTGTCGAAACAAGAGGTATGAAATTTCATGAGATAATGTGAGAAAATATAGATATTAAAGATGCTATGATGACCACTCTTAACCATAAGAACTCTTTGCTAGTTTGTAAATAACTTGGGTTTGTATATGCCCATCAATTAATTGTCAAAATACATGATTTAGGTAGAATAAGAAGAGTTGTTTTTCATAGAACCATTAACGTCATTAAGTGAGACAGGTGTGTGATAAAATGCTCATGTGTGTAACAGAAGTGTTTTAACCAATTACAAACAGAGTTCTTCAGAAATGTCCCTAGACTACACATAAGCTAAGATGAGCCACACCTTAGATAACATCTGGGTCAAATGTATAAATAGGATTGTGGATTGTGGTCTCAGTGTAACAGCCTATATACAGCATAGCAGACAATAGCTTGGACACTGAGCAGATCAGATTGACTTGATGATTTCACCGGTGTTCATGAATGACCTTAATTAAGAATTACGGAATGAGAGAAATTGTTGCGTGATCAATATTTATATTGATTGATTGATCTCACCTGGGGATGCCTTAGTTGGAAAGTTTCCATAAGAACAACTTACCGATTTGAGCATCGACTCCATGACTCTGTAATACAGTCGGACACCAAGGCTAAACCTCTGAAAGATTAAAAGAAATGCAACATCAACAAGGCTGGCATGTGTGTGGGTCGGCTTTGCATTTGAGACAATGTCACAAAAGTGTCTTTGACTATTATAGAGTAGGAATGGGCAGGATTAATCGGTTACTCAAGTACTCGGTTTCAACTGAACAAATGGTTTTAGATTCATTCTTAACACTTTGGATGCCAGCGACGCGTTTTGTTGTTAGTTCATGCCGACCTATGAATGCCACCAACGCTATATAGCGTTTGTTTGTCGTATTTTTTTTTATTGGCGATTTGAATTCATATTTCATCAATCGAGCCTCAGGTTAGTGCTGCAGTGTCTCTCTGAGCTCAATTGGGAAGATACCGCCCCCCTTCGTCTCTCCCTGTGTATCTGCACCCCATTAGTTTAGAGGGGGGGGCGGGCCAGTTTCCTCATTTTACTTTTCCGTCAAGCCAACTGAAGAGACCCAAGCTGATCGCCGACCCCAGAACAGCGTGGATTATGTATTTCCAGCACCCAATCAATAAATGTGATCGATATTTGGAATGGCGATCAGGAATTGGAATAATCTTTTTGGATAACATCTGATCTGAGGTAAGGAATCTATTTTACCAGTCTTGGGATAATCAGAGCTTTTTTCACAGATATATCAACGTGTCCCATATGTGTGTGTGTGTGTGTGTGTGTGTGCCGCTGATCAGAAAATGAGAGAATCGATATTTCAGCCCGCTTCTATAGCGTGCATAAGTACACATATACTATCGATAATCTAGCGTTTATTTGAAAACGATTCATAAATAGGCCGAAAAATGACAACGTTTTTGTGTATGCCAGAATATTCCAGTAAATGCCGTTTATCACGGAATCTTTATATTTTCCTGAAAAACGAGGGCTTTTCAAAATGCTATAAAACGGAAATGAAGCGATTAAAAAACAATCCGTTTTGACAATGTTGACTGCAAACAAGTCATTGATAAGCGACGGGCAGATTAGACACATAGCCATAATTTAAGACAGAGATTATGCGTTCACAACACTATCATTGAAGTGGGTGCTGGCATTTAACACTTTGATCGCCATGGTTAAATTCATAATTTACCATCCCTCGCCATCTCTATTTGTCTATGGAGAAGTTCCCCTTCTTTGCAGGGCTATAACTTTTTAAATTGTATTGCTAAATTGACATTATTATGGCCCATTCAATGTCCTATATCTATTGTTCAGGGTGTAGCAACGTTATACTTTTTCATTCACATATTCATACTAAAATACGGTATAAAGTGTAAGTATGTTTTTATTGTTTTCTGCAGCTTTCTCCAGAACTTGATTTATAGCCCTAAATGCATTATATTGATGATCAAATACAGTTTGGTAGGAATCTGTGCGAGATAAAAAATTTCAACTGGATGTGCTTCTAGGAGTTACTACGTATGATCTGATGTTGACCGGATGGGCGGGGGTCGTTTATAATTCCGTGGGCAACGTTATATCATTCATCTAGTGTGGGTGATATGGTCATCAGAGCAGTTAGTAAAGAACACGTTGGAAAATAACGCTGGATCTTACCGTATCTTCCTCGCGCCGTTGGGCGATGAGCGTGGAGCAGAGATATTCCTATTATGGGATGTATAAATACCCGATCCATTTCCAGGTTGTATAATAGTATATACGTCCAAATCATGTTGTTTGTCGAGTTATTTGCACCGATCGGTGTTCACTGTGTCAAGATGGAGTCCTGCTAATGATAGCGAGTGCCCGGACGAAATATGGGTGAGCACCACTTCATCCACATGACTTCCTGTTGGGCGATCTGCCGATCGGCCACCAGATGGCGCTCTTGAACCGTTAGAGAGTTGAGTGGAGCTCAGCAGTATATCTCAGGTCGCCGGGGGAGAAATATGATTTCGATCACAGATTTTTGAAATATTGATATCAAAGACGTGTTACGGCGTCTTCGGCAGAATGAGCATGGCGGGGAATGACGAGTTTCGGCGTTTCCGGCGATTAAAGTGTTAACCACGTTTTACCATGTTCACCAGTGGTAATCAAAGTGTTAAGTGCTTGTTTGTGCCACTGAAACAGAAATCTCGCTCAGATTTCCCATGAGGCGCGAGTTGTTGCAGGAGGATGACACTTGTCAGCTGTGGAGCATGAGAGTGTACCGCGAAAACTTGGTTGCGTTGATTTAGCTTCATCTGAAATATAAAAACAGCGGTTTGTGTTTGTGCATTTTCAAATTGTGCCAACAACATGTCGCCCACTTTGTGTTCATAGACTATTGATACGGACATGCCGTTCCATGAGCGGAGAGACCAGTTGCAGATAATAATAATAATAATAATAATAATAATAATAATAATAATAATAATAATAATAATAATAATAATAATAATAATGTAATTATTACAAATGGTAAGGGACTGTTTTGACTGACATTATGCATTAACTCAATCAGCGCCAGAGGGCGCTGTGTACCGTGTGGTAAGAAGGCCACCGCTTTAAACAATAGGAATACATGCAGTGTTTGCAGGGCTCAAACTATATTATATATCATAGATATGGATATAATACTATTGCCCATTTGACATCGAGTATCTATCGTTCAATTTGTGAAAAAGAAATAATTTTTTCATCCATACATTCCCGTTTTATACCGTGGTGAATGAGTATAGTTTTAGAGTAATCCTGTCTAATCCCAGAAAACGACGCTATGCAGCAATACGTGCATTTCACAAAAAAACCTGCCGTTTCTCGCCTGTATCAACAATCAATCTGAAATCAACGCTATATTATCGGTATTATGTTTCATCATGAATGCATGAAAGGGTGGGGGGGGGGGGGGTCGTTTTTCTATGCTTTGATCGTCACCAACGGAATACGTTACACACACACATTACACATATACGCTCGGATTGCAGTGAAGGGATTCTTGGATCAACGCAAGATTGATACCATATAGCCCTTAACTTGAATAGGATGTACTCCAAAAAGAATATTCCAATTATCTTTTTTTTTTAAACATTTATTTATTAGTCATCAAGGGTACAGTTGAATACAGTACACATTGAATGGCACATTTTATATTTTCGCCCTTCCCCCCCTCCTTCCAATTATCTGATCGCCATTCCAAGTATTGATGTTGATCGTGTTGCCAACATAATCCACCAAAGAACATGAACCGGGAGTGCTTGATTCTCCTCAATCCATGCGTTATAAACGCTTGTCCTGCCCGACAAGGAAAACCCCGCCCGGACACTTTAGAACGACGCACAGCTCAAGACAGAGAGTTTCAAAGGATGTGCAATACCGGCCGCAAGGCGGCAGGCGGTGGTATTGGACGTTTGCGATCTCAGACTCATTCCCAATGATAACACAGGCTCCCTCAATGGATTATGAATGGGAATATCGAATAAAAGAAATAACGATAGAAAACCCGACTTTTCTCGGGTTTGGCGCTCAAGTGTCGGCGAGTTAACCCGACTTTATTCGTGAGTGCCGTCCAATGAGTTAAGCATCTGGAATATTGTTGTGCATCGTTATGTCCGCAGAGCGAGACATAATAAAATATGTAGTGCGTGTGTGTGAGACTGCAATATCTTGTTATTACTGCCGTCATGCGCTGTAATATGCATTCTAAAAATGCATTCCACTAAACAATTACTCAAGCACTAGTCAAGTAATTCATGAGAGTACTCCCATCTGGGAAAACATTACTCATGCCCATTCCTATTATAGAGCGGCTACATTGACTCCTAGCTGTCTGGTGAATAGAAGTGGCTGGCAACTCCACGTGTATCAGAGGAGGCAAGTGGTACTAGTCTACACCCTCCCCAGACAATGGATCAAAGTAGGCGGGCCCTTCGTTGGTACCTGTTTTCCAACTGCCACACAGTGTGGGCCGACTGCCTGGCCAAACCTCTGGATGAACAGCAGCTCCAGTCTCTCCACACGCTTCAGAACCTCCTCAGTAGGATCGACAGTGCAGTTCTGATTACAGCAAGAAACACATCGTTCATCAAGTCAGTTAAATGTCCAGGACACTTTATTTCCCCAAGTCAGTTAAATGTCCAGGACACTTTATTCACCAAGTCAGTTAAATGTCCAGGACACTTTATTCACCAAGTCAGTTAAATGTCCAGGACACTTTATTCACCAAGTCAGTTAAATGTCCAGGACACTTTATTCACCAAGTCAGTTAAATGTCCAGGACACTTTATTCACCAAGTCAGTTAAATGTCCAGGACACTTTATTCACCAAGTCAGTTAAATGTCCAGGACACTTTATTCACCAAGTCAGTTAAATGTCCAGGACACATAGTGCATTAGCCAGCTATACAGAGTAGAGTGAGTAACATGATATAAGCTACAATTTTTTTTTTTATTCCAAACTACCGGTATACATGTTCATTTGTCATATACAGTAGGTTAATTTGTTACGTCTTCATTTATCATGTCTTCATTTGTCATATATGTAAATTTGTCATACGTGTTCAATTGGCATATGTTCATTTGTCTTTTCTTGAACAGCAGATCTGGTTTTCAGTAGCAACGATCACTTGTAGAAGAGATCGTTTAAGAATCATCACGTCACAATATTCCATTTCCTAAAGTTTTGAGATATGTATAATTGTCTACAACACTTCCTGGCATGGAAAACAATTTAGTATTTTCTTTTTTAATTCGATAACCTTTCGAGGTTTTCCATGGCTGTAGAAATTGTGTAAATATTTCCAAGGAGCAGAGTATTACGCAACAACATGGTGTTCAACCAACAAATAGCAAGGCTTATAGAGACCGACCTTGAAATACATGGCCAGGTTGGCTGATGGCTGGTCACCAATGGAAGGGAGAGCACCCCTCAACTGCTGAATTGAACTCATGGCAGCCCTGAAAAAACACAATCAAGAAGACATGATCAGACACTATTACCGTAATTCCTCTAATAGTAACCCCGGCTTGTATTTGTTTCAACTGTAGCGGATACCAGGCTTGTATTAGGAGGAGGCATGTATAAGAGAGAGGCCTATATTTCTAATTTTCAAACGGATCATAATGAATATATCAACATTTTGTGTCAGTTTGAACCCAGTAAAATGTACTGGCTTCATTTATTGAAACCAAGTACTGTATGAAATACGGTAGTAAACAGTGCAATTACAGGTGGTCAAAAAAAGTTAAATAAAGTAAAATAGTGCAATCACAATACTGGTATAATAATAATAACTTCGTTTTATACAATTCTGAGGTAGGCTTACTCTCTTGGTAAACATTAACACCATACCATTATATGGTATTTACTGCACAGCCAGGCCAGCATATAACAACAATAACAAAATATACCCGGCTTGTATTAGGAGGCCGGCTTATAATTGCTTAGCTCAACAGCGCACCCGGTTATTAATAGAGACCCGGTTTTTAATTGAATACCGGTTACTATTAGAGGAATTACGGTATACACTCTAAATGAAGTCTCATGAGTATCATGCTTAAACCTTTTCTGCTCTATTCTGTTGATTTTGTTTTAAGAACATCACCCTCATTAGATTACGGTAGATTAAACTTGATTATCAGAGAACAACTAAATCTTATGGGCAGCTATGAGGGCCGACGGTCCACTCTACTGGTTAAAGTTGCTTACTCGTGAGTAGTACGTTCATTGATAAAGAAAAATAATGTCCACAGCTGCTCCGGTGTAAAACAAAGATATCCAAATGGTTTATTTCTCTTCCACAGCGAAGTCTTTCTTTACAGAAGTGATCCTAAAGCTATTTTCCTAAACTAAAACTTGTTTGGCTGTTTACTGCCACGAAATATTCACGTCACTACAAGGTAAGAAAACTGTATTTTCCCAGTCTCCAAAATCACAGCAGACTCGACACATGACAAAATTCCTCCACACCTGAAAGCCGTAAAAATCAACTTGCCGGCTCTTTCCACAGCAAAATGGTAGGCAAGGCACCTTGGTCTAGAACTGCAGGCTTCAATCTAGGTTGTTTAGTCTATCTGTTCAGCACTGTTAAGTACTGTTTCAAGATGCACAATGAGCTCTTCTTCTTCTTATTATTATTTGAATTTCCGGCAGTGTAGACGCATCGTGGCGTATTACTGCCCTCCGTAATTCTTTTTATGGGCTCTTCTTCTTATTCTTCTTCTTCTACTGGACCCCGTCATCAACTACATTGTCCATTGGAGTGCAGCTAATGCTGCTACTTCCTGTCTGAGCCCCCCTCCGCGGGACCCTCCTTGCCCCCTGCGATCTTATTCTGGGCTGCTTTGTCCCTCTCAGCCCCCTCAGCCAATTCGCTAACCACCTCCACCCAGTCCAGACCTTCCATTCCCAGGAGAGAATTGTTGAATATATATAGATACACAAATGTTCTAGAATGTTTGATTATGCCATCATACTGTGACATCACAAATGTAGGGCCAAGTAGAGCCTTGAGGATGTCATGCGTGTTGCCTTGTCAAAGATCTCCCCACGTATTGATCGTATTATTAGCCAGCAGCAGCAGACCTCGCATTGAGCTAGAAATGTCCAGTGAGTGAATGAGTGCTTATTTTCTGTATTTATTTATATTTTTTGAGAAATGGTAACTTGGTGATCCTTTTCTGTGAAATGGTCACACTTATCCAAATATGCAATTTTTATGGAGAACAGTGCAGCTGCAACAGATAGCACTTTAGTGATAATTTTCTGTAATTTTATTTAAAGAAATATGCTATTTGATTTACTACTACAAGCAGTGTAATGTCAACAGTACTAAGCCATTTAGACCTGAAACACCTGTTAACACTATGATCGCCGTGGACGAGTTTACACGTCATTCCTAGCCATGCTCATTCTGCCGAAGACGCCGTAACTCGTTTTTGATGTCAATATTTAAAAAATCTGTCATCGAAATCATATTTCCTTTCCGGAGCCCTGAGACACACTGCAAAGCTCCACTCAACTCTCTATCGGTTCAAGAGCGCCATCTGGTGGCCGATCGGCAGATCGCCAACCGGAAATTAACCTTTGAACCGGTAGTGCTCATCCATATGTGGTCCGGGCACTCGCCATCATTAGAGAGACTCCGTATTGACACAGTGAACATCGATCGGTGCAAATAACTCGAGAAAACAACATGATTTGGACGTATATACTATTATACAACCTGGAAATGGATCGGACATTTCTCCATCCCATAATAGAAAAAATTCTGTTCCACGCTCATCTGCCAGCGGCGCGAGGAAGCCACGGTAAGATTCAGCGTTATATTCTAACGTGTTCCATATGAACTGCTATGATGAACATATGACCAACTCTGGATGAATCATCTAACGCTGCCCACGGAATTATAAACGATCCCCCGCCCATCCGGTCATCATCAGAGGATGCGTAGAAACTTCTAGAACCACGTCCAGTTGACATTTTTTATCTCGCACAGATTCCTACCAAACTGTATTTGATCATCAATATAATGCATTTAGGGCTATAAATCACGTTCTGAAGAAAGCTGCAGAAAACGATAAAAACATACTTATACTTTAGACCAGTGATTCCCAACCTGGGGTCCGGGGGGTCCGCCAGGGGCTGCAGGGGGTCCGCCAGACCACAGATGATTTGAGGTATTTTTTTTTTATTTACAAAAAAAAATAAAAATCTTTCAGAGAAATATTTAATTAGCATATTTTTATCATCAGAAGCATGAATAGTCTCTCCACTACAATAAAAAATAAAGATAAATAAATAAACATCTAGACATGATTTTTGAACGTTAACAGTAGGCTACCGGGTAGCCGCTAAAACGCGAATCAGTTGACTGTATCACTTTCCGTAGCTAGCCTAGCACGCTAGTTAACTTTCTCGGCTCGTCTGCAGTCAGCCGCCAGAGGCGAAAATGTGTGACAAACGAAAAGGAGATGACGGCAGCTCATCTGCAAAAAAAGTTAGGACCTACAGCAATCGCGAAAATTACATCACCATGGGCTTCACTGAGGGACCAGACAAACGACCTGAGTGTGTGATTTGTGGAGAAAAGTTGGCAAACTCGAGCCTGAAGCCCAGCAAGCTGAAGAGACATCAGGCGTCTAAGCACCCAGAAACCGTTGGGAAGAATCCTGACTTTTTTCGGAGGAAAAGCCCGTTGATGTTAGAGTAGCGTGGAGCAGGGGTGGCAGTGATTTACAGAAGGCTACCGAAGCCTCCTTTGAGTGTTCGCTTTTAATTGCAAAAGCAAAGAAACCGCACAATATTGGCGAGCAGCTCATCAAACCAGCCTGCATCAAAATGGTTTAGAAACTGTGCGGCCCACAGGTGGCGGATAAACTAAAATCAGTACCACTCTCGAACAATGTAGTGAAAGACCGAATTGATAAGATGTCAAGTGATTGCGAGCAGCAGCTGTCAGAAAAGCTTAGAAAGGGTCCATTTGCCATATAACTTGATGAAACTACAACTGTCGCAAACGAGGCTGTGCTCATCGTTTATGTGCAGTATATCGAAAATGAGGATCTGAAGCAGGACATTCTCATGTCAGTCAACCTTACTACCACCACTCGAGGTGAGCATATTTTTACTGCAGTGGATTCTTACTTCATTCAACATAAATGCAAACCGTTCACCATTAGGGCCTGATTTGAGAGGATGAATACAGGATTTGAATATTGGCCAACATTTTGAAATACATATGGTGCAAGATGAGATTTGTTGATTGAAGGCACAAGTCAAAGAAGCATAGTGGGTCTAATTATGATGCATATGCCTGTTTATAAGCGGTTTGTTATTAAAATGAAAAAAAAAAGTATTTTATGGTATTTTATTAGGAGGGGGGTCCAGGAATTTCATCAGAGATGTTTGGGGGTCCCTGGGGGAAAAAAGGTTGGGAACCCCTGCTTTAGACCATATTTTAGTATGAATATGTGAATGAAAAAGTTTAATGTTGCTACACCCTGAACAATACATATAGGACATTGAATGGGCCATAATAATGGCAATTTAGCAATAGAATTTAAAAAGTTATAGCCCTGCAAAGAAGGGGAACTTCTCCATAGACAAATAGAGCTGGCGAGGGATGGTAAATTATGAATTTAACCCATGGCGATTAAAGTGTTAATAATGCATTATAGAACCTGCATATACACACAAATGTGTTTCCCGGTTTCTTAAATAAACATTATTTTGAAAGAAAGCACTTTAAAAAAAAAAAAAAAATCTCTTTCTCCAATTTTCTGTTTTTCTCCCCGTCCCAATTTAGTCGCCGTGCCAATTCCCCCCCTCCCCTACCTGGCTGCTGTATGCATGTTCTCCTACGAGTCGGTACAAGGGCGTCCCGAAGCCGACCGCACGCTTCCTCCGATACGTGCGGCGACTGCCAGGACTCTCATTGGTGAAGTGTAACACGTGGGAGGGCACGCTATCTCCACCAAGTCCTGCCCCCGCTGAGCAAGCGCCGAGACCTGACCTGTCCACAACGCCAGATTCCCACCCACCAGCTTCCCACCCCCTAATACTGCCAATTGTATTAGTATGAACGACCAGCCAAGCTGGTAGCAACGCCGAGAGCTGGGCTCGAACCCAGCATCTCCTGCGTTGGTGACAGAAAGCAAGCACTTTTGACATCATTGTAGCAAAAAAGACAGGACTGGAAAAGTCTTTATCGTATGTAGGGGTGCCCTGGAATATTTTATTGAACACAGGGGTGCCTTGGCAGCAGAAAGGTTGAGAACCCCTGTTCTAGAATGTTCTATTATGACAAATAAGACTGTTCAATGACTTTATCTAAATCCAATCAATATTCCCAATGCCGTTTCAATGTAAGGTTATAAAAATAAACTCATTCATATAATACAATAACCTAAATATACAGCTAAGTCCCATTGATTGTATTCTGAAATGTAGATCTAAACAGTGTAGCCAACTAAGCCAATAGAAATAATGTATAACTCATGAGTGCTTTGGCTCCTATAAAGCAGCCAACATTTGTCTACAGCAGGGGTCAGCAACCTTTTTGACATGGAGTGCCTGTTTGAAATATAGTTGTAACTAGTGTGCCTCAACAATATTCCATGCATCGTAAATTTTTTTCCTCATAATCAGGTATTTTTAATGATAATTTTTACATTATTACATCATTATTGTTATTATTAACAATATTATTATGATGGTTGTATCAACCCTAAATCTGAGTTGGGGGGGGGGGGGAATGCAATGCAGACAAACAGCTGCATACAGTGCGACCATTTCACTCACATTTGCCCATTCATTTTTGGACACATCACACACCATCGGTGTGTGTACTGTACGTGTGCTGTCATAGCTCCACCTACAGGCCTAATGGAGAACACCAGGAGAACACCAGGATGTGAATGGAGGGTGAATGTGAGGTATATCGTGTAAATAAGTTTTGACCTAGAATGGCCAGCAGAAATCAGACGGGAGAATGGCGGCAAGGAAAAGAACAAAGGCTACGGCAGGAGGAGACACAGAGGGAGACGTGGAGGTATTAGACTGAGACTAAAAAGAGCTGCTTACCGCCCAGCAATTCCATCCATCTTTCTGGCGAATGCCCGTTCGTTGGAGGGTAGGATGGATGACCTAAGGGCGAGGGTCCGGTTCCAACGGGAGATGAGAGACATCAACATCATGTGTCTCACGGAGACATGGCTCACGTCGGCGACTCCGGACAAAAGCGTCTCTCCCGCGGATGCCTTCACAGTATTACGTGCAGATCGTACGGCTGCCTCAGGAAAGAGCATCGGCGGCGGGGTCTGCCTCCTCACGAACAATTCCTGGGTTAATCCCGAAGGGGTGCATGTTCTCTCGAACTCGTGTTCCCCGGACATGGAACACCTTTCTATCCTGTGTCGTCCGTTTCACCTCCCGAGGGAGTTCACCGCGGTCATCATGACCGCCGTATATATTCCCCCACACGCGAATACGGGCAAAGCGCTGGGAGAACTACACGATCACCTCAACAGACACCAGATCAAACATCCAGACGCAGCGATGGTAGTGGCCGGCGATTTCAACCAGGCAAACCTGAAGAAAGTGATGCCGTCCTTTTTTCAGCACATCGCTTGCTCCACCAGAGGGAAGAACACACTCGACCACTGTTATTCCCCGTTCAGAGCCGGCTACAAGACAGTAGCCTCTCCGCCATTAACGGGGTCCTCAAGCTCGAGCGACCACGACTCCATCTTGCTATTTCCGGCATATCAACAAAGATCACGTGACGCCGTCGTGTCACGTGAGACAAAGAAGTGGACCGACGAATCAGAGGCCACGCTCCAGGACGTGTTTACAGATACGGATTGGGATATGTTCAAAGGAAGCGCCAGTGACGTCAGCGAGCTCGCAGACACAGTGGTGAGCTACATTACAACAATAGCTGATGGTATTGTCCCCAGGAAAACGGTGCGGGTTTTCCCAAACCAGAAACCGTGGGTGGACAGCACTATTAGAGCAGCTCTGAACTCTCGCACCACCGCCTACAACCTGGGTAGAGAGTCAGGAAACATGGAGTATAAGGCTTCAGTCTATACTCTACGCAAGGCTGTTAAACTTGCTAAGAGGACATATGCTGACAAACTGGAGACACAAATGGCACAAAACGACACAAGAGGATTATGGCAGGGACTGAAGACAATAACCGACTATAAAGTCAGCGCCCCCTCAATGGGGAGCGACGACGCCTCCCTCCCCCCGGACAAGCTCAACATCTTCTACGCTCGGTTTGGTGTAGACAGTGGCGCTGCTGGCTCTCCGGCTAGTGACGTCACTGGCGCACCGGCTGTTGTGGAGGGGGGGGGGGGCAACCGCGGGGGGGCGGGGACGCTCTCTCGTTGTCGGAACACAGTGTGAGAAGAGCATTTATGCAGGTGAACACCAGGAAGGCTGCTGGCCCAGATGGCATAACAGGACGCATACTCAAGTCCTGTGCCAACCAGCTGGCCCCAGTGTTCACCGCCATATTTAATCAATCCCTGGCGGAGTCAGTGGTCCCTGCCTGCTTCAAGATGTCTACCATCATCCCTGTACCGAAGAAACCCTCCCCAACATGTCCAAATGACTACAGACCGGTGGCACTCACCTCTGTGGTCATGAAATGTTTCGAGAGGCTGGTCAAGGACCACATTTGTGCCTCCCTCCCCAGTGATATGGACCCTATGCAATTTGCATACAGGACAAACGGGTCCACCGACGACGCGGTCTCCCAGGTACTGCACAGCACCCTCTCGCACCTTGACCGTCAGAAGGGGGGCTATGTGAGACTGTTGTTCATTGACTACAGCTCAGCGTTCAACACCATAGTCCCCACCAGACTGGTGGACAAGCTGATCGAGCTAGGTCTGAGCTCCGCCCTGAGCGCCTGGGTACTGGACTTTCTGAGCGAAAGACCCCAGGCGGTCAGGGTGGGGGGTCAGACCTCCAACACCATCACCCTGAGCATCGGGTCCCCCCAGGGCTGTGTTCTGAGCCCCCTGCTGTACTCACTCTACACACACGATTGTGTGGCCAAGTTCAGCTCCAACTCCATAGTGAAGTTCGCAGACGGCTGATCTCGGACAACGACGAGAAGGCCTACCGGGAGGAGGTTGAGGTACTGGAACGCTGGTGCCAGGACAACAGCCTGCTCCTGAACATTGGTAAAACCAAGGAGCTGATCATGGATTATAGGAGAGGACAGCAGGAGACGCACACACCACTGATGATTAACGGGGCTACCGTGGACAGGGTGAGCAGCTTTAAGTACCTGGGGGTCCACATCTCAAGAGGACCTGACATGGTCAACACACATAGACACAGTAGTAAAGAAGGCGAAACAGCGCCTCTACCACCTGAGACAGTTAAGGAAGTTCAGAGTATCGGGGAAGATACTCCAGTCCTTCTACTCAGGAGCTGTAGAGAGCATCCTGACCGGAAACATCACTGCCTGGTATGGAAACAGCACGGCACAGGACAAGAAGGCCCTACAGAGAGTGGTGCGCTCAGCCGAGCGTACCACGGTATTGCACTACCCCCCCTGCAGGCTCTATACAACAAGAGGTGCAAATCCAGAGCCTGCAGGATAATGAAAGACCCTCACCACCCCAATAACAGCCTGTTCCAGCTGCTGAGGTCAGGCAGACGCCTGCGAACCCCAGCTACTAGGACAGAGCGGCTTAGGCTCAGCTTCTTCCCCCAGGCCATCAGAGTCCTGAACAATGAACATTGAGTGCTCAGAACATTGAACTATCCACACACAAGCACACATGAACACACACACGACACGCACGCTGTGCACGCTCACACACGAGCAGCCACTTAACACTTTAACATGAGCGGGCACACACTCATGTCGCACACACGCACACTTATGGCCAAAAGGAAAGGACACTTTAAATTAGAATAACAGGAACAGTGTATTGCACTACCAAAGCTAACTAGCATGTCCCATATGCTCTGTAAATAACTATGTACAGATACCGAGATGACACTCCATGTTACCTGTTACCTGTTTACTGCACAATGTTGTTTTTTCATTTTTTGATTCTATTATATGTTGTACCACTGTATTGCACATCGTTGCGGGCAAGACCACCCGCATTTCATTGTATACCTGTATGCAGTGACAATTAAAACTCTTGACTTGACTGTAAAAAATAAAAAATAAAAAATAAGTTACCAGAACTTAAAAATATTGAGTTCAGTTACTGTGCATTAAGGTTTTCAATCCATAATAAGTTAACAGAAAAATAAGTACACAACCACATTATTTCAACCTAATAAAACTATGTTTATTGTCATTGTTTTAAGAACACAAGTTGACTTGGTAATACTCACATTTTGAGTAAAAAAAAATGGCTTTTAACATGTGCAATGGTCAATGAAATAGAAAAATAAATAAAATGTGTTGATTAATCCCACTGGTCACAATGGTGACCGTAATAATGTTTTTGTTATAAGGCTCTGCAAATGTTACTGAATGATGTAGCAATGTATTTCCAGCTAAATTGAAATAATAAACAAATAAAGGGTCTCAATTAAATATGTGGTAGTAAAAAGAAGCTGTGGGAGGATTTCAACAAGATAAATGCGACAACGGTGCAAAATATTTCACTATAATATTTAAAAGCAAAAAAAAAATATATATATATAATATATAATATATATATATATTTTTTTACTGCTGCCCCCTGTGCCTATGCAAATGCCCCCGCATGCCTATGCAGGCACGCGTGCCTAGTGTTGCCTACCCCTGGTCTACAGGCTGCATTAAAAGAACACAGCTGATTTAGCAGGGGTGTGAGCAAGGCCTGCTCTTAACAAATATGGTGCTAAATAGCACTAAAAGTGGCTCATAATCATTTACAGGCTGCGTAAAAAAGGATGAGAAAAAAGGGAATGTATACTATTACTGTTATGCAATACCGTTGTAAATATATGTTTACGTTTCTGATTGTGCAATTGTCCCAGTTAAAGAGGGGGGGGGGGTTCAACTTCAGAAGTTCATAAAACTTATTTTTTTTATTAATTTTTTTATCCACTTTCTTTTTTTCTATTTTTTCTCCCATCCCAATTCCAATGTGCCAATTCTTCCCTCCCCTGTCTTTTAACGTTGCTCGCATATGCCCCCCACTGGCCGGTTGTAGGGAGGATAGAAGCCTTGCATCACGTGTCCTCTCCGGTACACGAGGAGGCAGCCTGTCACATCTTTTCACCTGCCAGCACGGACTCTCATTGGCGAGGTGTAACGTGTGGGAGGCTCACTACCCCCGCCATTTCCTGTCTCTGCTGTGCAGGCGTCCCCAACCAACCTGTAGGAGTCGCTGTCCACAACGTCCAGATTACCACCCATCGACTTCCACAAGCTAATTCTGCCAATTGAATGAGTATGACGGCTGGCCCAGGCCGGAGGCAACGCCGACAGCCGGAGTTGAACCCGGTGTCTCTGGCATTGGTGACAAGTGCAATGTCCGCTGCGCCACCCAGCCGCTTCATAAAACGTATTTTAGTGCACAAAAAATAATAATAATAACAGAGAGCACAAGTACAGATGACAAGTACAGTATGAGGTAAATATATATGAATCATAATTCATTATATGCCATTGTATGCACAACAATTGCATTGCCAATGAATTACGTTCCCATCTTGTATTGTACAATAATTGTTGCAACAAAAAAAGCTAACAAAGTATTTATACATGATAGTAAATCAAATAAGTGGAGCATCGAGTAATATGAGTTATAGATATGATGTACATATACTATAAGAGATATGGATAATGATGTAGATAGATATGATTGGGAATGATGTGAAGGATATGTGTATGTGATTGTGTGCGTACAAGTTCAAGACTATGTTTGTGTTATAAAGAGAGAGAAAGAGGGAAGTATGTTGGTAGATTTATCTGTTGTGAACTAATTACAGGCTTTGCAAATGTAAACAAATCTCTCTCCCCAAACTGCATAGTGCACCTTTAATACTGCGAGTCAACTTGAAGTTTAACACATTGACTGCCGTTCACGTAGATCTACGTTTCTGTCGCCCGACGGTTGAGTGCCGGAAACGTAGATCTACGTTTCTGTCACAGTATTTCTTTTATTATCTATTGCCATTCATAATTCAGCGGGGCACCTTGTGCATACTGTTCCGAGTGTGTCTGAGCTGGCAGACGGTATTATACCGCCCTCGGCCAGTAATGCACCCCGTTAGAAACGGGTTGGTTTCTTTTCTCTACCGAGCTGCGGCATGGGGGCGGGTCCTAAACACTCAGGCAAAACACACGCTTGTAGGGATGCTTTTAGGTCGTATGGTGAAGGCTGTATAGTTTCATCCCGTTCCCACCTCGGCGAATTACACAATTTTCACTCTGGGTGAAAGATATATTGGTGTAATTGTTAGACTAGAAGTCTTTATTTGTCATGCAGTTTAACACACACACGCGAGATGGGCGACCCACAGGAACACACGCACACATGCACTGAGGCACTTTAGGAACAAAAGGTTCTCCATTGACAAAATAGCCCATTTTGCGCAATCATAATTTTAAAGTCGGGACTAGATCTTTCCTCGCGAACGGATATTTTGTCACCACAGAGTTTTATTTGACGCAATTGGTGCTAGTTCGGTCACGTATCTTGCGCTCGACCAATAGCAGCTCTCTTTGTTGCGAGGTCGTTGCAACAAAGTGAGCTGCTATTGGTCGATCCGGTGTCAACAAAGAAATTGCATCCACACAAGAAAAGCACCTTCTAAAGTTTGCAAAAAGGTTTCTAAACAATGTTTTTTTTTTTGATCCACTTTTTCTCCCATTTTTCTATATTTTTCTCCCATCCCAATTTCGTATCATCCAATTCAACCCTCCCCTGTCACGAACGCTGTTTCTTGCCTCCCACAAGCCGGCTGCAATGTGGACTAAGTCATACATAGCACAAGTCCCCTCCGGTACTTGAGGTAACAGCAGTCGCATCTTTTCACCTGCGCAGCTCGATCTCTCAGTGTCGAGGAGTAACGCGTGGGAGGCTCACGCTGCCCCCGACACTTCCTGATTCTACTGCGCAGGCGCACCAACCGACTTGTAGGAGTCGCTTGTTCACAACGTTCGATCCCCACCCTTCAGTTTTCCCTCCCCGTAATACGGCCAATGTGTATTACTGCGGACGACCAGCCAAACTGAAAAACAATGTGGAGAGCTGGATTCGAACACGCGAATCCTAGCGTCTCCACACTGGTGGCGAGTGCCTTAGACCACTACACCACCTAGCCGCCCTGGTTTCTAAACAATGTTATATGCATCTTACGTCCGTTCAGAAAGAACGTGTACAAGATTTGACAGACACGGTGGGATAGATATAGAAACTGCGTCGAACTTAACTACCAGGCCAGAATCATACCATTGCATTGTGGAGACATACAAACATTGTTTAGAGATCGATTTGTGTCATAAATGTCATGATATCTGTATGTCATAAATGTCATGATGAATTGAGAATGGGGGACCCTGATTAGATTAGATTGTACTTTATTGTCATTATATTTGCATACAACGAGATTTGGGACTCAAACCTAAGGTGCAGTAATAAAATCACAAGTAATGAAAGAGAAACATAAAATCATATACAGAAACATTAAATGCTATACAATAAGACAATGTTAGTCATGTACAATATACAAAATAACAACAATATACAGAATAGCAATACACAAATAACAATCACAGTGTCAGATGGTAGTGGGTGGGTATTGCACTGTGGATATTGTACATCAGGATGTTGCACAGTGTGGGAGGAGGGGGAAAGGTGAATTACCCTAGACCAGTCTACCTTTGATGGTCTTAGCAAATATGTGTGCCACCTGTATGGCCACTGGCCAGCCATCAGCTAAGAATGTGAATGATGCCAGATATAAAGCATTCTGCATGGCATCGGCTTTGCCAGAACTCTCTATGCCCCTGACAAGTGGCGCATTGTACCAATGCTGCAAAAGGGCAAATTACCAAGCAGCTATAATGAGACATTCATTGAAATCTATAATGTGTGCCCCTTTACCTGTTGGCAATGGGTGGCATGTCGAGGATGGGGAGTTAACAGTGACTATGACGGATGACTACAAATCCGGCCTCTGATAGTGTGTTGCAGGTAGTCCACTAAGGTTGCAAACAAGGACAATTTGAGACAGGAAGATGTTCCTGTGTGTCTGCAAAACTGCCATGTACAGATCTTTGTCAATGCCAAAACTGTGCAAATGTTTCTAAGGAAACCGAAGATAGGGCTACATGGGATGATGACTCAGATAGTGGTGAGGATGATTAACATCAGTCTTGCCTGGGAAGTGTGGTGGTGGATGAGGGTGTGGACTGGATTGGGATGTATAGGGCGAGGGGATTAGGATTATACAGTAGTAGTGTGATTTGTTTGTATTGGTTGAGATCAGTTTGACACTGATCTCTCCACACACCTCACTGTTTACTCATTTTACTCTGTATTATATATTGAATATTCCTCTTTACTTACTTACTTTCTTTTACTGTATGAAGCACACTCTCAGGGGCTCATACAGAAACAAGCATTTCATCGTAAAGTACCTGTATTTTATTGTGATAAATAATAAACAAACTTTAAACTTTAAACTTGTGTTAGTTGTGTATGTATGTGACAAATAAACCTCCGGCGGTCAGTCCTTCATACCAGCGGCCATCAGGCTCCACAACAGTGGGCAGGGACTGCTGCCAGACATCCAACTATAACTACTAGGAACCTAAAAAGGACAATAACACTACCTTATGCATACTGCACCTTATGTGAATACTGTATATTTCAGTTAGTTAGTTAATTATATTGACTTGTTATATTGTTTACACTGCTTGTTTTTACTACCTGTACCTCCCCTCCCCCATGCTGCTATGATGGCTGAATTTCCCCAATGGGACCAATAAAGGAATCTCTTATCTTGATAACTTTATAACCGATTGCAGAATGGGTACAATACAGAACGGCTCAATACACACAATTGTTAAGGGGATGCAGACCAGAGAAAGACTTTAGTCTTGTTTACATCAGGGTCCCCCATTTTCAATTCATCATGACATACACGACATACAGATATTGTTTTATTGTTTTTTATTGTTTTATTGTGGATGCCCATTAGTCTTCACCAAAGTGAGACTACTCTTCCTGGGGTCCAAACATAAAAAATACAAACACACACAAATAAAAAAATAAAATATAAAACCACAAACATTGAAGTACTCACAAGAAAACATCACAACGAACAAAACAGTGAATAAAAGCTCACTCAATATTCATAAGTTAGATATCACAATTCTACAAACATAAAATACAAATTACATAGTCAGTCCATAAGAATAAAACAGTTCAAAATAATTTATATGATTTTACCTCATAATATATCATAACTTTTCTCCTTTTTTACCGATCACCTTTATATTTCCATACTAATTTCCATAATAAGTCAATGACCAAAATGAAACTCATTATTCATGAGCGCAATTTAAAACTTTTTTTTTTAAACATAAATTTGTTCCTTACCAGTTATATTTCTGGGTATTTTATTCCAATAAGCAACTGCTCTATACATTACCGTCTTTTTCAGAGCATTTGTTTTTGGTAGAGGTAAAGTAAAGCATGAATCTAATGCTTGCCTTGTGCTATATCAATACATTTATCGTGACATTTATGACACAAATCGATCTCTAAACAATGTTTGTATGTCTCCACAATGGTATGATTCTGGCCTGGTTAAGCCACCGTTCGACGCAGTTTCTATATCTATCCCACCGTGTCTGTGTCAAATCTTGTACCCGTTCTTTCTGAATGGACGTGAGATGCATATAACATTGTTTAGAAACCTTTTTGCGAACTTTAGAAGGTGCTTTTCTGTCCATTTAGTCCGTAACGTTAGTGTGGATGCAATTTCTTTGTTGACACCGGATCGACCAATAGCAGCTCTCTTTGTTGCGACGACCTCACAACAAAGAGAGCTGCTATTGGTCGAGCGCAAGATACGTGACCGAACTAGCACCAATTGCGTCAAAGAAAACTCCATGGTGACAAAATATCCGTTTGCGAGGAAAGATCTAGTCCCGACTTTAAAATTATGATTGCGCAAAATGGGCTATTTTGTCAATGGAGAACTTTTTGTTCCTAAATCTACACCAATATATCTTTCACTCAGAGTGAAAATTGTGTAATTCGCAGAGGTGGGAACGAGAATAGTTTTCTAGCCACTTCTCAGCCTTCACCATACGTTTTTGGACTACTGACCCCGCCCGCCCGTTGAAGAGCAATGTCCAACAACTTCGGAGGCACGATCGCTGTGGATAACTGGAATGGCAATGAGATTATTGGATAATTTTTTTTCATTACTTCAGAGACCAGGTAAGGACACCATATATGAAAGCTTGCGTTGATCCGATATTTATTTCTACTGCGATTGAAGCTATCTGTGTTATAGCTGTTTGGCTATTTTCCGTTGGGTTGCAGGAGGAGGGGCGGGCCGGTCTAAATCACATTGCATGCGTGCACGACAA
Source organism: Notolepis coatsorum (assembly GCF_963971535.1). Lineage (NCBI taxonomy): Eukaryota > Metazoa > Chordata > Actinopteri > Aulopiformes > Paralepididae > Notolepis > Notolepis coatsorum. The sequence goes on from NC_140172.1 coordinate 63,027,671, forward strand.
AGGATAATAGTGATGATCTAGCGTTGATTTCAGGAAGATCTGTTAATCAGGCGAAAAATGACAACATGTTTATTGAATTACACAAAAACGCTGTTTTCGTGTCTTTTCCCTGGATTTGCTCAGAAGCGGCCGGACTATGTTCATATTCAAAACGGTATAAAAAGGAAATGTACGGATGAAAAAATAATCTGTTTTTTGCACGTTGACCAGAAGCAGCTCAATGAGACTCGACGGCGTTATTAGACCCATAGCTATACTATAAAATATAGGTTTAGGTCTACAAAGTACAACTACGTTTACATGGGGTTAATGGATGGCACGGAAGTGGTCACTTCCCGGAAGGGGCGTGGCACTCAATGTGTTAAGTATTTGTTTAAAAAAAATTCTACCAAGTAACCTATTCACATTTAGTTTACATCCCATCATGGTTACACAGAGTACAAGTCTATTTCTTCTGCGTGATTGGCTGATCAACAACGGCCCATGTCTGCCTCTTGATCAGCTGATTAGTGGATTAGTGGAGGTAGCGGAAAACACCATTCATTATTTTATAAAAAGGGAAAAATAATTTAAACTAGGGCTGTCAGTTTATTGCGTTAATTAGATTAATTAATTACACAGCAAATTATCACGTTATAAAGATTAACTCAAAATTAATAATAAAAAAAAGGGAAAAAAATGTATTTAAATATTTTTTAATGTCATTCATTCCATAAGAACGTAGAATACACATTTACAGACTTTTTTTTAGAGATGTTCCGATACCATTTTTTCCTTCCCGATACAGATCCGATACCAGTGCATACATAAAAAAATATATATATTATATAAATTATAAAACTTTTTTCTTTTTACAGCTACAGATACTGTTTTATATATACCGTTTTTAAGTAATAACTAAGGGCTTGTGTCCATAGCAGACATTTTTTGAGTTGAGTTGTCAGCTCCTTCCTGTCATTCATTTCTATGCTGGAGACGCGACAGGCGCGCTCCTCTTCCCAGCACCACGCCTCACATTTTATGAGCTCTCGGCGGCAGCGTTTTTGGGCGGAGCGCTCTCAGCGCATAAAGTTGAAACTAGTTAAACTTTTGGAAATGAGTGCGCTCATCAAGGTAACTCATCGAGGAAGGGGCGGCGCCGCGGCAGTCACGAGCCTCAGGAAAACGCTGAGCTTTTTTTTTTCTTTTTTCAAAGCGGTCCGCCTTGAAAAAAACGTCCGCTATGGACACAAGCCCTAATGGTATTTATTCAACAACAGATGATCATTTGGCACTAAAAGCTAAACATTGTCACCGGTATGGCTCTCCGCAACATGTCATTAATTGTCGATCAGTGACGACACAGGTTAGCCACATTAACGTGAGCTAGGTTAGCCAGTTAGCATGAGCTACCGGTAGATGGAAAGAATATAACGTTACTGGTGAAAAAGTGATTTACCTTGGAATACTCCTTTGCCAACTTGCTGTACTTTGGTTGCAGGTCTGCAGCCATTATTGCTGGATTATGAATAGTCCCAACTTTAGCCAAGGTAACGTTAAGCTAAAACTAGCTCTTCAGCTAATGCTAAATAACACCAGCAAGCTCCCTGTCACACTGCTCTGTCGGACTCGGAGCGATGGCATTTAAGAAAGTATCTGCTGTTAAAATGACAAACAGCATTGACACATTAATTCACGGTCGATTAAAAACACGTTTGTTTTATAATGCTGACTCTCAGCAGGGGGATACCGCGCGTGTTGATAAATTACCTCATATGGTATCGGAGCGCAGAATTAGAGGGTACTCGCCGATACCGATACCAGCATTTTAGGCAGTATCAGAGGCATTTCAGATACTGGTATCGGTATCGGAACAACTCTACTTAATATGGTACATTTGCATGTTCTTGGTATCTGATTCTAGGGACATCTATGGATCTCAGGGAATGTATTCCCAGTGTCAGAAATAGTGCGTCTGTTACTAGGCTTGAGTAAATTGTAATGAACCAAATGAGAATATCAATAATTTTTTTTTATCTTTGACTGTGAATAACACCATGCTAAAATTTACAGCTAAAATTTACCAGACCTGAAAAATCTAAGCAAATGAATAAATGGAAGATGATTAAACAGAAGGTTTTGTAGATACAGTACTGAATTCTGCCATCCGGACACATGCCATTTGAAATATGATTATTGTTGTGAAGGGCCAGATTAAACCGAATATATATATTTATTTATAATTATATATTTAATTGTATTTGTATATTCTCTAATATTCCCTGATATCCCTTGTATATTCCTTGTACAATATGCATTGAATATCCATTCTAGCCTACTGAACATCCCATAATAGTCTCCATTCTACTATTGGTCGAGACCTTGGTGCCAGGCTGCCATACCCCTCAGACCCAGTTCAAACGTACCGCTCGACATGTACGAACAAGTCCTAGTTCCGCGTAGGAATTTGGCTACCGCACCACTAATGGGACTATTTGTTCATAGTGCGTATATATACTGCGCTACTAAAGTAGGACTTTCTTTTCAGTCCAGTTTCTTACCCTCCAATAGAGTCACAGACGTAAAGCCTCCCCGCGACGCCACGTGTGGGAGTAAGGCCAAGTTCGGCCTACCATCGGTATTGAGACATCGTGTATATTAATATTTGAATAGTCATATTTGGCACTATATCGTCGAGTTGGACGTAGTCTATTAAGCTAATAATAGTCTGTTAATATATAGTGCTTCGTGCGGTGAGAATACTACCGTAGTCAGTACCCCATCGTTTCGGGCAGAGAACTGGCTGCTTACCCAGGGTGGTTGACCCTATGTGAAGCTGCACCCGAGGAGCCCCAGAGCCGACGAGCGAGTGGACCTGTATACCGGATTATTCTACCGACGACAGCCCGCCTTCCCAGGCACGGATTATGCTTTGGATACTTTGATTATTCCATGGATAAAGACCCCCGACACTGCCGTGTGTTGGAACCCCCCCCCCTGGAGAGGACGCAAGGTGAGGAGACGCTCTGCAAGACGAGGTCTCTTCACGTCTCTCCCCCGTGGACCGGAGAGAGCCGGCCCACAAAGAGTCCACCTGCTTTCATCTGTGGTCCAAGGATCGCCGGCGCATTGAACGGCACTACAGTGGGTTCACCTGGGATACCCTTGGCCGGACGAGGCAGCTGGATTCTACCCCCCGCCCCCTCCTACTCCTGTCGGCTTACAAGCGACCGGATTAACCCCCTCTAGTGTATCCAGCCTATAATCATTAAAGTATCATTGCTGTTATTCCTTAACTATTCCAGGTCGTATATTTACCACCTGCGCCTTCAGAGATTGGACATTCTCTATTGATATACCGACGAATACTCCTTGCCATAAAAGTGCATACTATTTCAATTCATAAATGTAATTAAGTGATTAAGTGCTTATTCTACACACCATCGCTGTGTAGGAAATAAAGACCTGTTTCTAATTCGTACATTTGTGTTGGATCCGTTTCATCTACGTGAGAGTGTTCATGATAATATATTTATGCCGTGTACTGGGTGGCCGAATATTAAGTACAAAGGTAGTGGTAGTAAGCATCATATCTAGTAATACAGTCAGGGAATTGTACCCTTCAGTTACAATTGGTCCTTCGAGCCGGATGGTAATTAGTGTAATATTAATATAGTGTTATTAATATTGAAATGGCCTATGATGAACACTCCACGAAACGATCCTCCTAACCAACGCCCGCAGCGCGAACGACGGCTCCCTCAGTACTTAGAGGCTTACGCGGTCAGTCAACAACCTAGTCTTCTACTAACAGTAAACGCGGTAAAACTAGAAAGTAAAAGTATGTCTAACCCCAACGCCCAGACTACCCCGACCATAGAGGCCCCTACGGGCTCTAATGTAACTGACCAAGTTCACGGTGGGGACCAGTGGGAACCAGACATGACTTCACACCCCGCCAGTACTGAAGAAGTAGTCCCCGATGAGTCCCGGGAGGAATACAACGCTACCGAGAGAGAACTCGGCACGGAAGAAGACTGGGAGAGCACCGTGGAGATAGAGCTCCAAGGCTCCGCAAGGAGTACCCCGAGGGAAGGCTCCCCTATACAACCGCCTTCTCCCAGCGAGGCAGAGAGGACCCTACAGCAGGCATTCCTCGTCAGCCTGAAAGCCTCTACTGAACGCGATAGACTCCAGGGTGAACGCGATCGATTGCAGCTACAGCAACGGAGCGAAGAAGAGCACATACGCCTGGAAATAAGACGCATTCAGATGGAAGAGAATGTGGCCCGAGAACGAGCCGGTGCTCAACGGGACGCAGCGCGCGACAGACAGCAAGCGCAACTAATAGAACAGCTGATCAGACGGACAACACCCTCTCCCTCCGCCAGAGGCTCCAGGAACTCGTCTAGACACACCTCCAGGGCGGCATCCCCTAGCCGAGTAAACAACCCTGAACTTGACCAACAGACGAGGTCTATACCCCCCACAGACCACCTCCCCCCACCGGTCCAAGCGAGACCTAGCAACCGGGAAGGAGCAGCATATCCTGTGGAGAGGCTAAACCAGAGACTACAAGCACTGGATGACCTAACTGAAGACGAAGAGGAAGAGGAGGAGAACCACGCCCGAAGACAGCACAGTACTCTACCGGACCAGGAGGTCCGGTACAGCCCAGGCTATACTCCCGCGGAGCTGCGCTACAGACCCCCGACTCTATACACGGGTGAGCACGACGCACGACCCGCACCGAGGAACAGCACCTGGACAAGCGGGCTATGGTACACTGCCGGTACCAGCCCATACCAAGGAGCGGGAGGAGACTCGCCTAGGAGGCCTCTCCCCCAACGCTCGCCGATGTATCCACAGTCAGCGTCATACATTGGCACGCCTATGGTACCCGACTTCACCCAAGAGAACCGGGCCCAGTATACAGAACTCCGCATGTGTCTGGAGACCATGTTGGTGGATGTATTGGATGAACGCCACAAATACGCCATCCTACTGCAGCACTTAAAGGTGCCCCGCGCACATAATATAGCGCTCGCCTACGCGACTTCCACCACCCCATACACAGCAGCGCTGGTAGCATTGGACCAGAGGTATGGGCGCATATGGGATTACGTGATCCAGGAGATCCGACACATCGACCGCTTACCCCCAGCAATAGACAATCGAGCACTGGACGACCTGTCCATCAGAGTGCAGTCCCTGGTAGGGATGTTGGGAGCGCAAAGAGAGAAGGGGAAGTATGAACTTTACGCCAACTCAAATGTGGAAAGGATTCTGGAGAAGCTGCCGCCCGCTCGTCAGGAGCGCTTTAGGCGGCAGAGGGACCACAGAAACCCGAATGGCCCCGAACCGAACCTCCTCGATCTAGCAGACTTCCTGGCGAGAGAAGTCAGCAGCCTACGGCTAGATACATTCGGACGGAGCACCCCTGGCTCCAGAGAAGGAACCAGACGACTAAATGATGGAAGAAGATCGGTGACTGTGATGCACCAATCGGAGTCAGTACCGAGCAGCAGGAGCCACAGTACCCCCTCCAGAACGGAGAAGTGCTAGATAGTGTGCCCCTACTGTGAGAAAGAACACTGGCTAGCGCAATGTGACTCCTTCCCCAAGCTGAACGCGGAGGAAGCAGGTCAATGGATAAAGTCCAACAAGCGCTGTTTTCGCTGTGCGCGCTCACACATGGCAGCCGAATGCCGCTTAAAGAAAAGGTGCACCAAGTGCGATGGAGCCCATCTGGACATACTTCACGACAGTAACAGACGGCGCCCTTCACCTGCACCATCCAGCCGCAAAGCGAGCGTCATGTACATCGATCCCGCCAGCAGCAGTGGAGCCCGAGTACTCCTAAAAGCAGTGCCTGGGACACTAAGCTACCAGAATAAAGTCCTGGACACTTACGCCGTCCTCGATGACGGGTCAGAGAAGACCCTGCTGCTCGCCTCCGCTGCGGCCCAGCTAGGGCTGCGGGGAAGCGAAACCCAAATGACAATTCGGACAATAAGACGAGATTTGAAGACGATGAAGGGCGAGAATGTCTCATTCTCTATCGCAGCAAGCGGCCAGCCTGAGCGACGGTACCAGATTGCAGACGCTTTCACCAGCCAAGAAATAGGACTGTCGCGGTACACATACCCCGTCGCCAAGCTGATGGAGAAATATGCACATCTGCGCAAGTTACCGATCCCGCTCATAGACGATGCTATGCCGACCCTGTTGATAGGCTCCGACCATGCAGACCTCATTGTCCCGATAGACCGGGTTCATACCGGACCCCGAGGCTGTCCTGCAGCAGTCGAGACCCGTTTGGGATAGACTCTCCAAGGCCCGCTCGCCAAATCTCTCAACCGAAGTACAGCCACTAGATGTCTCCACTCCCGAGTCACAGAGGGAGAAACCGCACTCCTGCAACACGTAGAGCGGCTATGGACCCTAGCACAAATGCCCTTTAAGAACGGAAAGAAAGACATTCGCTCTAAAGATGACATTTACGCAATTCACCTCCTCGAGACAGGGACCAAGAGAGTCCCGGTCAACGGCGTGTTGAGATACGCCACGCCACTCCTGCGGCGAGAAGGAATGCCTACTTTCCACGCCAAGACAGACGCCACAGAACGGTACCTGCTGAACACGGAGCGGCGCTTAGCCAAGAACCCCGCCCAAGAGAGTGTATACCGCGCTGAGATTGAGAAGCTCATCACAGCGGGACACGTCACAAAGATGGACATTAAAGAGGCTGACCAGACCACTGAATCGTGGTACGTGCCCCACCACAAGGTCCATCACAACGGTAAAGACCGCATAGTATTTAACTGCAGCTACCAGATCGGATCCCAAAATCTGAATAAAGAGTTACTGCCCGGTCCCACACTCGGCCCCTCCCTACTCTGCGTTCTACTCCGCTTCCGCCAGGAAAAGGTGGCCATCAGCGGGGACACTAAAGGAATGTTCCTGCAGGTGAGATTAGTAGAGGCGGACAAGCCCTTGTTACGGTTCCTATGGAGAGAGAAGCCAGGAGATGAGCACCCAGCCATCTACCAATGGGAAGTCCTCCCCTTCGGAACGACGTGCAGCCCCTGCTGTGCGACATTTGCACTACAGAAACATGTAGCAGAGGACCCAGCAGCGGACGAAGAGGTCCGACACAGCGTAAAGAACAGCTTCTACGTAGACAACTGTCTACAAAGCCTTTCAACCCAGGAAGAAGCCGAGGCTCTCCTGATTAAACTCCGCGCCTCATTGATCAAAGGCGGCTTTGATCTCAGGCAGTGGGCCAGCAGCGATCCGCAAGTACTGCGCAGCCTCTCCTCCGAGGACAAGGCAGCCAGCAGCGAGACCTGGATGGCTACAATCCCGGGAGAAGCCCAGGAGATGACCCTGGGATTGGTGTGGCGATTCAAAACAGATTCGCTTCACTACAGACACAAGCCCCTGACTACGGAGCAGGGAAGGCCGGCGGCGGCGCCGACCACCAGACGGAGTGTGTACACAACACTCGCCCGACAATATGACCCGCTAGGATGTATTCTACCGTACACCACCAGGGTAAAAATGATTGTACGAGCATTGTGGGACAAGGACCAGGGCTGGGACGACCCCATTCCCGCACATCTTGCATCCACCTGGAGAGAGTGGGAGATGGAGCTCCACTCACTCCCAGGCGTTAATATGCGCCGAAGCTACTTCCCACCCACGGTGAGGCCAGAGACATGTAAAATGGACTTACACGTCTTCAGTGACGCCTCAGAGGTCGCATACGGATCAGTAGCCTACTTGCGGGCCCAAGACCAGGGGGGAGAGATCTACACAGCATTTGTCCTCGCCCGCTCGAGAATAGCCCCACGCAAGCAACAATCTATCCCACGTCTAGAGCTCTGCGCAGCCCTAGCCGGAGCGCACCTAGCCACGCTCATCCAACGTGAGCTCACCATACCGGTGTCTAGAACAATCCTGTGGTCAGATTCCACGACGGTACTCGCCTGGATCAAATCGGACTCATGCAAGTACAAAGTCTTCGTGGGAGTCAGAGTCACCGAGATTCAAGACCTAACCGAAGAGTTAACCGGAGAAACAGAGTGGCGCTACGTTGATACAAAACAGAACCCAGCTGACGTCATCACCCGGGGGATGCCCCTGGATGACCTCACCCGTCGCAATGTCTACAGTGACGGCCCCGCATTCCTAAGACTCCCGGAAGGACAGTGGCCCATGCCTATCCCGAGGGAAGCAAGTCCAGAGGAGGTGGAAATTAAGAAGTCTGTGTTCTGTGGATTGAGCACCGTAGCCTCCACCGACCCTAACATAAACGATTGCACGTCCATAGAGAGTGCACAACAAAGAACATTCCTGCGGTACCACCCGGAGTGCAAGTCCCCCGCTGATATGTCAGCAGCTAACTACGAGGAAGCAGAATTGCTTCTACTGCAGCGAGCCCAGAGAGACTCGTTCCCCGATGAATTGGCCTGTCTACAGGGAGGAAAGCCCGTCCCATCCGACAGCAGATTAATTCACCTGGCCCCCGAGAGCGACGCTCATACCCTCATCAGAGTGAGTGGTCGCCTACGCAGAACCCCCAACACACTCCTGATGGGGCGGCTAGATCCTGCATTACCACAGACAATGTACCGGCCTGAAGAAGCGAACGGCCGACGAATGTGGAGGTACAGCCAAGTATTAGCCGACAAGTTTTGGAACAGTTTCCTACTGCACTACCTACCGTCTCTACAGACCCGCCAGAAGTGGGTAAAGGAGAGAGACAATTTGACAGAAGGAACAGTCGTCATGATTATTGATCAATCACTGCCCAGAGCTATGTGGCCGGCCGGCCGCGTAAGCAAAGTGATCACCGGTGCCGACGGCAAGGTCCGAGCAGCTGAAGTGCTCGTCCAGGGTCGCACTTACACCCGTCCCGTGGCGAGGCTCATAGAACTGCCTCGACTCCCAGACACAATCGATGATGACCATGACCCTACAACCCTATGACTTTGTGAAGTTGACTGACCCCTACAGCAAACCCTTATGCGTAAATAGACAACGCGATTAATCTGTCTCTGTTTAACTGATTAGGTCCGGGACCTATTCAGGGGGTGGCTGTTGTGAAGGGCCAGATTAAACCGAATATATATATTTATTTATATATATATATTTAATTGTATTTGTATATTCTCTAATATTCCCTGATATCCCTTGTATATTCCTTGTACAATATGCATTGAATATCCATTCTAGCCTACTGAACATCCCATAATAGTCTCCATTCTACTATTGGTCGAGACCTTGGTGCCAGGCTGCCATACCCCTCAGACCCAGTTCAAACGTACCGCTCGACATGTACGAACAAGTCCTAGTTCCGCGTAGGAATTTGGCTACCGCACCACTAATGGGACTATTTGTTCATAGTGCGTATATATACTGCGCTACTAAAGTAGGACTTTCTTTTCAGTCCAGTTTCTTACCCTCCAATAGAGTCACAGACGTAAAGCCTCCCCGCGACGCCACATGTGGGAGTAAGGCCAAGTTCGGCCTACCATCGGTATTGAGACATCGTGTATATTAATATTTGAATAGTCATATTTGGCACTATATCGTCGAGTTGGACGTAGTCTATTAAGCTAATAATAGTCTGTTAATATATAGTGCTTCGTGCGGTGAGAATACTACCGTAGTCAGTACCCCATCGTTTCGGGCAGAGAACTGGCTGCTTACCCAGGGTGGTTGACCCTATGTGAAGCTGCACCCGAGGAGCCCCAGAGCCGACGAGCGAGTGGACCTGTATACCGGATTATTCTACCGACGACAGCCCGCCTTCCCAGGCACGGATTATGCTTTGGATACTTTGATTATTCCATGGATAAAGACCCCCGACACTGCCGTGTGTTGGAACCCCCCCCCCTGGAGAGGACGCAAGGTGAGGAGACGCTCTGCAAGACGAGGTCTCTTCACGTCTCTCCCCCGTGGACCGGAGAGAGCCGGCCCACAAAGAGTCCACCTGCTTTCATCTGTGGTCCAAGGATCGCCGGCGCATTGAACGGCACTACAGTGGGTTCACCTGGGATACCCTTGGCCGGACGAGGCAGCTGGATTCTACCCCCCCCCCCCTCCTACTCCTGTCGGCTTACAAGCGACCGGATTAACCCCCTCTAGTGTATCCAGCCTATAATCATTAAAGTATCATTGCTGTTATTCCTTAACTATTCCAGGTCGTATATTTACCACCTGCGCCTTCAGAGATTGGACATTCTCTATTGATATACCGACGAATACTCCTTGCCATAAAAGTGCATACTATTTCAATTCATAAATGTAATTAAGTGATTAAGTGCTTATTCTACACACCATCGCTGTGTAGGAAATAAAGACCTGTTTCTAATTCGTACATTTGTGTTGGATCCGTTTCATCTACGTGAGAGTGTTCATGATAATATATTTATGTCGTGTACTGGGTGGCCGAATATTAAGTACAAAGGTAGTGGTAGTAAGTATCATATCTAGTAATACAGTCAGGGAATTGTACCCCTCAGTTACAATTATAGAATATAGAATAGCAGGCCTAAAATGGTTATGTGATTAAAATGTGATTAATTAGATTAATTACAAATCCTGTAATTAATTAGATACATTTTTTTATCGTCTAACAGCACTAATTTAAAACCAAAAAAACTTTAAAAATGGTTTTAGTGGTAAATGACTGTATCTAGTTGTATCTACTGCCTAAACAAGTAAATGTAATCAATGGAAGGAATGCCTGGCTTCAACATGCACGCCCCCTCTCTCCTCCCATTTGCACTAACAATCAGACCAAACCAAACTCATGACTTCAGACTGAAGCATTAAAGCAGACCTCACCATGGTGGCTCCTTAGGCTGCGGTTACACTAGGGCCATTTCATTTCGTTTAGATTTTCAGAACGCTGCGTATTGGCAGGCAAGTAAGAGTTAAGTTAGACGTCGTTTTTGTCTCATCTACTATATACATGTAGTACGATGCCAAAGCAGTATGTGGCGATGTAGTTCAAACATGACGGGCATTTTCAACCAATCAGAAAGGTTTGAACGAGACACTCCACATCCTGCTCAAAATCTCAAAAGCCACCATCTTTATATCTTGCATGAGTCATTTAGCCACATAGCATTTATTTTTCAGCAAGAAATAAAGTGCAATAAACAAAAACGCAGTAGCGGCTCGTGGATGCTTCGCCACTAGGGGCGCTATACCAAACATTTTGCAAACATGTACAAGGCACGCATTGGCGAATATTCTCTCTCTCTCTCTCTCTCTCTCTCTCTCTCTCTCTCTCTCTCTCTCTCTGTCTCTCTGTCTCTCTGTCTCTCTGTCTCTCTCTCTCTCTCTCTCTCTCTCTCTCTCTCTCTCTCTCTCTCTCTCTCTGATGATGTCAGATCCATTCAATAATAATCACATTTGTATATCTCGTCATTTTAAACAAGTTACCATTCATTGTCTGAGTGGTTATGCCCCACACGCGGCGAAATTAGAGAGAGAGAGAGAGAGAGAGAGAGAGAGAGAGAGAGAGAGAGAGAGAGAGAGAGAGAGCGTTAGTTAAGCATTAGCTGAGTGGCTAACAGCAGCTAAAGTTAGCTGAGTTGGCTAAGAGAGAGAGAGAGAGAGAATTAACTCACTTTGTTTAATTGAAACGTGGTCCAGCCGGAGGGCTTAATAAAGTGTATGTCCACTGACTGTCCCCCAGACTGGTGTCGATGTATATCCATTCCACTCAATGCCCACTGTCCAGACTCCAGACTGAATCACAAGTTCACAACACACAGCTTCGAACATGTTGCAAACTGTGGCTAAGGAAAAAACTGGCATTGCCGCGTCGGCCAATCAGAGAGCGTCTCCGCGAAATGCGGCTATGGAAATTCTAGACGGAAATTCTAAACGCTTGACTAGACCGCTTCAAATCGCGCCCGGATTCCAACATAATAGTCATATTTCAACGCACAACGTGGTACGCACTGATTGGCTGTGACGGATACAGCGATCGAACAGGGACGCGCACTCAGAGCGCTATCGCGTCTAGCCCGGGCCGAGAAATACAAACAAATAAAAAGAAAAAAAGTGAGTCACTTCCTGTTCCTGAAAACGAGTATTTTTTTTATTTTATATAGTAACGTTATATTGTGCATTGGAAACACAAACACTTAAAATTAATAAATATTATTCATTTTAAACATGTTTATATTATTTATAGGGCTATAAAACAAAAAACAAAAAGATAATGCTTCTTGTTCTACTCTCATATAACCAGGGGCCTGAAGGGGGGGCGGCGCCCGTGCGCCCCTAGTGGCGAGCCGCCACTGCAAAAACGGATACATTCACTGCGTGTTCGGCCTCATTTGTTGATGATTTGTTGATGAAACAAAACTAACATCAACACAATTGACCACCAAGAGCGGAGTTTCACAAAAATATCGCAGATTTTGTTAGTTTACGTGCTAACGTGATTGGGATATGCCAGTATAACAGTATAGCATTGTGGCTAGCAGCGAAGTAACGTTAATGCTAGCAGAATGAATGGATGTAAACGTTATTTAACAGATTGCAGAATGGGTACAATACAATACGGCTCAATACAAACAATTGTTAAGGAAATGGAGACTGTTGTAGCTTGTTATATTAATCAGCGTCCCCAGAGCGATAGTTCAACTTGACTAACAGGGTCTGAAAGTAACGTTAGCTAGGTAGTTAACGTTAGCTCACGAGCGACGGTAGCCAGCCAGCACCTGCGAAAACTAATGCCAAACTGATGATATCAGATGTTGATATCAGGAGCTATCAGTAGCTAGATAACATTAGACAACGCCTCATGTATTAAACAAAAGTGAATAGATGACTGGGCCATTTTGTTTAATGCTTGTTATGTTGAAAGAGGAGCTCTGAGCTGCTCATGTAGTCAACTCTTGCGTGGTAAGGGTTTGTTGACATGACATGGGTCTGGGAGGGGGAGAATTTGGCGTCGGTCTCTACTGCGCATGGGCATTGGGCAGAACGGCTCCGTATCGCGCAAATTACATGGCACCATTTTCGGTTTATGCGTTTATTTTTAACTTGGACATGCAAACGTAATCATTCAGCAACAAAACGTTGCTGTTTTAGCCCAGTGTAACCATGGCCTTAGTGACCATGTGATGCAAGTGAAAACGTAGAGCTCAGGTCAATATACATTCTACACATTTACATTGAACTGCATTCCATGACTATTCTATGCCATGCAGCGGAGTCAATGTCCAAAATTGCATCTTATTTTAGAAAGCTTCAGTTGTCACTTGGGTTTTACATATTCTGAACCAGGAACATTAAAAAATAAATACGTCCCATTTACATTTAGTCATTTAGCTGACGCTTTTATCCAAAGTGACTAACAAGTTCTGTCCAAGAAGTCAGCAGGAAGGGTACAACTCTGGCAGCTAAGGGTAAGTGATATTGTTCGCCAAACAGTGTCGAACTCGAGTTATTCTTTATTATATCTCTTTTAGTTGTATACTCAATGTCACTGTGAATGAGGGAAACCTCAGTGTCCCTCAAGTTTAAATAAAGGTTGAATGAATGAATAAATGAAGAATAATCCAACATTTATCAACCAAAACAGAGGCCCTTTTATCCCCTTGTGTGAAGCCATTTGCACAGAAAAGAAACACTCCTCACCTGACGGGTGTCTGGGGTGGGATGAGTACAGTCTCCTGCTCAGGTTGGTTCTTCCTCGGTGTCCTCTCCACCTGGCATCTGAACACAAACACCATCTCAACCATATAGAATGCATACTGGCAGAAGAACCCCGTCAAAATACACATGAATGAATAAATGGGTAAACAACTAACGACTGGAGAACTGTTAGACTCTTAACTAGTACTACTGAATCCCACACAGTTGCATAAGGACTCGCGTCACTTGTTCATTTACTAGCACCTTGGATCTAAATTTGTATACGCATATTTATTGATAACCTGATTATTTATACCAGGTTAGACTAAGACTCAGTATGGAGTATTGCAGAGTATTACAGAGTAGACTTAGGTTAGCTATATATATATTTGTAATGGGGTCGACTTAGGATAGAATCTGTATATCGTACCAGGGGGGGCTGTACATACGCACATTGTGTTATTACGGTATTATCGATAAAGTATACATACTGTATGTCTTACCTGTCCAGCAGATCAGACCCTTTTATTTTTATTTAACATTTAATCTTGTTCTTTATCATCTACTGCACCTTTACACTTACATTTGTATTCCTATTTCTTATTGTTATTCATATTACCCTGCCTGTACCTCTCCTCCCCCATCCCCTTTGCTGCTATGACCCCTGAATTTCCTCAAGGGGATTAATAAAGATACATCTAATCTGTTCTCAACCTTTTGTGGGAGGTGACCTCATATTCTGATCAAAACATGTGACCCAAATCCCCCCCCCCCCCCCCCACATTTCTTAAAAGTGTGCGTTAATGACACACAGCAGAGACACACTGACTCCGTAGCAGAGACACTCATCCACTCCGTAGCAGAGACACTCATCCACTCCTTCATCACCTCCTGTCTGGACTACTCAAATGCAGTCCTTGCAGGGCTACCCAGCAATGCCCTGAACAGGCTACAATATGTCCAGAATTCAGCTGCTAGGGTTCTCACCAATTCCTGGCACCACATCACTCCCACCGGCTTCCAGTCAAGTCCCCAATCACCTTCAAGATCCTCCTCATCACCTACAAATCCCTTCACTCCCTTGCCCACGGTACCTAGCTGACCTCCTCAATCCCTACATCTCACCCCGGAGGCACCGACTCCGCCGGTCTCCTCTCCATCCCCCCCACCAACCTGCACACTGTCGGACCCAGAGCCTTCTCCGTTGCTGCACCCACCCTCTGGAACTGCCTCCCTCCAAACATCCGCAACATCCCTGGACTCATTCAAATCTCAACTCAAATCTCTTCACCAAATTTATCAATGACTCTGCCTGACTGCCTTTTTACCTAATTGGTCCTCTGATTTCCTTCCCCTTAGTTTGCCCCCTTCCTCTGTTTACTCACGTACGGACTACTGGTGTGGTTTTCTAGCTGCATGCAGGGCAGAGAAGGAGGCCCTCCACAGAGTGGTCAAGGCTGCAAGGAGGATCACTGGAGCTAGCCTCCCAGATATCTCCACAGTCTTTACCTCCCGCTGCCTACGGCGTATAATTAACATCTTACAAGACCAGTACCACCCAGCACACCATCTCTTTCAACTGCTGCCCTCTGCTCGAAGGTATAGATCCATCCAGTCCGGAACCAGCAGACTGACCAACAGCCTCTATCCACGGGCTGTCAGGCTGCTCAACGACCAACATCAACTTATTGTTGCTTTTCTCTCAGGCAAGACCAAATTCTAAGAGTGGTCGAGAGCACTCTTACCCAGATAAGAAACTCTTACCCAAAATAAAAATAAAATCAAAAAGCATACCATTGGTTAATTGCCCCCAAATACGACTTTAAAAATACAGAACTTTTCAATGATTATTATTATTATTATAACGTATTGCGTGCATTCTGTCTGAAATGGATTATATATTGCCGTTAGAACAGTTATGCTCTGGCCGCCCAGGCCGCGTCTATGCTTTTACCAACGCGTTCGTGTTTCCGGGTTCCCGTTTTGCGCTCTGATTGGCCACTGACCTACGCTAGTACGCCCCCCTCGCTATGAGCGTAGCAGGACGCTGAAATGCAAATGCATATAACAGTACTGCCTCCAGGAACAGCTGTTTCCGCTGTTGCGCTAAAGTTCTGGTAAGTTTAAAGTGCTTAGAAATGCCGGTAAATGCCGGTTCATTCATGCTTTGAGGCACGCTTCCTGACAGGATTTTATAATAACAATTCATGACAGCTTGTATAGCTCAACTGGTTAGTCCCCGGTTCGAATCTCTTGGATACTTCTTTTTTTTCTGTAACGTTAATTAATTTATCCACTCTGGTTGATAAGATAAGATATTCCTTTATTGATCCCCTTGGGGTAATTCAGGCATCATAGCAGCATGGGGGGGGGGGGTACACAGTAAGGCTGTCCCCGAAGCCTGTTTTTGGGATTCGAACTTCGTCAGGGTTTTACGAACGAACGTTCGAACCTTCATTTTTAATTAAAAAAAAAAAAAAAAAAAAAAAAATCAAAGTATATATAAATAAAATATATATATATATTTTTTAAATATCCTCAATTTGAATAAAGTGATTAATCTGATTAAATGAGTCTCTTTTTTATCAAATCAACTTTCTTTAATGAATATAACGTTTTTTTTAATACTATAATATTAGTGTAGCCTAATCTTTATCTGCAACTGTGAAGAAAAACCACATTGGTTCAAACAGAATGAATAATACAAATAAAAATGTATTATTAAAAATAAAAAATTCTAATTTTGATTTAGAATTCGAATGTTAACATAACAAACGAACGTTCGAACGTTCGAACATTCGGGCTCAGCCTTAGTACACAGGTAGTGAAAACAACACAAGCAGTGTAAACAAATACGTCAATAGAATTGACTATCTAACCAACTGAAATATACAGTATTCACAGTATCACAGTATTCACATAAGGTGCAGTATGGGTGGTGTTATTGTCCTTTTTGGGACACCAGAGTGGATAGATTATTTAACGTTACGAAACGAAAAAAAAGTAAGCAAGAGATTCGAACCGGGAACCATATGGTCCACAGGCAGGGCACTAACCAGTTGAGCTATAAAAGCTGTCATGAATTGTTACTGACTAATCCATCATTTACACTTTTCAAGTGCCAATTGCGGTCGTCGTCCATTATTTGGCATTAACACTTTGATTGCCTAAGGCTAAATTCATGATATACCATAGGTTGCCAGCTCTATTTGTCTATGGAGAAATTCCCCTTCTTTGCAGGGCTATAACTTTTTAAATTATATTGCTAAATTGCCATTATTAGGGCCCATTCAATGTCCTATATGTATTGTTCAGGGTGTATGAACGTTAAACTTTTTCATTCACATATTCATACTAAAATATGATCTAAAGTATAAGTATGTTTTCATCTCTTTCTGCAGTCACCCGAACAACTGCCTCTTTGAACTGCTGCGGTCAGGCAAGCGATACCGGAGTCTCAAGGCGAGCACAGAAAGACTCAGAAGAAGCTTCTATCCCTAGGCCATCAGGCTGCTAAACGAACAATGAACACTACACAACAACAACCACCAAACGCACATAGCACACACATCCACACGCACACACTCACTTTAAACAAACACACTGTAGCACCCACTCCACACAATTTATAGCACACACCCACTTTAAACAAACACACTGTAGCACCCACTCCCCACACTTTATATTTATTGATGAAGGATTGCACTACAACTCGTACACCTTACTGTAAATTGTACCTAAATTGTACCTCATCCCATTTCTGCTTTGCACTATATAGTACTGTACATTAGTACACTGCATAGTATTGTATATTATATGGTAACTCAGAACATTGTACATATGTCTATACCGAACACTGTGACCTCATTTTCTTCTTCTAAATTACATGCTATACTATGTTATTTGATACTATCTTGTCTAGCACAGTCTCTGGAGCGTAACAGTAAGAAGCATTTTGTATGAAAGTATTCTGTACTTCTGTATGACAACTATTAAAGAAACTTGAAACTTGAAACTTGAGCTTTCTCCAGAACGTGATTTATAGCCCCAAATGCATTATATTGATGATCAAATACAGTTTGATAGCAATCGGCGCGATATAAAAAAAATCCAACTGGACGGACTTCTGGAAGTTACTACACGTCATCTGATGTTGACCGGATGGGCGAGGGGGCGTTTATAATTCCGTGGGCAGCGTTATACCATTCATCTAATGTGGGTCAAATGTTCATCAGATCAGTTAGTATAGAAGACATTGAAAAATAACGCTGAATCTTACCGTATCTTCCTCGCGCCGTTGGGCGATGAGCGTGGAGTATACATTTTCCTATTATGGGATGTTGGAATACCCGGTCCATTTCCAGGTTGTATAATGGTATATACGTCCAAATCATGTTGTTTATCGAGTTATTGGCAACGGATCGCTATGTATTGTGACGAGCTAGAGTGCCGGGACCTTTACCGAGTGCCCGGAAGTAATATGGGAGAACAGCACATCATCCAAGTAACTTCCTGTTAGGCGATTGCGCCGATCGGCCACCAGATGGCGCTCTTGAACCGCTAGAGGGTTCAGTGGGGCTTTTTGGTGGGTCTCAGGCCAGCGGATGGGAAATATGAATCCTATCACAGATTTTTGAAATATTGATATCAAAGACGAGTTACGGCGTCTTCGGCAACTTGAGCATGGCGGGGAAGGACGCCTGAAACACGTCTTCCGGCAGTTAAAGTGTTAATAAATCGATATAATGCATGTGTGCTTTTGTGTGTGCGCTCCCGCGCTGACTCGTTAAGCCTTTCCCTACGCATATTCATTTCTGGAGCATTTCTTTATCCACTCTGGCGTGATGGTGTATTGTACTCGCAAATCGCTTCCTGTTGAATGAATCGGTTGAGTGCAGCGCCGACTCTCTACTTACGAGGGGGGCGTACTAGCGTAGGTCAGTGGCCAATCAGAGTGCAGAAAAGGGAACGCGGAAACACAAACACGTTGGTAAAAGCATAGACGCGCCCAGGCCATTGATTGATTGATTGAAGATTTTATTAACAGATTGCAGAATGGGTACAATACAGTACGGCTCAATACACACAATTGTTAACACTTTGATTACCAGCCATGCGGTGCGCCTTACCCCCGTTAAATGCCACCACCCACTTCAATGATAGCGTTGTGAACGCATAATCTCTGTCTTAAATTATGGCTATGTGTCTAATCTGCCCGTCGTTTATCAATGACTTGTTTGCAGTCAACATTGTTGAAACGGATTGTTTTTTAAGCGGTTCATTTCCGTTTTATAGCATTTTGAAAAGCCCTCGTTTTCAAGGAAAATATAAAGATTCTGTGATAATCGGCATTTACTGGAATATTCTGGCATACACAAAAACTGTCATTTTTCGGCCTATTTATGAATCGTTTTCAAATAAACGCTAGATTATCGATAGTATATGTGTATTTATGCACGCTATAGAAGCGGCCTGAAATATCGATTCTCTCATTTCCTCATCAGCGATCACAGCCACACACACACACGCATAGGGCAAACGCTGATATATAGGTGAAAATAGCTCTGATTATCCTAAGACTGGTCAAATAAATTCCTTACCTCAGATCAGATGTTATCCAAAAAGATTATTCCAATTCCTGATCGCCATTCCAAATATCGATCGCGTTTATTGATTCAGCGTTGGGTACTGTAAATACATAATCCACACGTTTTCCGGGCCGGCGATCACAATGGATTCTTCAGTTGGCTTGACGGAAAAGTAAAATGAGGAAACTGCCCCCCCCCTTCATCAGTCTAAAGTAATGGGGTGCCGTTACACAGGGAGAGAAGATAGGGGGCGGTATCTTCCCAATTGAGCTCAGAGAGAGTCTGCAACACTAACCTGAGGCTCGATTGATGAAATATGAATTCAAATCGCCAATAAAAACAAATACGACAAACAAACGCTATATAGCGTTGGCGGGCACTCAACGGTCGGCATGAACTAACGACAAAACGCGTGGCTGGCATTCAAAGTGTCAAGGGGAGGCAGACCAGAGAACGACTTTCGTCTTGTTTACATCAGGGTCCCCCATTTTCAATTCATAATGACATACACAACATACAGATATACATCATGACATTTATGACATGACATACAGATATGCAGTACTGTATACGTAGCATAGAACGCATATTTAGAGATTGTCTATATCAGTGGTTCCCAAACTTCTGTTTTATGCGGACCACTAGATTGTTATCAAAAACATTTGCGGACCACCTCGTATGCAAACAGTAAAACATAAAATAAATAAACAGCTGACTTTGACCCGCGTCGTGGGCACTGCGTTCCATTCTCAGAATGGATTTGAGAGAGATGTGTCATCCAGTCTGACTTGGAGCATGCACTGTACTATGCGCACTGCCAGTCATCAGGCTATATATGCGGAGATATTCAGACTCTAGATCTATTTGCAGAGCCAGATGAGTGGCTGCTTAACCGTTAAGTATTTCCCAACCTGTGCGATTGGCTCTTGACAACGCACAGTCGGTCAGTATTGACAAAGCCTACAGTACTTTGCTGGAATGATTCATTTTGTATGCGCGCACTGCGGGAGGTGGCCAGAAGCGCGCAACTAGCCAACTACTATTATATTACTACTATATTAATACAGTCTATTCCACTATATAGCTATAGGTGCTGTATGATGACAATACATTCGATTCCCATCTAATTTTGATCCATCGCAAAGCGCTCCAGCGCTTGAATACGGCCGGGGGATCCGCTCATACAATGCAGACCCACGGCTCTCGTATTATAATGAGCCCGCGAGGCGTGTCTCTGTATGCAAATGACTTTTGCGAGAACGCGCATCCAGTTTAGAATGAGTGGATTCACCATTCAAAAAACCTGGGTAAGAACAGATTTGGACTTTAAGAACGGCTTGATGAATGTGGCGGTGGCTTTTCTTATTGTTCTCTTTTCTTTTTTTTTTTTTGTCTTTTTCCCCCTCCATTTTCCTCCGATTTTCTCCCATCCCAATGTTAGTCGTATGCCAATTCCCAGTCCCTTCCTGGTCGCTGCGCACTTACCCCCCACAGTCAGATCATCTGGGAGAGTGGAGGCTACCACGTGCTTCCTCCGACACACGTCCAGCCAATCACCGCTTCTTTTCACCTGGCAGCGCGGATTCTCATCGAGAGGGCGTAGCGTGTGGGAGGATCACACTATCCCCCTCGAGTCCTATCCGCGCTTAGCAGGCGCCCCGACCGAACTGTAGGAGTCGCTGTTTACAACGACCCGGACCCACCCCGCCAGCTTCTCCCACCCTCTAATACAGCCAATTGTATTAGTGCAGACGGCCAGCCAAGCTGGTGACAACCCCGGAGCTGTGAGCTGGATTCGAACAGGCGAATCCAGCTCACAGCTCCGGGGTTGGTGACGAACGCAATCTCCGCTCGGCCACCTAACCGCCTGGTCTTATTGTTCTCTTAACACATTGAGTGCCAGCCACGAGAAATCTCGTTATTTCATGCCATGCGTTGAGTGCCAACGACGAGAAATCTCGTAATTTAATCGTTATTTCTTTTATTAGCGATTTCCATTCATTTTTCATCAATCTAGCCTCACGTTACCATTGGGCTCGAACAGGGAAAATACCACCCCCTATAGTCTCTCCGGATGGTATTGCACCCATTGGATTGGACTGAATGAAATGGATGGGAAAAAAAGAGTCGGGAATCCACATTTTACTTGTCAAGCATGTAACCGGAGACAATCCCATTCATTGCAGAGCTGCAGAACAGCGTGGAATATGTGTTTCCAGTAACCGGCGTTGGATCAATAAACACGATCGATATTTGGAATGGCGATCAGGAATTGGAATAATCTTTTTGAAGAACATCTGATCCGAGGTAAGGAATCTATTTTACTAGTCTTGGGATAATCAAGAGTTTTTTTCACCTATATCTCAGCGTGTCCCATATGTGTGTGTGTGTGCTGATCAGGAAATAAGATAATCGATTTTTCAGCCCGCTTCTCTGGCGTGCATAAGTACACATATACTATCGATAATCTAACGTTTATTTGAAAACGATTCATAAATAGGCCGAAAAATTACAACGGGTTTTGTGTATTCCACTAAAGCGCGATTCCTGCAGAATCACCTTTTTTTCTGGAAGTTTCCAAAAACGAACGTTTTTCAAAATGGTATTGACTATAGCGCTGGCACTCGAGGGCTAAATCGTGCGCCCCCTGCTGGCACTCAAAGTGTTAACAGACAGGTAAGTAAGAATATAAGAAAAATAATAAGAGAGTATTGTTGAAGTGAGGCCCATTGTGAGCAAATTTATGTTGCAAAATAATATTATCAGTCATTTTAATTGAATTCGAAATGTTTCAAGTGGCCCCGTTTTAATATCAGGAGACCCCTCATGATGCCCTAACACTGAGGTTGAGAAACACTGAAAATGTGAGGTTGAGAAACACAGACTAAAATGATATGGTTCTACTCACGGTTCTATTTTGGGGGTGAGAAGAGTCTCGTCTCCAATCAAGAACAGTCGTCCATCAAAGTCTCTGCTCTTGAGGTAGTGCTCTTCATACAGCTTGTTGAGGTAAGTTGCCTGGAGGGAAACAAAAGGTTAAGATTTACCCACAACAAATAGTATTTGTCCCATAACATTTCCATGGCTAGTAAAACTTACAAAGGAAAAAACTAGGTAATTTGCCTCGAGGGAAATAAATAGAATTTGTCCCATAACATTTTCACGTTAAAAGTTATTCAAAAGGTAGTGTGGTCGAAAATATTATCATGTTCATAAAATACATATTCTCTGTACAGCCTTGACTAGTTAATATAGTTAAATAATATACAGCTCAGACACTAGGGCGACAGTCTTAACACTTTGAGTGCCAACGACGAGAGATCTCGTTTATTTTTTTATTAGCGATTTCCATTCATATTTCATCAATCTAGCCTCCCGTTACCACTGGAACTCTCTGAGATCCATTGGGAAAATACCACCCCCTATCGTGTCTCCGTGTGGTACTGCACCCCTTTGGATTGGATTGAATGAAACGCATAAAAAAAAAAAAAAAACCTGCTTCCACATTTTACTTCTCAGGCATGTAACTCGAGCCGATCGGATTCATTGTGGACCATCAGAACAGCGTGGAATCTGTGTTTCGACCACCCAGCGTTGGATCAATAAACACGATCGATATTTGGAATGGCAATCAGGAATTGGAATAATCTTTTTGGAGAACATCTGATCTGAGGTAAGGAATCTATTTTACCAGTCTTGGGATAATCAGAGCTTTTTTCACAGAGATATCAACGTGGGCCCTATGTGTGTGTGTGCGTGTGTGTGTGCTGATCAGGAAATGGATAATAGATTTTTCAGCCCGCTTCTATAGCGTGCATAAGTACACATATACTATCGATAATCTAGCGTTTATTTGAAACAGATTCATAAATAGGCAGAAAAATTACAACGTTTTTTCCTGTGTATTCCACTAAAGGGCGATTATCACAGAATCTTTATATTTTCCTGACACTTTCAAAAAAACAAGTTTTTCAAAATAGTATAAAACGGAAATGAACCGACTAAAAAACAATCCGTTTAGACAGTGTTGACTGCAAACAAGTCATTGATAAGCGATGGCCATATTATACACATAGCCATAATTTAAGATATAGTTTATGCGTTCGCAAATATGAGAGCTCTATCATTGAAGTAGGCGTTGGCACGCAACGGGGTTCCGGGGCACCGGACCCGTGGCACGGAAAATGTTAACATTGTTCTTAAAACAACGGCCAAGGCCCAAGACAGTTTGACTTAGATATGACATTTGGCCTCGTCTCCAGTCTTGTGTGAGACACGACAAAACCCCTAAACCCATCTTTTGTTTTAATTTTTCATCTTCGTTTTCATTCGTCATTCCCAGCTGGTATTTAATTGTAAGTCTGACCAGAGCTCTTTCTCACTTTCTGGTCAGACGCTTGTGTGTACACTGTACACTCGTCTCTCTGATTGTAAACTGAGCATACTCATACAGAAACAGAAAATAAACTACCGGTATGTTCTATTTTTATATACAATTTCTACAGTTTCACTGTTTGGCTCATTTAAAATATTCCACAGCATATGTCAAATGTAAGCTTCATGATGGGGATGGACCGATACTGATATTGGATATCAGTCTGATACCAGGCTAAAGTAGAATATCGGTATCTGCTGCGACTTTCCCAAATACTAAAATCCGATACCAAGAAACACGTCCATCATACCAGAAATCAAAGCACAGTGACTTGACTTGCTGTATTTTAGACATTTGACATTTTGTAATGGAGAAAAATTTATTATATCTCAATATTTTCTGTTCAATGACCCCAAAATGAAGTCTATATACTGTTCATTAAAAGTAATGGATCGGATCAGTCGTCAGTATCTGCCGATACCCAAAGCCCAGGGCCCTCATTTATCAATGGTGCGTACGAACAGATATGTGCGTAACCCGTGCGTACAATCATTTCTAAGCAAAGTGTGGGACTTATCAATTTGAACGTGTGCTTGACTTTGTGCGTATATATACTAGGGGTGGGAATCGCCAGAGACCTGGCGATACGATATTATCGCGATACTTGAGCCGCAATACGATAGTATCGCGATACTCGATATATCCCGATTCTTTTTTATTTATTTTTTATCAAATTATTATTATTATCTTTTTTAACTGCAAAGTAAAACTGTCAACATGTTTTATCTAATAAAATAAAGTTCAGTCTGTTCATCTCACTTCAATCATTTTATTGCAGAACATGGTATTTTCTCAAGCAGACGGATGTAAACACTGTAATCTGTGTTGCATGTACCTGACAAACTGAACTGTTTGTATTACAGTCATATTCCAAATTAACTGAATGCACATGTGTGTGGACTACTGTACTATTACAGGTATTGAAATGAACAATGCAACTTCCTTATACAAAAAATTTAATAAAAATAAAAAATAAATATGAATAATTAAATATCGATACTTGGCGTCCCTGTAGCGATACAGTATCGCCACGCAAAGTATCGCGATACTACTACGTATCGATTTTTTCCCCCACCCCTAATATATACGCACAGCTCAGAGCATGCGTACCTGGCGCCCAGCGGTAGAATATGAAGACTACAACGCGGAAATAAGCTTCCGTGCTTATGACGCAGAACACCCAGGCAGAACGCGATTAAATATGGTTTAAAATAAAAAGCTAAATACTATTATTTTGTGTGTCATG
The DNA here is from genome assembly GCF_963971535.1 of Notolepis coatsorum. Classification (NCBI taxonomy): domain Eukaryota; kingdom Metazoa; phylum Chordata; class Actinopteri; order Aulopiformes; family Paralepididae; genus Notolepis; species Notolepis coatsorum. The sequence goes on from NC_140172.1 coordinate 63,052,590, forward strand.
TTTCCAAATAAGATGTCACAACGAAATGCTTTCTACTTCAATTTGTTGGTTAGAATAGATGACCTCCGTTGAAACTTTACTGAGACTAACAGTCTATTTGTGAGCTCCCGCCTCCCGCACAGACGTGATAATAATAATAATAATATTATTATAATAATAATAATAATAATAATAATAATAATAATAATAATAATAATAATAATAATAATAATAATAATAATAATAATAATAATAATAATAATAATAATAATAATAATAATAATACCTGTGTGGAGGCCTCTCGTGCTGCCTGTGAAGGTTTCCTTAACTTCTTTATTGATAAGGTCTCCTCCATTAGGGCTTCTATTTCACCTCCTGCTTATGACCCCTCCGTTTTTGTCCCCAGCCCCGCTGTATTTAACACATTTGTGCCCATGACGCTGTCTTCCTTACAGGAGGTCATTGGCAAAATGAAGCCATCGGGCTCCCCAGATGATGCTGTTCCACCTCGACTCTTTAAGGAAGTCTTCCCAGCTGTTGGGCCTACTGTACTCAACATTATAAATAGCAGCCTGTCCTCTGGTGTGGTCCTGGCACTTTTTAAACATGCGGTTGTGCAGCCCCTGATCAAGAAGCCTGGGCTTGATCCTGCAGCCATGCCAAATTTTAGGCCCATCTCTAAACTGCCATTTTTATCAAAGATCCTTGAGAAAATTGTCTATACTCGGCTAATGAATTTTTTAAACGAGCACAATATTCTCGAGGTTTTCCAATCTGGTTTTAAATCCCTGCACAGCACTGAGTCGGCACTTTTAAGAGTTTTTAATGACATCTTTTTAGCTACTGATTCCAGTGACTGTGTTGTCCTGGTCATTTTAGACCTGTCGGCCGCATTTGACACGGTGGACCATGACATTTTAATTGCCCGCCTTGAACAGTGGGTGGGCATCAGAGGCATAGCCCTTGAATGGTTCAAGTCCTACCTGGCAGATCAATCTTTTTGTGTCAGGCTCGAGGACTCTGTGTCCTCTACTGCCCCCCTATTGTATGGTGTACCCCAGGGCTCGATACTTGGCGCCGTCCTGTTCTCTATTTATTTATTGCCCCTTGGTTGCATCCTCAGAAAGCACGGCATTCTTTTTCACTGCTACGCTGATGACAGCCAGATCTATATGCCACTAAAAAAGTCTGGCTCCTTTTCCATAGAGCCGCTGACCAAATGTCTCGATGACATTAAATCCTGGATGGCATTGAATTTTTTTAATTTTAATGACAAAAAGACAGAGGTCATGGTTTTTGATGGCCCCTCTGTGACCTCACTGCTAGATCTGGGTTCACTGGCACAACATGTCAAACCAATAGTAAAGAACTTAGGTGTAAAAATCGACCCAGACCTTAAATTTGACAGCCAGATCAAGGCCGTGGTCAAATCGAGTTTTTTCCAGTTAAGGCAGCTGGCCAAAATTAAGCCCATCCTACAGGCGCAGAATTTTGAAGCAGTAATCCATGCATTTGTGACGACTAGGCTGGATTACTGCAATGCACTTTATATAGGGGTGAGTGGATCCTCAGTGGCTTGCCTTCAAATGGTGCAGAACGCCGCTGCACGTCTTTTAACTGGCATCAACTGGCATCAACTGACCACATCTCACCGATTTTATCCTCACTCCAATTATTTTATTTGCTTTTAAAGCTCTTCATGACCTTGCACCACCCTACCTCTCTGAGCTGTTGCAGGTCTATACACCTTCTCGCTCTCTCAGGTCAGCTGACCAGCTGCTCCTAGTAGTGCCTACAACTAGGCGTAAGCTCAGGGGGGACCGTGCCTTCTCCGTTGTCGCCCCCAAAATGTGGAACGAGCTGCCACTGCAGATTAGGCAGGCCTCATCACTGCCCTGTTTCAAAGGCCTCCTTAAAGGTGTCATGCAGTGCTATTCCTAGCACTATTTGGGCAACTTTACACACTTCCTGTGAGTCTATGTAACACATGTGTAATTTTTATTCCAAAAATAATCATTGTTTTATATTTCTAATCTTGTACTCAAAACCAGCATTTTTCAGCCTCATGAAAGCAGGCTATTATTGGCTTGGCTCCACCCACACTTTGAGTGACAGCCACCCACCAAATAGCTCCGCCCATCTCCCCGTCATTCCATCCAGGTGGAGGTCTTATTGATTGATTGATTGATTGAAAACTTTATTAACAGATTGTAGAATGGGTACAATACAGTACAGCTCAATACACACAATTGTTAAGGGGATGCAGACCAGAGAAAGACTTTCGTCTTGTTTACATCAGGGTCCCCCCTTAGGTTTCAGGTTACATACAAATATGGTATGTCATAAATATAGAGATGTAGCAGTACTGTCTATCTATATATATATATGTTACCACTATTTGTAAAAGCCACAACCACGTTACCATATTTGTAATAATGTAAATCATTGTGTCGTTGTACATATTGTGTATACACCGTTAGAAGCTAACATAGGTTCCATCACTCTGAGAGTCCATGTTATGAACTATTACCACAGATATTTTCAGTTTTCAGGGTTGATCTAACAGTTTTGATTATGAAATCTCAGTCAAGGGTACCACAGGTCCTCTTCTCAGACCTGTGGGGCAAAGCACTGCACCATGCAAGCTACATGTCGCTGCATGTTGATCAATAGTAGCCCACTCGGTGCATCACAGTGGGCTACTATTGTGCTAACAACATGCTGCGACGTCTAGCTTGTTAGCCGGCATGAATACCCGATTTAAAATGGTTCTCTCCTCTTTGTATACCTTTGTCCTCACAAGTATTCTGCCAGGGAACTTATGGACACGACAATAGTAGTAGTTATAAGGTGTTTGAGCTTGTAACGTTAGTTAGCTCATAGCTATCGTGGTACACGAGAGCTATGAGCTAACTAACGTTACAAGCTCAAACGATAGCTATGAGCTAACTAACGTTACAAGCTCAAACACCTTATAACTACTACTATTGTCGTGTCCATAAGTTCCCTGGCAGAATAATTGTGAGGAAAAAGGTATACAAAGAGGAGAGAACCATTTTAAATCGGGCATTCATGCCGGCTAACAAGCTAGACGTCGGGGTATGTTGTTAGCACAATAGCTACCAAGCTAAGCTACGTTAGCTTCTAACGGTGTATACACAATATGTACAACGACACAATGATCAAACACCTTATAACTACTACTATTGTCGTATCCATAAGTTCCCTGGCAGAATACTTGTGAGGACAAAGGTATACAAAGAGGAGAGAACCATTTTAAATCGAGCACTCATGCCGGCCGACAAGCCGGACACCGCGGTTGTTGTTAGCACAATAGTAGCCCACTGTGATGCACCGAGTGGGCCACCATTGATCAACATGCAGCGATGTGTAGCTTGCATGATGCGTGTGCAGTACACAGGTCTGAGAAGAGGACCTGCACATGATAGCAACCGGGAGCGTCGCGGAGCATTCCTAGATCCACTTCAACCAGCCGAGCGTCGGGAGCTCCAGCAGCTTGTCGATGTGCTAATAGCCTGGAGCCAGCTACCGTTAGCTTGCAGAGGCTATTAGCACACCGACAAGCTGTGTAGCCAGCAGGCTGAATGCTCCGCGACGCTGGTTGAAGTGGATCTAGGTAGCCAGCAGGCTGAATGCTCCGCGACGCCCCCGGTTGCTAACGCCGGCCCCGGCTGGTGCTAACTAGCTAGCGATCGCTCCCGAGTCCCGAGAGCTAACGCCGGTCTGTCTGTCGAAGAATGGAGGCGGGCATTACTAAAACCACAGAGCCAATCACATCACTGTGCGCTATAAACAGCGCCCTGTGACGTGCACCAGGTCGTCAAATCAACATGACCTGATTTACTAGAGGCAAACAGGGGATGGGCTGTAGCTGAGGAATTCGTCAATATAGTATTTAGGCCCAAAAACACATTGATACGAACTCCTATTACTATAATACAATGCTAGAGACTGAAAAATGACATTTATAACGCATAGCCCCTTTAAGACCCACCTTTTCTCTCTGGCTTTCGACACCATGTAGCTTGTTGATTTTATGATCTTATTGTCTTACTGTGTTGTTGTATCGTTTTGTTACTGTGTCCTTTGCTTTTAAATATTTTTTAAGTACTCTGATCTATTTAAATTTGTATTGCTGCCTATGTTTACCTTCTTTTTTTCTTCTCTTTTTTGGTACTCTTGTTTTTTTTGTTTTTTTTTATCCATTTTTAGTGCTGCTTATAGTTTTTAATATGCTCCCTCTGTACAGCACTTTGTGCCCCTGTGGCTGTTAAAGCGCTTTATAAATAAAGTTGGATTGGATAATAATAATAATAATAATAATAATAATAATAATAATAATAATAATAATAATAATAATAATAATAATAATAATAATAGCTTCATTTTATATAGCGCCTTTCAAGAGACCCAAGGTCGCTTTACATAGGGGGAAAAAATAACAAAGTAACAAACATAGTGGACAGACACACTTACAGGCTATACATGGCGTAGGCTACATGGCAGTGAGATTCATTGTTCTTGTATGCTCTCATATTATTATAGTATATGCTATTGTCAAGAAGGAAGTACATTATTTTCAATCGTGGCTTTAATTAGTATAGCCGAGAAGCAGTCACCTATCAGATTCATTAATCCCGACCCATCTCAGCCACAGCATAACTGAGACCGGCTATGGAAACAAATCATAAATAGACTACTGTAAATAAAATAGCCTATAACATTATAAAGGATAGGCTATAGCAGGGGTTCCCTTTCTTCTCCGAGCCCCACGATTCCTTGGAGACATATAGGAATATGATATAGGCTATACATGGGTCCGTCAGCGAGATTTTGCCATTTGAGAATAGGCTATGGACAAACAAGGGCCTATAGCCTATAAATATTATTAAATGTGGGCGGCTACGTGGCGTAGTGGGCAAGGCGCTCGCCACGAAATCTGGAGACGCTGGGCTCGCCTGTTCGAGCCCAGCGCTCCACATTTGCTTTCAGTTTAGCTGGTCGTCCACAGTAATACACATTGGCCGTATTACGGGGAGGGAAACTGAAGGGTGGGGATCGGGCGTTGTGGACAGCGACTCCTACAGGTCGGTTGGTGCGCCTGCACAGTAGAATCAGGAAGTGTCGGGGGCAGCGTGAGCCTCCCACGCGTTACTCCTCGCCACTGAGAGATCGAGCTGCGCAGGTGAAAAGATGCGACTGCTGTTACCTCAAGTACCGGAGGGGACTTGTGCTATGTATGACTTAGTCCACATTGCAGCCGGCTTGTGGGAGGCAAGAAACAGCGTTCATGACAGGGGAGGGTTGAATTGGATGATACGAAATTGGGATGGGAGAAAATATAGAAAAAATTGGAGAAAAAGTGGATACAAAAAAAATAATTTCATAAGCGTAAAGATACAAGGACAACAGTTATATTAACGATCAGGTTAGTTTACTGTATGCCGGCTTCGCGGGGCTCCGTGTGACATGTCTGTGCCATGCTGCGTTATGCACAAATTACTGTTGCATAATGTAGGCTATGCATATATAATTTATATAGGCTATACCTAATACTGACATCAAAATAGATTGTATGCCTCTACAAATCATATTAAACCATGCAGGTAGAAAATTTACGGAAGACCCGTCGCGATTTGGAATCAAATTGACGGATAACTTTAATCCCTGGGTATTAATCGAACGAAAGAAAAAAAGGCAGTCATATTCCATCATGGTTATTAATGACACCAATGGCAAACAGTGGTTAACGGTCTTTATTAGTGTTTGCGCTGCCCAGGCAGCAATGGTCTTTAGGAAGTTAATAGATATCATATCCGACATCACCGTACATGTACACGTCTGTCAGCCTGTCGCGTATTTCTCCCATAACATGCTTCGCTCGGCTTAGTCCACTTTTCCAAATTTCATGGGGGTGTTTCATTACCGTATATGGTTAATTACGGGCGGTTCTATATGCAAATACTTAAAATCGTGCACGAGCGCGGAGCGTAGAACAAATGGTATTTATCAACACTGAGTGTGCATAGAACCTGTGTACGCACGTTTGATAAATCCCGATTTTTCTGTGCGTACACACATTCTAAATTCCGTGCGTAGGAACGGAAATAGAACACTTTCTACGCATTGTTGATAAATGAGGGCCCAGGTATTGGGACTGAAAAGGTCAGATCAGTGCATCCCTACTTTATGATGCGTCAAACCTTTGCCTAAAGAATCTAAATCAAATTGAACATCACATCCTAAATGATCAGTATATATATATATACCTGAAAATATCCATCACAGGTTTGAAGTTACATGTGCTACTTTTAAAATGTTCTAGGTACCATGATTTTATTTTAGCATTATTTGACTAAAATAGTAGCGCTGTAGAAATCTGAATGACGTCAACACATCAAACTCCACTACTCCCCTCAGAGGTTTTAGGGGTAAATCAATTAGGCTGTTATGATTAATTGAATAATTTTATTAAGATTGGAAATACATATTGCCATAATGTTTTTAATCATTCAAATCAAAGCATTTAGTCTGCATTCAGTCTACAAAAGAAGAAAAAACATTTAATTCAGAAGCACAAAGACTGTTAAACAATGCTTATTAAAAAGGTGTGTAGGTGTTCAGGTGCTGTAAAATAAGTGTTAAATAGCTTTACATTCCAACAACCATCACTGATAGAGTGTTTGGTCACAAACATGGGTATCCCAGTCCCTCTACTCTGCAGTAAACAGAAAATTCATTTTCTGGTATCTCGTTCCCCCTAGATATTTGTACTTATTTCAAGAAATCTTGCCATGCCAGATTTGCTTACTGCACTGGCAGATTATTTGTTTCAACTAAATATGTGCTTAATAACTAGTTCTCGCTCTTGATCGGATAAAGTGGGAATGGGATACCAGAACATGTATTTTCCGCTTACAGCAGAGCGGAGGGACTGAGAGACGCATGTTACTGACTATCACTCTATATCAGTATATCTATTTATATATAATATCAGTATATCTATTTATATATAATATTTTAACAACATAATACCACTTTTACTGGATTTCTGAAGTTCTGGATTCAATTATTACATCTGACAGTGGTTTTACTGTGCTGCTGCGTAAATAAAACGTCTCATTTTACCATGTGTCAAACGGACAACTTGAACAAATATTTGTCAAGCTAACAGTAGGAATGAGAAGCTTCATGAGAGTTAGTAGCTACAGCTCTGTTACCTGGTGACGCCAGCACTAGGGAAGTGCTGGCGTGATAAAACAACGTCCACTGTTCTCTGGAGTGACGATAGCAAACAATAGCATTCTCCTTTCTCAACGGTGTTCATACCAGCCTCGCAATATACTCCCCTGAGTAATGAAACGCTTACCGGTTTTAATGATAACCATTAGCAGCATGCAACATGGGTTTGTTTTGAGACCTGGTATACACGTGTATTTGCGTTGTGAAGATATCTTGATAAAATGCATGTGTACAAGATGCATACAAAGGCTCGCTTGTTACAGGCACAGAAACAGCCCATTGAGAACAGCACTGAAGAGGCCGCTAGAATGCATAATCTGAGTGGGGTTTTTTCTCTGCAAAAAACCTTAACACTGTCTCCGCCAATAACGTCGTACAACGTGTTTCAAGATCATGCTAATTCTGCCATTCCACGGCGTACGACGTTATTGAAATCATATTTAATTTTTTCGCCATGGTATTCAGAATGCCCTCACCCAGCCTCGGCTGATACAGTGGGAGCCTGCACAACTCTGCAACGCTTCAATACTGCCGCCTGGTGGTGATCGGACGAGTTACAACCGGAAATGGATCTCTGGTGATCTCCGTGTACCGGGGAAATGCGTCCGGCACTCACATATTGTTGCGGGACTCTAGACACACATCGTACATATGGATCGCTGCCATAACTCAATAATCGATATGATTTGGGCGTTTATTATTATTATACAAACCGGAAATGGATCTAGTCGAGCCACGTCAAATAAGTGGGATCTTTTTCTTCCAGTCTCATCGGCGAACGGTAAGAGGACGCTGACGTCATTTTCAGCGTGAGTGTTTATTATTATTATTGCAAACTGCTCTGATCAATATATCACCCATACTACATAAAGCATTTACTGACTATCACGGAATTATAAACGACCCCCCCCCCCCGTTCATCCGCGCATGATCAGTAATTTTTTATTTTTTTGATCTTCTTCCCCCTCCTTTTTCCTCCGATTTTGTGCAGAGAAAGTGGTGCACCAAAGTAGTTGATTAAAAATTCAAAACAATGAATTTTATTGAAAAAAACCTTACGAACAATTTAGGGAATGGGATAGACCAGGGGTGGCCAACCAGTCAGAGACTAAGAGCCACAAAAAAATGACTGTGGTACCACAAAGAGCCACACCATATACCAGCGTTTCTCAACCTTTTTTTTCAGTCACGGCACCCTTCATGTGTTTATAGGTCTCACCCTCTGGCCTCTGAAGTTGCTAATGTCTTTTTTATTTGGGCCTCACAGGGTTAAAAGTACCCTGTGAGACCCACGGTTGCAAAATTACAAAATCACTTTTAGCCATTTAAAAAAATAATGTTTATTTAAAAAATGTTAAAGGGGAACTATTTTACTATTTCTTTCACTATTTGGGCACTTTTACACAATTCCTGTGAGTCTATGGAACACCTAGGTTTTTTTTTTTTTAAATGCATTGTTTTGTATTTCTAATCAAGTACTAAAAACCGCATTTTTCTACCTCAAGATCTTAAGCCGTTTTGAGGCTGGGCTCCAACCACTGTGTGGCCTGGTGCCAACTGCCACATCAACTGCCACATTATTATGCAGCTGAGAAATCTCTGACATCACAGATATGCACATTTTCAGATGACTCAGTTCACTGAGGGTGAATATTGTGAGAGGAGAATTGGAAGAATGCGCCAATATGAGAATTAGAGACATAGATCCTATTAATATAAGTCCACATAGCTAAGAAACAATGGTAAACACTGAAAAAAGCCATTTATAAGATAGTTCCCCTTTAAGCACATGTATAGTCAATTGGTCCTGTTGTTCAGCCTCACAATGCTATTTGATAGTAAATGTGTTTATATGTCCCACCCTCTGGCCTCTGAAGTTGCTAATTTCTTTTTAATTTGGGCCTCACAGGGTTAACCTCTTAAGCCCGAGATATACAGTAAAAGTGTATATTTTCAGCATTATGTTTGTTTACCAATTATTTTAACTGTTATTAGTGAAATATAAGATTATAGAAATCTCAGGGCATTGAGTCGGAAACCGGCGCATATTATTGACAGGAGGAAGTGGCACAGCCAAAAGTGAGTGTAGTCTTTTGAAGGAAGAGACTCAGGGCTTTCAAATTTCGAAAAACTACCCTACCCAGCTCACACCAGCCCCTGTCAATCATCTGACTTCTTGATTTACTTTTTAATTTCTCTTATTTTTTGGGATTATCTCCCACAAACCTGAACGTTATTGCCATAAAACAGAACGCAGTTAGTTTCTCTACCTTTCTGTGAACGTCTTGCAAAAAACGGTGTTGCAATATGATGAAAAATGGTGGAGAAATTTACATTATAAAAAAGATGGCAGAATTCAGTACTGTATCTACAAAACCTTCTGTTTAATCATCTTCCCTTTATTCATTTGCTTAGATTTTTCAGGTCTGGTCAATTTTAGCATGGTGTTATTTACAGTCAAAGATAATTTTTTTTTAAATAGAATTGATATTCTCCTTTGGTTCATTACAATTTACTCAAGCCTAGTAACAGACACACTATTTCTGACACTGATCCTATGTCCCTAGATTCAGATACCAAGAACATGCAAATGGACCATTTAAAAAAAAATTGTAAATGTTTATTCTACGTCCTTATGGAATGAGTGACATAAAAAAAAAAAAAAGTAAAAAAAAAAAAAAAAAAAAAAATTTTTTTTTATGGATGGAAGAGCCGCACATTGACGGGCAAAGAGCCGCATGCGGCTCGCGAGCCGCGGGTTGGCCACCCCTGGGATAGACAGAAGATTCATTTGGGGGGGGGAAAGGCCAAGGATCAGATATGTGACTCTACAATTACCAAAGGAGAAAGGAGGGATGGCAGTACCCAGTTTAGAAAGCTATTACTATGCAGCACAGCTTAGAACAGTAGCATGCTGGTGCAATGTGAACTATGAGGCCAAATGGAAAGATATAGAAACCAAAAGAGAGGGATTCCAAGTGCAGGCACTGATAGGAGATAGGGAGCTGTTCAGAAGACAGGAACAACTACTAGATCCAATTACCAGATTCACTATAAACATATGGAACACAATAGTAAAGAAATACAAGCTAGAAAAAGAATCTAAGATACTGAGATGGATAGCACACGACAACAAATTCAGACCAGGGATAGAAGACCATGGGTTCAAGAGGTGGGAACGGGGGTGTATAACAGCAATGTGCACGATGACAGAAGGAGGGGAGATGCAGACTCTACAGAAATTGAAAGAAAGATACGGACTAGAGAATAGGGACCACTTTAGATATTCACAGATTAGGGACTACTATAACAAGGAAATAAAGCAAGATAGAGACAAAGAACAGAATGGGGTAATTAAGATAATGGTAAAGTCATACGAAGGACGGAAGGGGAGGGTGATATCAGCACTATATCAGGCAATAATGGACAGTAAGGGAAATACAACATTGTATGTGAAAGAAAAGTGGGAAAGAGAGTTGGAAATAGAGATAACAGAGGAGGAATGGTATGACACATGTAAGACACAACAAACAACCACAGGATCAAGGATATGGAGGGAGTTTGGGTGGAAAAATATAATTAGATACTTTATAACACCAGAAATACAGGGCAATTACACACCAGCAAAGAAAACATGTTGGAGGGAGTGTGGACAGGAAGGGGCGAACCATACACACATATTCTGGGGATGTCAGAAGATAAGGCACTACTGGGAAGAGATAGGAGGGATAATAAATGAAATAATAGGATACGAAATACCCCAGGGAGGCCAAGTGTTGTATTTGGGGAATCTGTCACAGGAAGGAATCCAAGGGGAAGACAAATATTTGATTAAGATAATATCTTAATCAAATATCAATATTATTGATAGTGGCAGCCAAGAAAGCTTTAACTAAACTGTGGTACAAGGTAGAAGTGCCGACAAAGGATCAATGGATAGAGTTGGTAGAGGGGATACAGGAAATGGAGAGAATCACACATCTGCTGAGGCTGCAAGAAGAAAAGTTTGAATGGAAATGGGGAAAATGGGAAGAATACAGGAGGGGAAGTAACGACATCACAGAGGTTTGAAAAGGATACAAGGAAATGAATACAAATGTAAATAAATAATGCAAATGTAGAATGGACCGAAGGACCCATGTCACACTTTTTCTTTACTCATTTTTTGTCTATTTGTTTTAATTTATGTACTGTGTATTGTCTATGAATGTTGTCTATGTATGTTGTTGAAAAATGAAAATAAAAATTTAAGTTTAAAAGAAATAGTGTAAAATTGCCCAAATAGTGAAAGAAATAGGAAAATAGTTCCGCTTTAACTCATTACCCGCCAACAACAATTATACTCGTTATTGGGTGCCATCCTTTGAACGCCAACAACGAGTATACTCGTTATTTGATAGTTTTTCCTTTTTTCCGATTTTAATATTCTATTCAATGTCAGGGACCCGTATGTTGCCGTTAGAAGGCATACTGCGACCCGAGGGTGCAGTACCGGCCAGATCCTCCAAGGTGGCAGTATCGAGAGCGCAGTAAACCCTGTTCCAGACCCTGTGTTACACTCAAATGTCTCCGGGCGCAGTTTTCTGGGTCGGGCGAGTCGAATGGTTCTCCCGATTGCATTGAAGTGCATCAAATGCCCCCGATCCTTATGTCGTGGACCAGATGGAGATCAGATGGACCAGATGGCGATCAAACAATTGGAATATTATTTTTGGAATACTCCCGATCACAGGTAAGGACTATCTGATGTCAATTCTAGCTTGATTTTGCAATGTTTTTATACCGATCCAGCTGTTCAATACGAATGCCGTTACTGGCAATCAAAGAATCAGAAACGCCCCCCCCCTTTCATGCATTCATGATGAAACATAATACCTATTATATACATTTGATTTGGGAATAGTAGCGTGTCCAGGCAAGAAACACCAAAGCTTATAGTAGAATTCACGTATAAGGCTATAGCTCAGCCTTTCGGGAATTATCCCAGACCACTCTGAAATTATACTGATATTCACCAAGGGATAACGCTCGAACGTATGCATTGAAAAATTATCTCTTTTTTGCATCTTGGCTGGAAGAAAGTCACTGTCAAATGACCATAGTATTGTCCACATAGCTATAATATACAATATAGATATAGGGGCGGCTGGGTGGCGCATCGGACTAAGCGCTCGTCACCAACGCGAGACACTGGTATCGAATCCGGCTGTCAGCGTTGCCTCCGGCTTGGCCGGCCGTCATACTGGCTCAATTGGCAGAGTCAGCGGGAGGGAAGCCGGTGGGGTGGTATACTGGTCGTTGTAAACAGCAACTCCTACAGGTTGGTCAGGGCGCCTGCACAGCGAGGGAGGGAGATGGTGAGGGTAGTGTGACCTCCCACACGTTACACCTCACCAATGAGAGTCCGCGCTGGCAGGTGAAAAGATGCTGCTGGCTGTCTCCTATGTCTCGGAGGAAGCATCCGATAGACTTCAGGGCTCCCTAGACCGACCAGTGGGGGGCACATGCGATTAACGACCAGGAAGGGGAGGGGGGAATTGGCATAACGACTAAATTGGGATGGGAGTAAAACACAGAAAAACAGGAGGAGAAAAAGTGGATAAAAAAAATTATATAGATATAGCTCTACAAACAAGGTGACGCACTCCTTTTTAATTAGATTTTTTATGATCTTTTCCCCCCTTCTTTTTCCGTTTTTCTCCCATCCCAATGTTAGTCGTTATGCCAATTCCCAATCCCCTTCCTGGTTGTTGCGCCTACAAAGACAATACATGCGTGTGTGTTCCGGTGTGTGTGTGCTAACCGCTAAAACATTGAGGATATTTGCATGCCAATTAACCCATTCTCTGCCACCACTTTGACCATCCTAAACCATCCTCTGCCAGCGCTATTTGTCTATGGAGATGTTCACCTTCTTTGCAGGGCTATAACTTTTTAAATTGTATTGCTAAATTGACATTACTATGGCCCATTCAACATCAATTATCTATCGTTCAGGATGTAGTAACGTTTTACTTTTTCATTCACACATTCATACTAAAATACAGAGTATAAATATGTTTTTATCGTTTTCTGCAGTATTTCATAGAACGTGAGATATAGGCATAATATGAAAATATGAAATATTGATCTCAAACACGGCTTACGGCGTGATTGGCAGACAACGCATGGCGGAGAAACCCGCCTTAACACGTGATTGGCGGAGAATGGGTTAAAGACCTCTGAACAGGTCCTGCATTATTATTATTATTATTATTATTATTATTACCCCCTACCGTCGGTCCGGGAGGGCGGAGACTATCACATGCTTCCTCCAACACATGTGTACCCAGCCCACCGCTTCTTTTCACCTGGCAGCGCGGACTCTCACTGGGAGAGTGTAACGTGTGGAAGGTCACACTACCTCTCCCAGAGCCTTCCCTTGCTGTGCAGGCGCCCCGACCGAACTGTAGGAGTCGCTGTTTACAACGACCAGGACCCACCCTCGCCGGGTTTCCCACCCGCTAACACTGCCAATTGTGTTAGTATGGACGGCCAGCCAACCCGGAAGCACCACAGCTGGATTCGATCCCACGGTCTCTGTGGTGGTAGACAGACGCTTAGTTCGCTGCGCTACCCGGCCGCCCACAAGGTGACGCACTCCTATCTTTAAAGCGTGGCATAGCTACAACAGGACCCGGCTAATGGCTGGCGCAGAATGAGTTAAGACATGCTTAGGGGACCTCAAAGACCTATATTAACTAAAGGATTTAAATACATCCCCTTTAAGACTGAAATTGTGCAGGGGGGGGGGGGGGGGGTCATTGTATATAGTTTTCAATATAAAACTTGGTACTTTAGTTTCTTTTTTTTTTTTTACTTTGACCAGTCAGCTGGTTCTTTTTAGCGTTTATCGCTTTTTCGTCGCATTCATACTTGGTCAAGTTCGACCGACAGAAGCAGGCTGAAAGGGTTCAGATGGGGGGAAAGACACTCTGGGAAAGGCACGGCTGCCGTCCGGGATTCGAATGCGCTCAGCCCCAGATCCGCGCGAGCGCGGTTGTCCACGGCGCTGAAATAGCACTCGCGGTACGTGGTGAGCTACTGGAGCTCCCCGGTACTTTAGTTTCCATCAGTACTTTCTGAAGATTTTCCACACATTTTAACAATACTGTGATAATACTGCTAATCGTGATCATTTGTCACTATAATAGTGATGCGAAATTTTCATACCGTTACATCTCCACCCATGACGCATTCAAACTACAGAGGATTACAAAAGAGCACATTTTCTTTCTATGGATGCCAAGGTGACCGTCTCTCTAAACACCAAGCCACCCTGCTGCACCTATGGGTGCCAAGGTGACAGTCTCTCTAAACCCATCCGGTCCCCCTCAGCGACTCAGCACCATCTTGGTCTAAAATCCTACGGAAAGCCCTGAAGGTATATATTGTAGCCGTGATGCAGACGGGTTGTACAGAATGCCATGTAATACCTGAGGGAGATCCAGGGATCTAGCGAGGTCCAGTGAGTCCAGGAAAAGGGTGAAACTGGACGCATACACATTCTTCACCTGTGAAACCATTGAAAACAGAGGGCAAAAAACAAGATGAGAGCAAAAATCAGGGCAACTTTTAGGAGTAATTCCTTTTTTCACAGTTATGTAGCTGACTGGGTAGTTATGGAGCTGACTGGGTAGTTATGGAGCTGACTGGGTAGTTATGGAGCTGACTTGGTAGTTATGGAGCCGACTTGGCAGTTATGGAGCCGACTTGGTAGTTATGGAGCCGACTTGGCAGTCAGAGAACAAACCTCCTCCAGGCTGCAGTCGTTATCCTGGCACAGGATGTCAAGGAGCTCTACATCCACCTCTGGCTCTGGAAGCTGGCTGCTGGCTTTGCTCTGGTTACGACGAGATCTTCGCGTCGGGCATTTCCGGGAGTTCTTGACAACCGTTTCTTTAAGGAGAGGAAATCAATTGTAAAATAATGTTTTTACATGCATCCTACTTTTACTTAATTTGTAAAAATAATTCTTAAAACAAAGGTGAAAATCGTGTACTTTTAAAACCTTCTTCATAACATCACACAGCCAGGTTGTAGAGTGATGGTGGTGGTTGTTATATGACATAGATGATATAATTTCTATAGCACTGTTCTAGACATGTTACAAAAGGGTTGTAAAATTGTCCGGCAACGTGGCTATTTGGGTAGAGCTCTGGACTCATGATCAGAAGATCACCAGTTCAAGCCCCGGGCAAGGCAGTTGTCAGAAAGTGGTGTTGCTGTCCAGCAGGGAGCACTCTTTCCTCTGGACTTGGCAGTAACAATGCTCCCGTAATGGTATGATAGGGACACCGTACAGTGCCATCCTTCGGATGAAACGTTAAATCGAGGTCCCAACTGAATTTGGTTGTTAAAGAACCAAGGGTGCATGTCTATCACAAAGAGTAGGGGGTTTCTCGACAAATTCCCAATCAGGGCCACCTAATCACCCCTTCCTCCCTTAATTGGCTAATTCTGTCTCCTGCCATCACGCCATTGTGATGTGTGCCTGGTGTCAGAGTGTATGGCAGCCATTGAGCCCTTAGCCCAAGGTACACAGTGGTGGCGAAGGAGGCTATTGTAAAGCACTTTGAGTGTCTAAAAAGCGCTATACAAATGCAATGATCATATGCAAAAATAAAGTTAATAAAAAAAGATTTATATATATATTTTTTTATCATTCCATTTGGGCTGTGGGCGGTGTTTAACTCTTTGACGGCCACCAGCTTTCGCCATCTGCACTGTTTGGCGCCAGGGTTAATGACCATTTTAGCGATGTTTAATGCAGACCCATCGTGTGTTCTGTATTATAGCTATGGAGACAATAGTATGGCTCATTTTACAGGCATTGTTCATAGTCCATTACTGACTAATCAGTTAATTTCTACACACTGTAGTTTGTTACATGCTAAACATCGCCCATTTCCAAAATAATCCAGTCTTTTTCCATAGATTGTGAGATATGACACATTATATGCAATAAGCCCAAATCGTTCTGGTTGATCGCATGAAGCCCCAAACAGTGCCAAATCAAAAAGTATATACCATGTACATACGTGTCTTCACAAAATCATCAAGGGGGGTGGGGGGTAGTTTTAACTCAAAACTGTGATGCTTACCAAAAGTAAGTTTTACGTCCGGTAAACTACGACACTGTGATCGGTACAGAAGCCTGTTTTACGTTAGAAAAATACCAGCAGGGGCGGCTAGGTGGTGCAGTGGGCAAGGCGCTCACCACCAATGCAGGAGACGCTGGGTTCGAGCCCAGCTCTCCGCATTGCTATCAGCTTGGCTGGTCGTTCATACTAATACAATTGGCAGTATTAGGGGGTGGGAAGCTGATGGGTGGGGATCAGACGTTGTGGACAGCGACTCCTACAGGTCGGTTGGTGCGCCTGCGCACTAAATCACTGGGTAACATTATCACGTCTCATGGCTTCTCCTACCATTGTTATGCCGACGATACTCAACTCTTCCTCTCCTTCCCTCCCTCAGATATCCACCTCTCTGAGCAGATCTCGGCCTGTCTGTCCGATATCTCCGCCTGGATGACGACCAACCACCTCAAACTGAACCTAAGCTAAACAGAATTGCTCCGCCTGCCGGCCAAATCCTCCCCCCTAACCGACCTTTCAATCACAGTCGAGAATGCAGCTGTGACTGCGTCCCCGACCGCCAAGAACCTTGGTGTTGTCCTCGACGACCAGTTGAACTTCTCTGCTCACATCGCAGCGACGACCAGAACCTGCCGATTCCTCCTGAGCAACGTCAGAAGGATCCGCCCCTTCCTGACAAAAGAAGCCACCCAACTCCTCGTCCAATCAACAGTCATCTCCCGCCTCGACTACTGCAACGCACTGCTCGCTGGCCTCCCGGCCACTGCCACTAAGCCTCTTCAACTCATTCAGAACGCAGTGGCTCGCCTGATCTCAAACCTACCGAAGTCGGCCCATGTCACCCCACTTCTTAGGGACCTGCACTGGCTCCCCATTGTTGCACGAATCCGCTTCAAGGCCCTCGACCTAGCATACCGTGCGGCAAAGGGAACCACTCCCGCCTGCCTCCGGTCAATGGTCTCTAACTACACACCCTCAAGACCCCTACGCTCTGCATCTTCTGGCCGCCTCAGACCTACTCCTATCCAAGCTCCGGGAGGGTCATCAAAGAGAAGTCGCCTATTCTCAGTCCTTGCCCCACAATGGTGGAATGAACTACCCACCTCAGTTAGGACAGCCGAATCACGTCCAATCTTTCGCCGTCGACTAAAGACGCACTTCTTCAACCATTATCTGAATTAAAAAAAAATATTAAAATATCTAACCCTAACTAACCGTACTGTCATGCACTTGTCCTAATAAACTAACCTACACTGTAGCACTCAACACTTTGATGAACATTGTTGCTCAGCTGATAGAGTTGTGCCCTTCCCGATGGCTTGTCGTACAGAACTTGTAAGTCGCTTTGGATAAAAGCGTCAGCTAAATGACTAAAATGTAAATGCAGCAGAATCAGGAAGCGACGGGGGACGTGCCCTCCCACGCAGACCCCCGACGCTGAGAGATCGCGCTGTGCAGGTGAAAAGATGAGACGGCTGCTTCCTCGAGTACGGGAGGGGACACGTGATGTAAGGCTTCGTCCACATTGCAGCCGGCTTGTGGGAGGCATGGCCTAACAGCGTTCGAGACAGGGGAGGGTAGAATTGGACGATACGAAATTGGGATGGGAGAAAAATAGAAAATGGGAGAAAAAGTAGATAAAAAAAAATAAAAATACCAGCAGGTTACCTAAGATAGACCTTAGTCAGAAAGTATTCCAAAATGAATAAATCCCATGGCGATCGCAATTACTCGTGTATAATGGGCATGGCTACCATACGGGAAATAATAGCTCTGAGGCACCAAATCTTCCACCGATTGCTATGTTGTGATCCACTCCTAGGCGGAAACAGCTGGAGTGGATCACAAGACAAGTGATATTCCCAGTTCAAACGGTAGGCGATACTACCACCTGGTGAGATTCGATCGTCATTGCAATTCCAACATAGGCACGTAGAGGGCTCCAGCTGACCATATAGAACGCTGATCAAAGGAAAATATCAAAGGATCAAAACCCGAGTATACCCAGGTTTCTGGTGCTCAACGGTTGGCAAGATAACCCGACTTTACTCGGGTTTGGCCGTCAAAGAGTTAATGTCTGATGGAGTCGAATGAAGGCTTCTTGTCCTCTGCAAAAGCATGCAATTGGTCCACTGATGGATACATCTTGATATTTGTCTAGTCTAGTGTGTTCATTAGATGGGTGAAATCCTCTTTCAGTGCCTTCAGTGTTTTCTTAGGGAGTTAGCCTCGCTGGTATGCGCGCCATTAGCGTTAGCCACGCAAATTATATATATTTTTTTACTAAGAGGTTGGCAGTCGACTACGGCTCCTTTAGATAGATTAGTCGACTAATGGGGTCAGCCCTACTGGAATTAAAACAAGACGTGAGAGGCGGGGAAGCTTACTGAAGGGAGTCTGCAGCAGAGCGGTAGGGCAGCGCTTGATGAAGAACTCCAGCACACACAGCAGCAGCTGGAAAGACATGACCAGGTCGTCCTCCATCTGCAGAGCCGTTCCTGCTCAGAGGAGAGGGAATAAACAACACACGGCGTAAAACCTATATCCATGTCTGAGGATGGAGAATGTTCCCAGGGCTTTCCCTAAACAATGGTATAGGGGTGCAGCGCCACCATGTGGTAAAAAAGTATTTAAACTTTTTTTTTCAGTGAAAGCTTGGGACCAGCTTAGAAACGGATGCATCATTGTCTAATACGTGGTTGCTTTGTCCTCCATCCTCTGTACACACATGTGTTTGTGTTCAGTGTTAAACTATTGTGCAACCTTATACACTGTACTTAAACTTATTTTTTACTTATTTACCCTTATGTTTGCCATTTTATTTAAATTATGTCTCATCTTTATTGCAATTGGGGCAAAACCCTGTGTTCTCATACATACACCCATCTGAAAAGGATTTGTCCCAGAGACCCCTGTGTGATCATTACAACATTCACATGTAGCAGAATAGAAATAATAAAAGTGGCCATTGGTGACAAAAGTAAATAAACAAATATAACCTATTCTGGAAAGACTAAATGTATAAAGGATTATATTCATCCAGGCGTGATGGAAAAGAAAACGCTAGATTATCGATAGTATAATTATGTGTACTTATGCACGCTATAGAGGCGGGCTGAAAAATATATTCTCTCATTTCCTCATCAGCGATCACAGCCACACACACACACACAGGGAAAAAGCTTATATCTCCGTGAAAACAGGTCTGATTATCCTAAGACTGGTAAAAATAGATTCCTTACCTGAGATCAGATGTTATCCAAAAAGATTATTCCAATTCCTGATCGCCATTCCAAATATCGATCACGCTTATTGATTACAGTGTTGGTACTGTAAATACATAATCGACGCCGTTCTGATGGCCGGTGATCACTTGGTCTCTTCAGTTGGCCTTGAGGGGAAAATAAAATGAGGAAACTGACCACTCCCCCTGCATCAGTCTAAACTAATGGGGTGCAGTTACACAGGGAGAGACGATAGGGGGCGGTATCTTCCCAATTGAGCTCAGAGAGACTCTGCAGCACTAACCCGAGGCTTGATTGATGAAATATGAATTCAAATTGCCAATAAAAAAAAATACGGCAAACAAACGATATATGTCGTTGGCGGCACTCAACTGGCGGCATGAACTAACGACTTATAGCGTTGGTGGCATCCAAAGTGTTAAAAAGGTATTGTGGTGTGGGGATTGCTGGTTTGAGCAAACAAACCTGCCTTGGGTCAAGCTAATCAGATGTGGGATCAACCACACTTGACCTGGGTCAAGCTAATCAGACCTGGGATCAACCACACCTGTCCTGGGTCAAGCTAATCAGACATGGAAGCAGGTGTGGCTGCGCACCTGTTACACATTGCAGTAATCAGTGAGCACATGTTAAATTAGCCATCCTCACACACACTGAGGAGAGCCTTTGTCATGACATCATATCTGCTCCTGGTTTGTTATATCTTGCGACTCTCTTCAATAAACCGGTATGTATTCACTAGGGCTGTCTTAAATACTTCGAAGCTTCGTTCAATGGCACAAGCTTCGAACATTAAAAAAAAATCGAAGTTGGGGAGCTCCAGTAGCTCACCGCGTACCTCGGACGCTATTTCGGCGTCGGGGACAACCGTGCGCGTCACGGATCTGGGGTACACGAGTTCGACTCCCGGACTCGCCGTATTTTCTCAGAGTGTCTTTCCCCCGATCTATACCCCATTCAACCCGTTTCTGTCGGTCATGCTTGACCAGAAAAAGCGATAAACGCTAAAAGAACCAGGGGAGCTCCAGTAGCTCACCACGTACCGCGAGTGCTATTTCAGCGCCGTGGACAACCGTGCTCGTCACGGATCTGGGGCTGAGCGAGTTCGAATCCCGGACTGCAGCCGTGCCTTTCCCAGAGTGTCTTCCCCCCCATCTGAACCCTTTCAGCCTGCTTCTGTCGGTCGAACTTGACCAAGTATAAATGCGATAAACGTATAAAAGAACCAGCTGACTGGTCAAAAGTTTATAAAAAAAAAAAAAAATCGAAGTTTAAAAAAAGAAAAATAATGTATACAAATATTTTCAAAAAAAAACATTTCAAATTTTTTATTTTATTTTTACTTCGGTGTGTGTGTGTGTGTGTGTGTGTGTGTGTGTGTGTGTGTGTGTGTGTGTGTGTGTGTGTGTGTGCATGGGGCCATTGGGTGGGGCCAAGGGGACAAATACCCTGGAGGAAAGTAACCCAGCTCAGCACTGCCCAAATTATATCATCCCTGTAACTGAGGGGTACAATTCCCTGACTGTATTGATAAGTATGGTATCATTAAACCACTACCGCTTTATGTACTTTAATTACTGGCCATACAGTACATGATATATAAATATGATGAACACTTCCCACAATAAATCGGTTCCACACAAAGTTATAATTAAGTATTTATTGCAGCAAAAGGTACATAATATACTTCTCTATTATACTTTGGATGCACTTGTAAGGCAAAGGAATGTGCGTAGGCAAATCAATAATGAATGTCCATTCTCTGGTTACGCAGGAGGTAATTATACGACCTGAATCTTAGGGAATTATATCTATGGTGCACTGGTAATATATAGCGGGAGATACTGAAGGGTCCCCCCGGTTGTAAGCCAGCAGGGGTAGAGGATCTGTCGGTAGTAGAGAGTCTGGTCAACGATGACTAAGGAGACTCCAAGTACAGGAGACGGTGCAATAGTCTCTTGATCCACAGACGAATACAGCTGTTCTCCGTAGACTGTAGCTCCACAGTGAAGAAAGCTAGCCTGCCTCAGGCTCTCTGAGGCGCAGACTCGACGTGGCTCCTCACAGGGTAAATCCCACACACGTGTAGGCGTCGGCGATTCTCCGCTCCATAAATCACAGGACCAAAACAAATATAATCCAGCCGTAAATGGCTATGCAGTCGTCGGGTAGATTAATCCAGTGTACATGTCCACACGGTCCTCGTCTAGGTCTCCTCGGGTGAAAGCGCCATGAAAGCAGCCCAGCCTGGATAAGCACTCTAGCTGGTACGAGGAAGCGTTGGTGATGCTGGTCACTGTAGAACTTTAGCCGCACGATACACTATACACAAATAGACTATTACTGACTTAATAGAAATATGTCGCACTCGACGGTATAGCGCCAAACTCTGACAATTCAGTTATTAATTCGCACGCGGTCTCAATGCTCTCTTTGGGGCCAAACAGGCCATACTTCACCGCACGGAGTATCGTGGGTGAGGCTTCAACTTTAGTTCCTAAGCGCTTCTGTATTCACCTGCGCCATATTTATATGCACGGCGAACAATCTAGTGCCAGCCTCATTTCTGTCTCGTATTCTTGGGCAAGGCCGGGCATGTACAGACATGTCTTGACGGTGGCTTTGAACCCGACTCTGGAGGCATGGCCCTGGCGCCTGTGGACCGCTGTCCAATAGGAGAATGAAATATTATGGTCTGTACTAGGCTAAAGGGATATTCCGTGTATATGTACAAGGAATATACAAGGGATATCAAAACGATATACAAATACTATGCAATATATATCAATCAATAAATATATATATTCGGTTTAATCTGATCCTTTGTAACAATCACTATTGCCTGTTTGAAGGATATCATCCTCAAAACACATATACACCACCTACACGCCTATTCTCAGTCCTTGCCCCACAATGGTGGAATGCAACTACCCACCCCAGTTAGGACAGCCGAATCCCATCCAATCTTTCGCCGTCGACTAAAGACGCACTTCTTCAACCATTATCTGAAATAAAATTTAAAAAAATCTAACCCTAACTAACCTTACTGTCATGCACTTGTAGGTTAATAAACTAACCTACACTGTAACACGCAACACTTTGATGAATATTGTTACTCAGCCGATAGAGTTGTATCCTTCCTGATGACCTGTCGTACAGAACTTGTAAGTCGCTTTGGATAAAAGCGTCAGCTAAATGACTAAATGTAAATGTGAATGTAAATGTCTTGTAGAATTCCACACATAAGAAAGAAAGATACTGGGATGAATAAACAAAATAGGAAATAAAATGTAGAAATGCATGCAATACATAAATAAATATGAATCTCCATATATGAAATAGAACATTTAGATAAGGTGCTACTGAGATGTTTTGGTGAGTTCTTTGTTTTTTTGTGGAAGTAGCCCTTCTTAAAAATGCATGAACATTCACTGATAATTGGTCTGTAGTGGAGTCTACAAGGTCTACATTGCCAGACCATGTAGAATCCGGACCTTGTAGACTGACATAATTCTGTGCATAGTTTAGTCCAGTGGTTCCCAAAGTCGGGGTCGCGGCCCAGGTGGGCCGCGAGATGATTAAAAAAAATAAAAAATTAAATTTAAATTTTTTTTTTATTTTAATTTTTTGTCAGGCCACTGAACTTAGAAGCAGGCCAGGACAGTGTTTCTAGTTGTATTCTAAAATGTGACTATATGGTTTTATATTAACTTAATAAATAAACAAAAACGAAAAATCTACTTATTTCAACGAACATTTCAAACTAAATAACAGATTATGCACATAAAACGCTGAAAACAACCGAAGCAACAATAGTATTTTAATGAGGCTATTATTATTATCATTATTATTTTGCAACAAGTTAGCCCTCTCATAAATAGCACATATAAATGAATAACTAACTTGAGCTAACTTAATAGGATTGAAGTGATATTTGGCTTAAAAAATCGGTCGCCTGGCAAAAAAAAAAAAAAAAAAAAAGCCTGCCGATGTGCATTGGGCCACGGCTCTCTGACGCCTTATTTTCTGGGCCCTGGCCTGAAAAGTTTGGGAACCCCTGGTTTAGTCTACACAGGCCATATTTCAAATAATCAAAATCTTACTTCATTCATCTTAAACATTCTTGATTTGGGGGATTGGTAGTTCCCATGAAATCTGAAGTTGTTCAAACGACAACAGCGATCCACCTTGAATTAAATCACACTGTGTTGGCTGCGTCACAGTCACGAAAGGGGCTACTTAATTCATTAATCCAATCCACTTTATTTATAGAGCACATTTAAAAACAATAAAGTTTACCAAAGTGCTGTACAAGTCCCACAACATAAGATAAAAAAATAAAATTATACATATAAAAAAAGAACAATTAATTTTTTTTTTATTCGAAGCTTCGAAATAAAATCGAAGCTCGGCCCCGAAGCTTCGATTGCCAAAAAAAAATCGAAGGTCAGCCCTAGTATTCACCATCATCTCTGCCTGTGTCTGTGTCGAGAGCCCTGTAAAGTACCACTTAGATGGCGTGTGGCAGGGTCTACTGCTACAGGTGTTATACCAACCTGTATAACTTCAGTGAAATTAGTCACTTAGTGGCAGTTGTGTAATAAACGTTAACCTACCTTTAGCCAACAGAAACAATGTCCAACAATATCGCAAGGTCTCCTTCTCCCTTTAAAACGAGACATTAAACAGTTACGATACGTACCAACGCCATCACTGATAACATTTATCACAATTAAGTCAAATTATATTACTGAAAAGAGAAGTGACAATGCTTCCAGCTGATGAGGTCTTTAACTTACTTGCCATCAGACGCCAGAGCAAAGATTTTGTTGCATGTTCTGAAACAAAAACAGATGACCAATAAATATATTTGATGTTAATAAAATAACCTTTTACTAAATTGGATGAATTGATTTCTGTGTTGCAAATCTATATATAAGAACCAATACTGCTACTACCAATACAACTATTGCTGCTACTACTAGTAGCAGCAATAACCTGAAGGCAGGCAAACGGAACACCTGGGATCAACTTTGTACTGCCATAATCGGGTACCGTTGGCCACTAAGCAATTCTGGTGGAGAGATTTAGGGATTAAATGCCTTGCTCGTGGTCAATTCAATTTGATTCAGATCAACAGCATTACTTTACTTTATAACAAAAATGTGGTTGATTTGCACATTTGAATGGAATACCTTCAAATTATGAGCTTTACGTCTCTAGCTAATGCAGCTGCCACAAACATTAATGCCGTAGAGGACATTTGACAAGAAGACACAAGTTAAGACTGTGCTGCCATCTAAAAAGGCCTTAGCGCAGGTAATCTTGACAAAGTAGGTGTGGTACTGTGTTGTATTGCCATCACTCACTTCTCAAACCTCTGGTAGAGAGCCAGAGACATGTCATACTTCTTCTCCAGGCGTGCAATGGCAGAATCCACCCGGGTGCTTATTGAGTCCAAGTTCACATCCAACTTCCTCACCAAATCCAGGAACTCCTTCACACTTAAAAATGTATGAATTAAGAATGATAAAAAGAATTATGGAATAAATAAATACATGCAATTGATAAATTACTAAATGAATAATTAAAGTTAATAATAAATTAATAAATGGTGCTGGGGGGGCAGGTGGCGCACGGAGATTACGTTCGTCACCAACACCGGGAGACACTGGATTCGCCTGTTCGAATCCAGCTCCCGGCGTTGCTATCAGCTTGGCTGGCCTCTCACACTGATACAATTGGCTGTATCAGAGGGTGGGAAAGCTGAAGGGTGGGTCCTGGGCGTTGTGGACAGCGACCCCTACAGTTCGGTCGGGGCGCCTGCTCAGCAAGGGTTGGAACTAAGGAGAGATAGTGTGGCCTCCCACACGCTACACTCTCCCCGGTGAGAACCTGCGCGGCCAGGTTGGCCTGCCGGCAGGCTGCACTAGCATCAAAAGGAAAGCATGTGACAGTCTCCGGTCTCCCGGACCAACAGTAGGGGAAAGTACGCAACAACCAGGAGGGGTGGGATGGGAGAAAAATCGGGAAAAAGGAGGGGAAGAAAGATAATAATAAAAAAAAAATAAAAAATTGTGCTATAGATTAACATTCAGCCACTAGATGTCGCACTAGACTAGAGCACCAGCATGTCATTAATCGAATCAGGTGCGTTCCACGTTGGGAAATGGGAAGTAGGGAGGGGATACATGCACAACATGTAAACAATAACATTCATTGTGGACCTGCCAAAGTCGAATACGTCAATGCATTGGTATTGGGCCGTTATTGAAACACTCAATGGGATATAGGGCTATCACTTTTTGTTCTAAAATCTAACTATAAACTGGTGAGATGTTAAAATATTCTAAAAGTGACAATGTGAATTCAAAATTGGGGTTAGCAGTTAGCGGTGGGCAAGTTATCTATTAACCAATTCGCGGCCAACCACATATATATATATGTGATTGGGAGCCAGCGCTTGACAGCCAACCACGTATATATACGTGATAAGCTTGTTTTTGTTTTTATTCCATTTTAATATCCCGGATGTTGTCACGGAGTTGTATTTTGTCTGGAAAAGGCATATTGGGACTCCGAAAGTGCAGTACCGGCCAGATCCTGGTATTGGCGCTGTCTCGAGAATGCAGTTTCCCCTGTTGCAGACCGGTTGTCACTTTTTTTTCACTCCGGGTTAGCTTTTCTGTTAGCCTAAAGCTATGGCTTCACCAGATCGCCTGGAATACTTTTTGCGACGCCGAATTCAGTATGCAGTAAAGGAATATAGTATCAGCCAATGGACATATCGATCCATCAGATGGCGATCAAATAACTGGGAAATTCTTTTTGGAATCCAACCGGCCACAGGTAAGAGCGATTTGACGTCAATTTCAGCCTGATCGGGCCTTGTTCTCATAGCCATCCACCCGGTCAGCGTATGATGTTGCAATAACGAATGCAGTTATTGGTAATCAATCAGAAACGACTCCCCCCCCCCCCCTTTTATGCATTCAAGGTGGAACATGATACCGATCATATGCATTTTGATTTTTAACTCTAGCTTGTGTAGGGCCGAAACGCCAATCGATTTAACGTTATTAGCTTAGCGCCCTATAACTAGCTTTGCAGGAATTACCCCAGACCATTCCGGTATATAGTTCATGTTCACGACGCTATAAAACGGGAACGTATTAATGAAAAAAAAGATTCTTATTGAAGGGAAGGTTTATACTGTCAATTGACAATGACAATGGACACATAGCAATAATATAAAATATAGATTTAGCTCTACAAACAACCTCACGCACAGTGAAAACTTGTAATGAAAAGCTGGCCTCAAGCTGGCCTCATAGTCTAATCCCAATGGCCCCGAATGTGTTAACACATTCTGTGCCAAAAACAGAAAATTACATGTTTGCTCGACAAGCGTTGAGTGCCAAAAACGAGTGTTTTTGGATCTTTTGATATTTTTACTTTGATCCCCGCTCTACAGACTTGCCCAGGAGCGATCTGCATCACTGTGTGTGGCACATTCACATACATTAGAACTGCAATGCTGATAGACTATCACCAGGTGGCAGTATCGTCTGTGTCTGAACTGGAATGGCTTGGTGTTGATAGTGACCTTTTCTTTTTTCTTGGTAGGGGCCCCTCCTCCTCCTTGAACATAGATTCACATTGATCGGCCCAAAATTCCGTTGCCTAAGCGTATTTGACCATCGAAACGTGTATAGACATATACACTGGTAATCGCGATGGCGATGGGATCACTTGGAATTCTTCTTCTTGGAATACCTTCTGGCTAAGGTAAGGTACATTCTATGTCTATTTTACAGAATCTGAAACGTGTTTTTCTAACGATCACAGTTCTGTGTTTCACCGGACGAAAAACATGCTCGGCAAACACGATCACAGTTTTGAGTTAAAACGACCCCCCCCCCCATGATGATTTTGTGAAGGTACATATATACATGCATATACCTTTTGATTTGGGAGTATTTGGGGTTTCAGGGGATCAACCAGAACGGTTTGGGCTTATTGCACATAACACGTTTTATCTCGCGATCTATGAAAAAAGACTGGATTATCTTGGACATGCGCAATGTTTAGCGTGTAATAAACTACAAACTACAGCATGTGGAAACAAACTATTATTCCCATGTTGCACTACAAGTAATGTTTGTCAAAATGAGCCACACCATTGGGCCCTGTTCCTCGTACCTGGCTAACTGAGTTAGCCGGATAATTTTCAGGATAACTTGACTTAAGCCAGACCTTTCCGTTCCCCGACGTGCGATTGTCTAAATCACTATGGCAACAGATCAAAAAGTTTTAACCTGGTCGAGGGCAGGGTTAAGTTCAGTTAGCTGGATAACCTGCATGGCCACGCCCTCGCAAAGAAATGCCAGCTCCCTTCCTGAAAGAATTCTCACAGTCTAGATCCCATTATACCATTCTGAATTACGTTTTTGTGCTTCATAGAGGGGGCTTTTGAAATGTAAAATAATATACCTAAAATGCTGATAATAAATCATATTCAGCCTATGGATTTACTTTGTCCTCCTAAATAATGCACGTCATAGTTATACGGATACGGCGCTCGCGAAACACACTATGTGGTTATTTTAATAACTGAGCATTGCAAATGTGAATCCCGCTGGGATATTTTTAATGAATGAAACCTATCGGGCGTTTGGCTCTGATTCGTTTCATATTCTCCACGGTTTATGTATTTGCTTAACGGAGCGCCCGGATTGTGTTTCATTCAAGCATAAATTGAAGCATCTTTATCTGTGGATTGTGGATATGCATTACGAGGAATCTGAATCTGTGGAGTGTTGAATTGTATCACTGTCACTCACACGTTATTGTGATATTGTAACTGGGTTTAAAATATGAGGAGATGCGCAGTTTGATGGATTTGATGACGTGACGACGACGTGACTTGATAAATTGAATGAGCTTTTGACATTTTGATAAATGAATGAGAAAATGCATTTCTGTTCAAGCACGTTATCTGATGATGAACATGAGGTGTCACTGGTATAAACCAAAGGTTAATCAATTCAATGCATGTATGGATGATGTCCGAAACAGATTAAACCCTGATTAATAGTGAAACTGTATAGCCTCCCTCCAAGCCTCTCTGACACGTTATTTCGGGGGTCGCGCCTTGAAAACTTTGGGAACCATGTATTTATATAGTACATGATACTAAGCACATACAGTACAGATATCCTCATAAGTATCTATTAATTCGTATCAATTAGATACTCTTTGAGCTTTTTCTTTCTTTCGCTGTCCCAATTCTCCCCTCCCCTGTCTTGAACGTGGCTCGCATATGCCCCCCACTGGCCGGTTGTAGGGAGGATAGAAGCCTTGCATCACGTGTCCCCTCCGATACACGAGGAGGCAGCCTGTCACATCTTTTCACCTGTCAGCGTGGACTCTCATTGGCGAGGTGTAATGTGTGGGAGGCTCACACTACCCCCGCCATTTCCTGTCTCTGCTGTGCAGGCGTCCCCCAACCGACCTGTAGGAGTCGCTGTCCACAACGTCCAGATTACCACCCATCGACTTCCACCTGCTAACTCTGCCAATTGAGTTAGTATGACGGCCGGCCCAAGCCGGAGGCAACGCCGACAGCCAGATTCGAACCCGGTGTCTCTTGCGTTGGTGACGAGCGCAATGTCCGCTGTGCCACCCAGCCGCCGCGTATTGTACCCATTCTGCAATCTGTTAATAAAGTTTTCAATCAATCAATCAATGCCGTTAGAAAATCAGGATTTCTGCGATCGACACCTGCTGTCTTTTCAGGTGAGGCGGCCGCGCGCAATTATCCTGAGTATCAAGTCTGGTTCGAATTAACTAGACTGAATCAGCGTTCGAGGAACAGGGAAAGCCTGGATTCAAACATCGGGTTAATTGAATCTGGATAATGGGACTTTTGATCGACTTAGTTGAACCAGGTACGGGGAATAGGGCCCATGTCTCCACAGCTATAATACAGAACACACACAGCTTCGCAAACATAGTGAAACGGAAACCACGCAAACGACTATAAAGTAGGGCTGGGCGATATGGCCTAAATATGATATCACGATATTTTCTGACCTTTCGGCGATACACGATACACATCACGATGTTTTTCTTTTTTTCCCCAAACAATTCATTATGAGGCTTACCAAGACAGTATTTGAGTTTGCAAGCTAACATTAAAGACTAAATAAAATACCCATGCATTTAGCATTTTTATATTATATATTAGATTTAGATTATTGGATTATTAGATTATATATTGCATATATTTAGCAATGAGATATTATATGATTTAGATATGAAATATGATTAATTGAAAATGGGGGACCCTGATGTAAACAAGACGAAAGACATTCTCTGGTCTGCATCCCCTTAACAATTGTATGTATTGAGCTGTACTGTACCCATTCTGCAATATGTTAATAAAGTTTTAAATCAATCAATCAATCAATCAATCAATCAATAGCATTTTAGCATTTTTATGAAACTACTGTATATTTGTATGTCTCTAAATGTTTTGATGAATTGAAAATGGAGGACCCTTATGTAAAAAAGCCGAAAGTCTTTTTCTGGTCTTCATCCCCCAGTCCACTGTTGTTGTATTGAGCTGTACTGTATTGTACCCATTCTGCAATCGTTAATAACGTTTTCATTCATTCGATCATTCAGCCGGCAACAGAATAATTTTGATTGACAGTCGAGTCTGCCAATTACGTCACACCGCTTACACCCGCCCTGCTGTTCTTAGCACCAATCGGCAAGCGCTATGCGTTTTTTACTTCCGCCATTGATTTTGACGAGAGCTGAGCTCAGCTCAACGACAACAACAGCTGAGCTCCCCGCGGCCGACGAGTGATTACCAGCGCACCGCAGCATGACTAAACGAGCCATAATGATTTTATTGCAACGAATGTTATAATAAAAGCCTTTCCATACATCTGTCTGATTGAAAACTTTATTAACAGACCGCAGAATGGTCATGCACAACTCAGCACGGGCTGAGATATGAACAGTAACGCTTGCTATCTATGTCGTCATCGGACGTTGCTATGTTTGGGTAAATACGCTAATGTTATTGAACATGTAACTATATAACGCTAATGCCTCAAAACGAATGCCTTTGTTAATAATAAGTAGTAACTTTGATGCAGTAGTGACTAGTGTGTGTGGGGGCGGCGTTGTTCAAAAGTTTGAACGGGTGTGGACCAGATTGACGCGACACAATCCTCTTGGGCAAAACATCACGATATCCACGATACGTTAAAAAAGTGTATCGTTAATGAACTGTACCCGATATTTATATAATATCGTCATATCGCCCAGCCCTACTATAAAGCTGGCATTCTAGCGGTAAAGATAAGCGATTCGCGTTTAATTTCAACACTATAATCTAGCTACGTCCTTATGATCCAAAAAGGTTGCATTTATTTTTATAGGTGACGTATTTTTTAATTGCCAGCACGGACAGTAATGCACGCAGGGACAATAACGGCGCAAACAGACCAGTCGCGCACTCAGGCACTCGCGGGTTCCGTGCGAGATTGCGCGCATGGCCTGGCACACCGAGTCCGACTTCAGAGCGGGCGAAAGCGCACGGAGGAAGGCACATTTACACTGGAACAGCTGTAAATGCTATAGTCTATATGCGAAGTCAGTCCCCGTTTGAAGATTTTTTAAAGATTTCCAGTTCCAGTGTTCTATTGTCCATTTTGCATGTATAACCAGTTATTATACAATTAATTAGAATGTGAATGGTTTATTTGTATTGGGAAAGATACAGACACATTAGCTGGTTGAACAATATCTATATGTGTGGTAATAATGCAGATATTGAGTGTATTTCTGTGAAAATGTGTGTGGCGCATGCCTCTGAATCCAACCAAAGCGAAAACGATCGCTTCGACCCTGCGCGCCCACGTGCGGCCGGTGGGCACAGCTACGTCCGTTAACATGGGAGCAGTGTTTCTTACAGGATTTTGTGAGACTGGTGGGTGAACCTCGGCCCCTCTATATTTAAAACAAATATAAAAAAAATTATAAAACTGTGGCGGGACCAATTGGACTGTGGCGCGCGGTCTAGGTCATTAATGGGAAACACTGTGGGAGCAAAAGTGAGGCGCTGGTCACCCGCCCGCGTGAATGCTTTACCCAACGCAGTTGTGCGATTTGCAAATCTGATTGGCCACTGACGTTTCTGGTCATGCGACATGTGCACCAATCGTGTGACTGCAAGTTCTTTCGCCGGTTAAGCTTAGGCACTCTTTCGAAGTCGGTTAAGGTTAGAGTTTGTCTTGGAGCGTGACGGCAAGTTCTTTCGCCGGTTAAGCTTAGGCACTGTTTCGAAGTTGGTTAAGGTTAGAGTTTGTCTTAGAGCATGGCGATAGAACGCCAGGTGCTTTGCAGGCTGTTCGACGCGGAAATGGGCAAAGACACAGCTCGTCACGCTATTGGGCGCACATGTCACATGACCAGAAACGTCAGTGGCCAATCAGATTCGTAAATCGCACAACTGCGTTGGGTAAAGCATACACGCCACCCGCCCGCCTGCCTGCCTTAACGCACGACTGGTGTGTCAGGGCTGTAATGCACAGACAGTAACGTTCACAATACGATTTTGTGTGACATTCATTGTGCCCGCCCCCCCCCCCCCCCCCCTGATCCTCCAATCACAACTGTTGCTTCCTTCAGACAGGGGGAAAAAAGAGGGGGCGGGGCATTGTCAATTGACAGTATAAACCTTCCCTTCAATATGCTATAAAGAAATATTTTTTAATCGATACGTTCCCGTTTTATAGCGTCGTGAATATGAACTACATACCGCAATGGTCTGGGGTAATTCCTGCAAAGCTAGTTCTGTATCGTAGCGGCTCTTGCTCAGCGTCACTCACGCACTGTACCTCGCTTGTGCACGCGCACTGAATAAAATTCCACAATGTACCTTTATATCCCAATATTCGTCTGACCACACCCCCATCAGCTTACCCTCATAAGCAGGTGTGTGGCCACCTACTCGCCTCCTTCTTCGCTTCACCACAAGGAAGTGCCTTTGGTAGATCCCCACTTGACGAGGTTGTTAGGAGAAAGTTGGAAAACGAGAGATACGTTGACATCATATCTTTATTTTCTCTCTCACTATATTCGAGAAAATACGGCGATATTGTCTTCGTACTGGAGTGTCTGGAAGATGATGATCATTCTACACCTCCGCCGGTTTTTTCGTATTGGGAGTTCACGCCGCTACATGCCTCCCAACTGCAGTCCTCATTGCTGCGGCTGGTTGGGGTAAAACTCTCCAGCGACACAGCTGGACTGTAGGACGCGCCGCTGTTGTGAGAAGCGGTGGGTTCCAGGTTTGGTGAGTAATGTTTGCTTGCAAGCTCCGCTTGTCTGTTAGTGCTATGGGGGCTAGCTGACAATGTTTACGAAAACCGGCCCCAGATTAGGGTCCTTTGTTCAGCCTTTTAGGCGACGGCGGAGGATCTTGGTTTGAAGCCCATTATAGCAACTAGTGGGCCACGACCAGTAGAACTGGTGATCCCAGGATCTCTGGACACGTGGGTACTTCTGTCACCGTATAGGCCCCGTCTTTCATATGCAAATGAGAGTATACCCTAAACGAGGAAATGTGGGCATGGATGATCGTTATCGGAAAATCCATGTTCAAGTCGGCTACAGCCCAGATGGGACTTGTGCTGGCTCCGCCGGATGGTAAAATCACTGTTGTAAAACTGTGTTAACATCTCGTTTCTCTTCTCTCTTAAAAGGTGAGGAGGGTTTCAGAACGGCGGCCTGTCTGAGTGTGGCTTGTTATATCGTTGTGTACAAGTTCAGGTGATAGCTGCTTAGCTTGCGTGCTAGTTGTGGCCTACCTGTTAGCCAGTCAGCTGTTAGCTGCGGGCGCTAGCCTGTTGTGTCACTAGGCTAGGTAACGTTAGCTTGCTGCTATCGGCCGAGAGTGGCCGTTAGCTTAATGCTACACTGTTGAACGTTCTGAGACTAGTTCAAGTTTCAAGTTTCTTTAATAGTTGTCATACAGAAGTACAGAATACTTTTATACAAAATGCTTCTTACTGTTACGCTCCAGAGACTGTGCAAGACAAGATAAGTATGAAATAAAATAACATAGTATAGCATGTAAATTAGAAGTAAAAAAAAAAATTAGGTCAGTGTTCAGTATAGACATATGTACAATGTTCGATGCAGAATAGACGTAACTGACTATAACATGCTTTAAACACTCTGACTATGCTCACGGTAGGAAGGGTCTTGACTAGAGTTGTTCCGATACCGATACTAGTATCGGAAATGCCGCCGATACTGCCTAAAATGCTAGTATCGGTATCGGCGAGTACACGTAAATTCTAGCCTCCGATCCCATGATGTAATTTATCTCCTGCCGAGTCCTGCGGAGAGTGAGGATTATAAAATGAACATGTTTTAAAGTGTGATGCTGTGTCATTTTAACAGCAGATACACTTTCTTAAATTCCATTGTCCCCGACAGTGCGGTGTGACGGGGAGCTCGGACGGGAATCGGGATGTGTTTGGCTGGTGTTATGATAGCATTAGCTGGAAAGATAGCTAGTTGGAACAACATCCGCTTTTAACGTTACATCAAATCAGATGATCGCCTGTCCTTTCTCCAGGACCTAACACTGTCCGTGACCGTCTATCAACAATAATGCACCCACGGTGAATTGTATTTAAGTTAAGTAGCTACGGACTAGCGTTAGCTGACTATTACTAACGTTATCTTAATGTCGATGCGGGAAGGCGAGCTAGGTCAGTTAGCTTAGCTTGATAACGTTACCGTGTCTAAAGTTGGTGCTATTCACATAATCCAGCAATAATGGCTGCAGACCTGCAAGCAAAGTACAGCAAGTGCCAAAGGATAAGAGTCTGAGGCGGAGTTTCAAAAGAGAATGTTGAATATTTATTTTGCATCAAAAACCACAACATGAACGTTCTATCTGCCACTAGTTTACAGACTGAATAGGGTATATCTGCAGAGCCACTGAGTAGCGAGTGCAACACCGTTTAATGTCCGTGTGGATCATTGGAGTAGGGTATATCTGCAGTGCTGCAGCCCATACTCATTGATTAATGATACTAATACAAATCTATACAATCACCTGTTGTTGAATAAATACCATACGTTCTAGTTATTACTAAAAAACAGTATAACAGTATCTGAAAAAAAAAAAAAAAAAAAGTATAATGTATATAATTTTTTTTTAATTTTTTTTTATGCACTGGTATCGGATAAATATCGGTATCGGCCGATACCCAAAGCTTAGGTATCGGAATCGGATCGGAAAGGGAAAAATGGTATCGGAACATCTCTAGTCTTGACCAGACCTTGAACACTTCTTTCTTTCCCTTCTAAATGTTTTGTAAATAACGATGTTTTCCAAAACGAGTGTTGCTGCACTACATTTAGGATACGATGCGAGTTATGTGTGAATTGTCTTGTCACTGGTATTTAGCTTCTCCATGCAAATCGGGTTGTTTGTTACAGATGTGAAAATGATCTGGTTTGTTGTGTTGAGAAACATCATGTGTGTTTATGTACCGTGTACTCACAACTAAGGGGGTTAAACTAACCTATAAAGCTATGCTTAGTGACATATGAGTGAAGAATGAATTCTTTTCTCAGCCTGTAATGACAACAGTGTGTTCACATATTAACAGGTTACCTGTTCGACTGGCCGTATTAAGGGTAAAGTAGGAGGGGTGTTTTCCCCCCGGTTCCCTGGGGACTTCCTCACCCTCCTCTCAGACATGTTGTTACAATATATTGTGTCATTGTGTGGTGGGATACGATGTAACCCTTAGCTTGATTGCTGGGGTTGTGCTAAAATTGCTTGAGGAACTGTATTTTCCTAAAAGAAAAGATTGTTTGGTCACTTTTCGTGTGTGCTTAGCAAGGCCTGTGGCCGATACTAATCGAGAATTATGTATTCTCTCATTATGAAAAACGGTGTTCCTCTGTAGAGTGTTTTTGCCATTTTTTGTAGGTGATAATGGGTTGTGTGTGTCGTGTGACCTACAACTGGGTTGGGTTGGCCACAGAAGCACATGTGTAAGTCTGGTACAGGGGCTCTTGAGAGGGCCCCCTCTATTCTGTGTTTTTTCCTTAGTAAAAATCAGATAGCAGGTTAGCACATGCGCTGTGTGAAGCTGTTAGACGCTTCATGGAGCTGACTATGACTGCGTCATACTCTTTTGTCATTACATCGTATCATGGGTGTGGGGTCGTAAAGGGGTGAACTGGTAATCCTTTTCTCCCCTTCTTTGATGGGCAGGGGTTAAAACCTCCTGTCCTTCAAGGTTCCTGTCACGTTGCTGTTCGGCACGTTACAGGGTAAGAGGGGGGGGGGGGGGGGGAGGGAGTTTCCTGGTCGCACGCCCTGGAATATTGGGCGTGTGCACCGCAGAAATTCCCCCGCCATAGAGTACGTCACTGAGCGCGTCTCTGTTGGTAGGACTTCCGTGAGCTGTTCGGGTCCATATGATGGATCTGTTTCGGGGGGTGGTCAGGGCTCCTCCTCACGAAGCTCCTATTCGGGCCTTCTGTGAGTTAGGACTCTCCTTCCATGTGAGGGAGCCTCCTCAGAGTGCAGAGCCTCCTCCTCAGATTGTCAAGGTGAGTGGAACCTCAAAAAGGAGTCCTACTCTATTGTGTGTGTATTCGATTCAATTCGATTGAGTGCATGTGTATGGGTTCAGTGCCTCCTCCCCGGAGAGCCCTAAAACCAAAATTTACATGGCTCAAGGTTGCAATATGTTCTTTTCAATCTGTACAGCTCGCGTGGGAAGTCTCTCTGGGGATTTCCGTCTCCTCCCTATGGGAGGGTGGTGGGATGTAAAAATGTAAAAAAAAATACCCCCGGCTGTGTAGACTGGGATTCATGCTGTTGGTGCTTCCTTCTTTTTTATTAAAAAGAGTTGGAGTTAGGAGGCATCACACCCCTCTTGTCGTTCCCCTGAGCGCCTTGGGGATTCAATGACAGGTCTAAATAGCCTGTTCATTGATGTGGTTGTGTCCCGACGCACGCATAGTGCTAGCTCGGGGTGTTCTGTTGAAGATCAGGCGACTGACTGGCGCGCCTTGGTTGCTTGGGGTTAAAACAGCGTTTTTATAAAGCAACTGGGATGGGGTTTTTTTCCTCTTCCGACGACCTATGTTGGTTGTCGACGGATTCTCGTTCATATCAGGGGGATGATGACGGAATGGATCTGAACATACGTAGAAGGGTCTCACGCCCTGGGGGTGGGCCACCGGGCGCGGTTCGCACCGAACGGCTGGGTGGTGCCTTCTTTTCATGTTTAAGGTCAACACGCATATCTGCCCCTTCTCCTGGAGTTGGCATGTCGGCGTGGTTAGGGCACGGGACTGGTTCTGGTCACGCTGGTCCGGAGCAGTTGAACCCGTTGTCCGCCGGGGATGCAGATCTGCTGTTCTGGTACCCTGAGGGACTTGGGCTTTTTCCAGGGGGAGAAATGCCAGGTCGGTCCGGGTGTCACAGGGTTAGGCGCTATGGAGACCCTTGTTGGGTACGTTGTACTCTGCACTGTCGTAATGGCTTACGGCCGTGCCAACCTGTACACGCCCGATCTCGTCAGATCTCGGCCGCTACGCAGGTTGGTCTTGGTTAGTACTTGGTTGGGAGACCTCCTGGGAATACCAAGTACGGGGTGCTTGGGGCTGGTTCTCCATTCTTTTCGCTCTTCTCTTACGCATGGCGAAGAGGGGCCTGTTGGGGTGGTCTTTGACCTCCTCAGGGGACCCTGTGCTCCCCGTATCGCGGGGCCCGGTCCGAAGTAATGTTTCGTCGACCCGTAGGCCTGGAATAACCCTGTTGGAAACTAAAACACTTGTACTGCGGTAGTGCCCGCAGGTACGTTTGAGTTTTTTCTTGAGGGGTTATGGGACCAACCACCGCATAGGGTAACGACTGGGTGGTTGGTTCTCTGGTGTGTTGGTGCGGTGTCAACTCCCGGGTTGCCCGGTTGAGTGTGCCCCTGCACGTTCATGACGTCTGCCAATCGTGTCAGCCTTCGCTGCCTCATTGAGGGAGGCTTTGTCATGGTGGTCAACAACGCCAGCATACGCCCCTTCCGCCGGGGCGGCTGTTTCAGCTGACCCCTCTGGCGCCTGTCTCGTCCGCAGTACTCCAGGCTCGGGTTACAGCCGGTTGCCTGGTTTCCCCGGTGCGCTGCCTGCTTCCGTGGTAAGCCTTTGGTTCTTACGGCCATGCTGACTGCCTGTCCTGCAGGGTCAGTGTGCCAGGCGGTGTGCTATTGGGGGGACAGGGCCCGCTCTTGTGAGGGGCCTTTGTCCGAATACGCTGGCGATGTGGGGGGCGGGGTCACTAGGTGACCACCTGGTGGGGTCTTGATGCTGGCATCATGGACTTCTCCGGGCCCCCGTTTTCCAGGGGGTCCAGTCCCTTTGGTGGGTCTGGGTCTTCCTTCGCGCTCCGCTGCTACGGCCTTGCCACGGGGTTGGGTTTGCTCTTGACCCCGTGATTTCTGGGGGCAGTAACGAGGTCGTTCGTTCCCGGGTGGCATGCGGGTTGTGCGTGTGGGTAGTCGTGGGGTCAGGCCACGGTCTGCTCACCCTGTGCGTTGAGTTGCTTGAGTGCCTCTTCGCACGGTCGGGTCCGTCGCTCTCCCGTGATCCACCAATAGGGGGGGTGCCCTCCATTAGGGGGGGTCGGGGGGGCTCGGTCCTCCCTGATCTGATGGTTGTGGGGGGCCTCAGCGGGGTATATTTGTCGGCCGATGGCTCTCGCTCGGCCTCCCTTGTGCGTGAGTGACGCCGAGCGAGAGCCGTTACGATACAGAACGTTAGGTTATAACTATAACCAAGTTCTGTTAGTAATGGTGACGCTCGGCGTCCGACGCCGCTGCAGCCCTTGATCTCACCTTGTGGTGAAAGCTTGGGAAGGAGGCGAGTAGGTGGCCACACACCTGCTTATGAGGGTAAGCTGATGGGGGTGTGGTCAGACGAATATTGGGATATAAAGGTACATTGTGGAATTTTATTCAGTGAGCGTGCACAAGCGAGGTACAGTGCGTGAGTGACGCCGAGCGTCACCATTACTAACAGAACTTGGTTATAGTTATAACCTAACGTTATAGGGCGCTAAGCTAATAACGTTAAATCGTGGTGTTTCGGCCCTACACAAGCTAGAGTTAAAAATAAAAATGCATATGATCGGTATCATGTTCCACCATGAATGCATGAAAGGGGACGGCGGGGGAAGTCGTTTCTGATTATTGATTACCAATAACGGCATTCGTTATTGCAACATCATACGCTGACCGGGTGGATGGCTATGAGAACAAGGCCCGATCAGACTGAAATTGACATCAAATGGCTCTTACCTGTGGCCGGTTGGATTCCAAAAAGAATTTCCCAGTTATTTGATCGCCATCTGGTAGATCGATATGTCCATTGGCTGATGCTATATTCCTTTACTGCATACTGAATTCGGCGTCACAAGCCAATACCAGGATCTGGCCGGTACTGCACCTTCGGAGTCCCGATATGCCTTTTCCAGACAAAATACAGCTCTGTATATACGTGGTTGGCCGTCAAGCACTGGCTCCCAATCACGTCTATATACGTGGTTGGCCGCGAATCGGTTAAGTGTATCTATAGTGTATGATACTGGACTGTATAGGACTGTGAAGCTATGCATCCCACACCATGTATTTCCCCAAGGGGATCAATAAAGGATTATCTTATTTTATCACTCATCCAGGGGTGGGTGGATCAGTTATTCAGGACCATTGGTTGCTTGTTATCATTTGTGGCCTTGAACCCACTGGTTCACTTTGCTTTGATAGCATTTTTGGTTAGTCTGCTTACCAGTTGAGGTGGGTTGTGACCCTGTTGATTAAGTGTTGCTTTCCCTTGGTTATTTTATTTAGACGATTGGAGTTTGTTTATTTGTTGATTTATCCCTCATCTTGTCTTGTTTGTCTTGTTTTATTATTCCTCGTTTTTTCTCCCTTGCCCTGTTCCTTGTTTGTTTATGGGTTCCATTCCTCATTTATTTAATAAATATGATGTACTCTTACCGTTACTTGCATAACAGTACCTTAATGGTTCTGGGTTCACAACACCCTTCAGCTTATTTAGTCATGCGACACTCATCACCATCACACATTACTGCAGCATTACTTACTTCAGTTCCACCACTTTCTGAACGTGGGTTAAGGTGAAACTGGCAACATCCAGGTCTGTCACCGTCACAAACAGACAAGCGCCCCAGATCCTTTTTTGGGAATCCTGAAATGTCAAGAAATAAAAGTGTTAAATCCTGTTAACTTAAGTTACAATCATCTCTTATAGCCATCGAAGACAATCTCTAGATCTAGCTGGTAGAATTGTACTTGTGAATGGACAGTCAGAGGTGTTTATATTCTTAGAAAGATCGCCTCCGGGTGGATTTTTTAAAGATATTCTATATTGAATAACAATTTGTATAAATGTTTTGTTTTTCACCAAATTGTTCAATAAACTACTGAAAATTGTATAGCAGTCTGTGTAGTCAAAAGTCAAGCCTCCAAGAGCAGTTAACTATAACAGAATATATATTAAAAAGTAAACATGTTTGAGTGGAAGGGATCTTTAAATCTTCAAGTTGTTTATTATCATATAGGTAACCTAACCTGTCTAATGTACCAGGCAATTACATCACCAACGAGGAGGAGTAGAGCTGTGGTGGAGAGCTTCACAGAGTGGAGCAATGAAAACCACCTACAGCTCAACATCAGCAAGACGAAGGAGATGGTGGTGGACCCGACCATCGGCGGAGCAGGAAGCGGTGGAGGTGGAAAGGGTGGAGAACTACAAATTCCTGGGTGTTCTCATGAACAATAAACTGGACTGGACAGACAACACTGAGGCCCTCTACACAGGAAGGGACAGAGCAGACTGTTGTTCCTGAGAGGGCTCAGGTATTTTACGTCTGCAGCAAACTGCTGCAGATGTTCTACCAGTCTGTGGTTGCTGGTGCCCTCTTTTTCGCTGTGGTATGCTGGGGGGGCAACACCAACACAGACAAAATAAACAAACTGGTCAAAAAAAGCAAGCTCTGTGGTGGGAGCGGACCTGGACAGTCTGGAGGTGGTGGCAGAGGGGAGGACGAGGAGGAACCTGTATGCTATCCTTGAGAACCCCTGTCACCCCCTCCATGATGAGCTGACGCTTCGGGCAGTCCTTTGTACCGGTGGCAATCAGGCTCCACAACCAGGCAGGGCCAGGACGGGCCAACTGCCGTGGACTGGGGGAGCTGGGTTGTGGACTGTAACCAATTAATTTAATTATTTAATGATTGGACTTGTTTCTTTTTTTTTTTATCACTCTCTATTTTAGCTATTTTTATCCCTATGCATTTGTCCATCTTGTTTTTAACACATACTAATAAGTGTATGTTATGTATTAACTGTTTTTACGGTTTTTAAATTGCCGTTATGCTATTTTTATATGCTAAATAAAAGGTATTCAATTCATTTATTGGATAATTAGTCTATGATTTTGTCTTTCTAAATTTCATTCTCTCCTTCTATATCAACCACTTGATGAAGTGTTTGGATGTGCGTCACATATTTCCTTGATGTAAAGAGTCAAACAGACTTGCAGCACTTGACCTTTTAAGTAGATGAAAGTGATCTTGATGAATTATGCCACTGCTAGATTAGGCACGAGTGAGATAATAATAATAATAATAACTTTAAAAGCAATGCATAAAGTGCAGACATAAGAATAGGTATAAAAGACAATAAAAGTAGATCTTAGAACAAACCTCTGGTGGTAGACAGGGCTTATCTAGAAAGGATGTCCAGAAATATCTCTATGTAGGCTAATCGTAAAGGACAAAGCCTATTTTCCATTTGAAATGGATGGCCCTCTCTAGCAGAGAGGTGAGAGCATCTATTTCTATATAAAGCCATAATTGGAGATTGCCCAGTTTATCTCACTTCTCTGTTGGAGTGGACACCTGGACCCTATAGTACACGTTCCAATGATTGGCTGTTACACTTAAAGCACCTAGAGTCTGTGCTGAACTTGGGAAATCTGCTTTTAGCTTCTGTGCTCCTGACACATCATACAACAAACTTTAAAACTCAATAATTTGGTATCCTTTAGTCAGTTTAAATCTTTGATCACCAAACATTCAACATCATTGGAAATGAGGGTGTGTCCTCAATGATTTCAAGTTGTAATAAAGATTGAATGAACAACATATTGGCATGCATTTGACAACCATTTGGAATAGTCTTTATAGGCACCCTATCTGTTAGTTCTATTACACCCATCACATATTTAGTACACATTAAAACGCATGGCAGCAGCAATAATAACGATATATTGCTCAGTCACACACACACATAACCGATGTTATTATGCCCAGCTCCACGGACATAACAATACATAGCAATATACCCGATGCTTAATGTGTATCGTCAATCAAAATAGTCAGTTACCATTTGTAATAATTACATTAGTCTGCAGCAGGTCTCTCCGCTCATGGAACAGCATGTCCGTATCAATACTAGTCTATGAACGCTACGCAAAGTGGGCGAAATGTCGTTGGCACAATTTGGAAATGTCAAACACGAACTGCTGTTTTTATCTTTTAGATAAAGCAAAGATAAACTAACTTTTTGCGGTAACATTAAAGTGTACTATCCATGCTCCACAGCTTCCAACTTCCTGCAACAACTCGTGCCTCACAGGATTTCAGAACGAGACTCACGCCCCCATCCCTAATATAAACTATCCTCTACAACCTTTGACAGCAGGTCATAGTAGTACAATCAATACGCTGCAGGGGGTGTAAAGAAAATCAATATGAATGTAGAGACGGTTTCAAAGTGACAACAATAACATCCTAATAGGACCCAAGTTTATTTCCTGCTGCAACGGTTGACAGGAAATACATCCGAGTCTGCTCCCAGAATATACTATAGTCTACCCATAGAACTCTGTATGATAGCATGTACAATAATGCTGTATACGGTATATATATATATATTTATTCTTACCGTGTGTGTGTATATATATATATATCCACATCCGTCTCTACATACCTGCACACAATTATTTTGCATATCTGTAGATAGTAGATACTATTATCTATACACTCCATTCTATACTCTCCACACTTTAGATCACCTAAACACACTTTACACTTTATATTTATTGGTAAAGGATTTGCACTACAACTCGTACACCTTACTGTAAATTGTACCTAAATTGTACCTCATCCCATTTCTGCTCTGCACTATATAGTATTGTATATTAGTACATTGCATAGTATATTGTATATTGTATGGTAACTCAGTTACTTCTATTCTGCATCGAACATTGTACATATGTCTATACTGAACACTGTGACCTCTATTTTTACTTCTATTTTACATGCTATACTATTTTATTTCATACTTATCTTGTCTAGCACAGTCTCTGGAGCGTAACAGTAAGAAGCATTTTGTATAAAAGTATTCTGTACTTCTGTATGACAACTATTCAAAGAAACTTGAATACATATATATCCCTTACCTACTCTTACTAGTTACACTGCAGGCCAGTATGACTTACTACCATAGTGTCTATATACCTGTGTCACTGTACTGTACATAATAATAGTTACAACTCTGTACATACATCCAATTAGCACTATTACTCAGTAGTACTCTTTATATATTTTAAATCCAGTTTAATCACCTGTACATTGTATATTACTATTGCACTTTACTGTTACATTTGCACTCTGGTTGGATGTCCAACTTATTTTCATTGTACTGTACTTGTGCTGTATAATGACAATACATTTGAATCTAATATACATAAAAGGGGCCGATACATACGGGAACTTTGTCCATAGATTCTTGAATAGTCTTCCATAGCGTCCACGCACGATCACACACCATGCCTGTAACCTGGAGGCTCTTGCACAGGGCCACGAAATCAGCATCCTTCTCTTTGTGTCTAGAGGTGGATTGAGGGCAAAAATCTTAGTTATAAAACAGAGAAACACAAATGACAGTGATACTTAAAAAAGGAGCTGTAAGTGGTATTTGGGGGGG
Organism: Notolepis coatsorum; assembly: GCF_963971535.1. Classification (NCBI taxonomy): domain Eukaryota; kingdom Metazoa; phylum Chordata; class Actinopteri; order Aulopiformes; family Paralepididae; genus Notolepis; species Notolepis coatsorum. The sequence continues at coordinate 63,096,345 of NC_140172.1, forward strand.
GGGGGGGCTACAAAATAATAGCTCTACATTCCGACAGCCATCACTGATACAGAGTGAATAAAACTCCTTGTGTTCAAGTTAAGGGAACATCATGACACAATAATTGTTGAGTCATATAAAGCATATTGTGGGTAACTTTAGGCCTATTGTTTAAGACACACTAAGGACAAGGACGCCTGTATGTCTTCAAGTGATTTTTCAGGTAATGTGATTGTTGATATTTTCCAATAAGAACATCTCATAATGGATCATAGAACCTACCTACACAACACACTACAAATTAGTAATCAATACATACATACTTTTATTATCTGTAGATACTATAAATCTGTAGATACTATATCTATATAAGTACATATCCCTTACCTACTCTTACTAGTTACGCTGCTAGCCAGTATAACATACTTACCATAGTGTCTTTATACTGGTATCACTGTACATAATAGGACATCATCTGCACATACATATGATTAGCACTATTACTTAGTAGTACTCGTTATATATTTTATATCCAGTTTAAACACCTGTACATAGTATATTACATGAGCACTCTGGTTGGATGCCAAACTTATTTTCATTGTACTGTACTTGTATAATGACAATGCATCTCATTCTATAAACAACTAGCAAGACAGTGAGTCAGCCAGCTAACAAGAAATAGCTTGCTGGGTTGCCAACACACAACACAGTCACTTTTAAAATAAGGACAGGCAACATGAACAATTAAACTAACGTAAGGCGACAAACGAGTAAATGTTAGTGTAGTATGCTAATGTTAGTTAACTAGCAGAGGGCTGTCTGGGATGGGGGGTTAAACTGTTAGCTTACTTCTCCATAGACAACTCGGGGTTGTCCTTCTCGTCCAGAGACGGTCCTTTAACACAGGGCTTCACATCCTTGTTCTGCGGTGTCACCGGTTTAGCAGTCTTTTTCGGTGGCATCTTGACGACTTATTAGCAAATATCACAATAAATATATATGTCGCTCTGTTGCAAATACAACCTGTGTTTAGCAGCGTTCGTTTAATTCGTTTAAATGCCCACTCCACGCGAAGAGCCCGTGTTACCAAACAACAAAGACTTCCTGGAATGGGATTCGAGCGGGACGTTTGTTTACTTGACCCACCGGTGCCGTCGGGGGTTTTCCTTCCGTGAGATCCTCGCTGGGTTCTTATCAAATTATTCTGCCAGCTGTATCTGATAAGACTGAAGCGACGCGGAAAGCAAACACGTTTATTTGGCCTGCTCTTCACAATAACCCGGTGTTGTTGTTATACAGAAGACGCTGATATCGGCAGTGTGATTTTACCGGATCACGTGACCAAACAGTCAGCCGGTTAGTTATTAACGAGCGAATCCAACTCAAAACCGCGGGAGAAAGTCTTTGGCGTAATATCCGCTAAAACCATAACGGACAGCTACGTCTGATTGGTTGTAACTTTCCCACGTGATCTTTTTTTTGCCTAGCAATACCTTGAAAAACACTTATTTAAACGTGTTATTGATACAGTATTCATCACAAATTTGCCATGCTTGTTCCCCACTATATATCATTAAATAATGAAGACCAAAAACAATTCATACCTGCCTACTGCTTTCGCTGTCTACACACTGTAATCATAACTAAACTACCTACCTCAAAAAAGGCAATAGGGTCCAGCTGCAGCGCCGGAGAATCCTCTCACTGGGCAAGCCTGTGGCAGCCACGAACCTACTTGCGTGTTACTTTTTAACAGCGGAGCAGTGCAAGAATGTGACAATTTGACCATGTGACCGCGGCAACGCGGGAGAGCGGCAGTGCGGAAATAGGCTGTCTATTGCCATTCTCTAAGCTCCTTAACAGCGCCTAAACTTAACCGTTCTAACCTTAACCAACTCCGAAACAATGCCTAACCTTAACCTTAACCTTAACCATGCCTAACCTTAACCATAACCATAGAAAGAATATTGCCATTCTCTAAGACAAACTCTAACCTTAACCAGCTCCTTAACAGCGCCTAAACTTAACCGTTCTAACCTTAACCAACTCCGAAACAATGCCTAACCTTAACCTTAACCATGCCTAACCTTAACCTTAACCATAGAAAGAATATTGCATTTCTCTAAGACAAACTCTAACCTTAACCAGCTCCTTAACAGCGCCTAAACTTAACCGTTCTAACCTTAACCAACTCCGAAACAATGCCTAACCTTAACCTTAACCATGCCTAACCTTAACCTTAACCATAGAAAGAATATTGCCATTCTCTAAGACAAACTCTAACCTTAACCAGCTCCTTAACAGCGCCTAAACTTAACCGTTCTAACCTTAACCAACTCCGAAACAATGCCTAACCTTAACCTTAACCATGCCTAACCTTAACCGGCGAAAGAATACACGTTAAAAAAAAAAATCACGTTAAAAATATTTTTTTGATGGGATTCGAACTTGTCAACAATGGACCGCAGGACCGCTGCGTTGCCAGGTGAGCTGAGCGCCGAATGAAAATCATGGCGGATTAGGGCGGTTACATAATGCCGCAGGGAAAACGCGGAAGCAACGGCAGCACTGCTCCGCTGTTATTAAGCAATAAGCAACCTACTTTCTATAGAAGCAACTCGGAGGTGCGCTGTTTTAAGTGAGCTTGTGTTATTGGATTGATTGATTGATTGACAATTTTATTAATGTCCGCCTTGTTTCAAACTGGTTATGCTTAGGCCCCCTTTCGAAGTCGCCCTCTTTCGAAGTCGGTTATGCCTTAGTGTAGCTGTGGCCATTATATGGTTTCATAATTTATATGTTATTTAAGTTTGTAAGTCTAGTGTAATATTTGAGAATGTATTTATGTTGCATTTCTTATTTTCTTTGTTATTTAATTTGCTACAGTATATAGTATATTCATTTTGACATCTGGTTATATATGGTGTCCGGCTTGGGCTGCTCTCGCGTTTTTACTTTTGGGACTGATTACGGCACCTGCGAGCAAGCAGCAGGGATGGTCGGAGTTGTACAGGTTCTACCATGACTGTTGACAAGAACAGAAGAATGAAAACCCCTTTTTTGTAGCATGCAGCCAACGAGGTATTTAGTGTTTGTGTGCATTTTGCTTTGTTGACATGTTGCTTTTCATACTGTGTATATTATTGTTTGTGTCGACCTAACGCGACTTATGTTTTCTCTTTTAAGTTTTCATGGTGGATTGGAGGACCATGCTTTCAATAAACCCGTAGAAAGAAACCACTTGTGTCTGCTGTGCTTGGAGGGAATTACACTTAGAGTTTGGAATCAGGGCTGGTGGTCTATCGCCCTGCTCTAAAGATAAACTCTAAGCATAACCGACTTCGAAAGAGGGCCTAAGCATAACCAGTTCGAAACAAGGCGGACATTAATAAAATGTTCAATCAATCAATCAATCAATCCAATAACACACGCTCACTTAACACATCTGGCGCCAATAACGTCGTACAACGTGTTTCAAGGCCATGCTAATTCTGCCATTCCACGGCGTACGACGTTATTGAGATCATATATCATTTTTTCGCCATGGTATTCATAATGCCCTCACCCAGCCTCGGCTGATACAGTGGGAGCCTGCACAACTCTGCAACGGAAATGGATCTAGTCGATCCACGTCAAATAAGTAGGATCTTTTTCCTCCAGTCTCATCGGCGAACGGTAAGAGGACGCTGACGTCATTTTCGGCGTGATTGTTTATTATTATTAATGCAAACTGCTCTGATCAATATATCACCCATACTACATAAAGCATTTACTGACGATCACGGAATTATAAACGACCCCCCCCCCCCGTTCTTCCGCGCATGATCAGTCATAACGTTTAGGATCATGTACAGTTGACATTTTTAATATAGCGTGTATCGGCAACAAACGGCAGTTGATAATCTATGCGTTTATGCCTATAACTCACGTTCTAGGAATTACTGCAGAAAACGATAACATAATTATATTCTAGACGGTATTTTCATATGAATCTATGAATGAAAAAGTATAACGTTCCTACATCCTGAACGATAGATAATCGATGTTGAATGGGCCATAGTAATGTCAATTTAGCAATACAATTTAAAAAGGTATAGCCCTGCAAAGAAGGTAAACATCTCCATAGGCTTAGAGTGGTGGCAGAGAGTGGTATGAGACGGGCAAACTCCGTGGCAGTTAATGTGTTAAAACAGCACACCTCCGAGCTGCTTCTATAGAAAGTAGGTTCGTGGCTGCCACAGGCTTGCCCAGTGGCGTCTCTGCAGTGAGAGGATTCTCCGGCGCTGCAGCTGGACCCTACTCAAAAAAGGTGTCGTAGCGGAAGAGGAAAAACCGCAAGGCGTTATGGGCTGCCGGGGATAGTCTCCGCGCTTTGTTTACAGTTGTCCCGTGTGGGTAGTCAAAATGGTGCGGGACTGCTGTGTTGTTAACTGCTACAACCGGTCTTATGACAAGCATAAGAAACAGATTGCTAATGGACTTAGATTCTTCTCCTTTCCAACTTGGAAACAAAGCCACGGACCTCTGAATCCGATCTCAGAGCTAACAAAGAAGCGCCGAATGGCGTGGGTAGCAGCTGTAAGACGAACAAACATCACTTTCAACAACATTTCCAAAAACATGTTTGTGTGTTCACAGCATTTTCACTCAGGTAAGTTGTAAAAAAATATATATATATTATGTGGTTAACGCATGGATTAATGTTACGTTACCCCTTGCCCTTGGTCAGCATACATGAGTAGATTATGATGAATTGAAAATGGGGGACCCTGATGTAAACAAGACGAAAGTCTTTCTCTGGTCTGCATCCCCTTAACAATTGTGTTTTGTGTGTATTGAGCTGTACTGTATTGTACCCATTCTGCAATCTGTTAATAAAATGTTCAATCAATCAATCAAATTAGGGTGACCAGATGCAAAAAGTCCAAAAGCAGGACAACAGTAAGATTTTGGTGGGACAAAGTGGGACAGATAGATAATGTAATTTTTTAAATTAGAATAACTGGTCTTCACGAATAGAACAAAATAAATACAAAATGATATCTCCACATTCGTCTTGGCACTGGCAGCCGGCTTGTTACCACCTAACATCTGTTTTAAATATTCAAACTTTATCACTTGACAGGAATGTCTGTGTTCGATATTCCCTGTTAACACAGAACTAGGGAAAACAGTGTATAATACAAAAATAATAATACAAATAAATTGTGTTTCTCTATTAGAATAACTGGTGTAACTGAGGGGTTACAAAACCCTGACTGTATTAAAGATTGTGATAGATTAAACCACTGCTAGTTATGTACTTTAATTACTGGCCAAACAGTACATCAAATATAGATGGTGAACACCCACAAGAACACGGCATTGACACAGAAATACTATTGGAGGGTAATTTATTATTATTAGGCAACGTTCGGTTACAGAATGAGAATTAGGGTCGCGCTTGTATGGCGAAGAATATACGTAAAGTCAGTCAAGAGCATAAGTCACTAAGAATAACAGGAATCCTACGATGGGTCTAAGCTGATGCCACCTGTTGTATAGTAGCAATTATATAGGGCAACACCGGTACCAACTGGAGACAATGGGTTCCCTCCGGGGTGTAAGGCCTGGAGGGTAGAGGAATGTTCGGGTACTCCGTCTGAGTCAACGAGGAATAAAGAGACTCCAGGTACAGGAGTCGGTGCTTGTACTCCCTTGATCAGCAGACAAAAGCAATAGTTGTAATCCAAGATGCTCGACAGCAGTGACGACAGCTAGCCAGCCCCGTCCACGAGGCAGGCCCGAGTGGTAATCCTCACGAGGTTAAATCCCAAACGATAGTGGAAATCAACGGTGCTCTTCTCCGGTAGTCACGTCCCAAATCAATATAATCCAACCAGGAATGGTTCTGCAATCGCCGGCGCCGATTCTCCTGTGTACATGTCCAACGGTTCTCGCCTAGGACTCCTCGGGTGTGGGCGACGTATTTAGGCCACACAGCCTGGATAAGTGCACTAGCTAAAGACACGACGAACCGATGGGTAATGCTACACACGGAAGAACTGTGGCCGCACGATATACAATAAATGATCGACTATTGACTTCACATTAGATTAAGTTGAACTCAACGTTACTTCATTAAACTCGGACACTTTAACATTCTATTCGCACGCGGTTCTCAATGCTCTATTTAGATGCAAGGTTGCTCACTTCACTGCACGTTGACTCGTGGTGAAGGTGGGTAAGGTTTAGGTAAGGTACTGCCGTTTACACCTGCGCCGTATTTATACTTAAGTGAATATCTAGTCCCAACCTCAGTCCTTGTCTCGTATTACTACGCAGACTCTGGGCATGTTCTGACATGCCTGCAGTTGTCTTTGAACTTGTCGTTGGGGGCTTGCGCGTTGGCGCCTGGGGGCGCTGTCCAATAGGAGAGCGAATATTACTCTGGTCTGTACGCAGGTAAAGGGATATTCCGTGTATATATATAAATAATATACAAAGTATATCAAACGATACATATATATATTCAGTTTAATCTGGCCCTTCACAACAACTGGTCTTCACCGAATAGATAAAGGTTAAATAAAAATAAATACAAATTAAATACAAAATTATATCTCTCCACATTCGTCTTGGCACTGGCAGCCGCCATGTGTTTGCCCATCTTCAGAACCATGGAAAGCACCTGCGACCATTGGGGTTTTTAATTCACTCAAACAACTCTCCACTGAGGAAGGTGCAAGCACATCCATAACTATGGATGTAGCTTTTGTACGACCACACGATATTTTTTTTGCAATCTCGGGAGTCTGGCCAAATGACAGGAGCTAGCTTGCTACCACAGTCGGCTGACCTGTATGAATGGGAGTGTTGTACAGTGTGATAGACGCTTGTTATCTCAGCTGCCCGTCTGGCTATCATGTTTGGGTTTAAGAAGAAACGGCATGTGTCGTTTGTCATTCTTGGTTGTAAGTTACTGCAGGTTCGTTTCTTTTTACTGCTTTCCATCTTGATTTCTAGTTCGCTTGTAATGGTTTTGTTTTTGACAGCGCGCTAAACGTTGACAGCGCGCTAGATTTTGACAGCGCACTAAATTACTACCTAACCAATCAGATCTGCGATATGAGGTAGCGTCACAAGCGGAGCAAATTGTGTGTGGACAAGAGGCGGGTTGCTACGTTTACTGTAGGGAGGGGCTTTTAGACCCATGTTTTTTTTTTTGCTTCGAAAAGCGGGACATCCTCTCAATATGCGGGATGTGGGACATTAGGTCAAATGGCTGTGCAGTACAACCAAAAGCGGGACACCTGGTCACCCTAGAGTAGATTAACGTTAGGAATGCTAGCACCAGCCAGCTAACTTAGCACAACTGACGTTGGCTGGCTGCTGTCTTTGTAAATGTCTGTCCTGACTCCTGTTGTGCTTTTTGTTTTCTTTGTGGCCCAAGAAAAGTAGCTGATTCTGTGCCAGCTAATGGGGCTCCTAATAAAGTCCCAAGTCCTGCATAGCTAGTACTACATAACTAATCAAAGAAATTGTGTGTGTTTTTCAGGGAAACCGGCCTATGAAATGTATGAAACCCACCCAGACTGGGCACCTTCTGTAGACCTCGGGTACACGGAGGTCAAAGCAACAGACACTGAGCATTTGTTCGAGGAGAACATGACACTGAGGAAAGAGCTGTCTCAGGCGAAGATGAATGAGGAGTCCTTGAAAGATGATGATGTGAAGGTCAGATTCTACACTGGCCTTCCATATTGGACCTTGCTGCAGGCTTTGCACACATTGGTTATTCCATGCCTGACAAAGGCAGGCCGAAAACTGTCTCCTTTCCAGATGCTTCTCCTAACTCTGATGCGGCTGAGACTGAATCTGCAGCAACAGCACCTTGCACATTTCTTCTGCGTAAGCCGAACAACAGTGGCCACCGTGTTTAGAGAGACCATATGTGTACTACATCATCACCTCTCGGAGTTGGTACACTGGCCAACTAGACATTGCCTGCAATTAACCATGACACATCAGTTTGCAGAGGCTTTTGGCAATCGTGTTGCGGTTATTGTGGACTGCTTTGAAATTGGCACTGAGAGTGAGAGACCATCAAATCTGAAAGCGCAGGCACAGACATATTCCCACTACAAGCAAAAGCACACTGTTAAGTACCTGATTGGCATTACACCACAGGGGTATATCTTTTTCATTTCCAAAGGGTGGGGAGGGCGTGTAAGTGACAAGCATCTGACCGAGAACAGTGGCCTCCTCAATAAACTGTTGCCTGGAGACTTGGTTTTAGCAGACCGTGGATTTGACATCGGGGACCATGTTGCACTAATGTGTGCAGAGGTGAAAATCCCTGGATTCACAAGAGGACGTGCCCAGATGGATCCAAAATCTGTAGAGGAGACACGGCAGATAGCTCACCTCAGGGTCCATGTTGAAAGAGTGATCGGTTTGGTACGCAATGAGTATCGCATGCTACATCATACCATACCAGTGCAACTGCTGGTTCCATTTGAAGGCGAGGACTGTGCTTTTATTGACAAGATTGTGACTGTGTGCTGTGCCTTAACAAATATGTACCCCAGTGCTGTTATGAAACTACCAGAGTGACCAGACCATGCGTTACCAGATAGTGATGGGAGTGATGTACTGAGGGTAACCGGTAACCGTCGGTAGTGTGATAGTAAAGGGTTAACCTTCTGTAGTGTGGCAGTGAAAGGGTTAAATGCTTTTTTAGCTTGTGTAGCACAGTGGTTCCCAACCCTCTCCTCAAGGCACACCAGCAGTTCCATGTATTTGTTCAATTCCACCACCAGCACACCTGATTCAACTTAACGAGGCCTTGATTAGTTGAATCAGGTGTGCTGGTGGTGGAATTTAACAAATACATGGAACGGCAGGTGGACCTCAAGGAACCACTGGTGTAGCATACCAAATGAGAATAATGATTTCCTGAAAATCTTTTGTTCCCCACTGCAGCCCCACTGAACAATATGAGTTTCCCTGGCTCAGGTTACTTTGTCATGTTTTCAACATTAGTTGATCAATGTTGTCATGTCTGTTTTGTAAATACATATTTCATTTAGATTTTTTGGGGGGGGGGGGTATGTACAAATGTGTTACATCTTACTGCTGTGAAATTATGCGCCTTGTTCACTCTCATAAAGTCAAAAGTCAGTCATTCTCTTTTGTAGTATAGTGCACCTGATAGCTACCCCCTTGATTCTAAGGCCATGTCCACACGAATCCAGATCTTTTGCAAAACGCACATTTTCTTCCACGTTTGGGCCTTTCATCCACACGTAAATGGTGTTTTCAGAAACAAACAGAGATTTTCGAAAACGCATTTTAAAGTGAAGATTTTCCAAAATATCGGTTCAGTGGATCCGTGTAGCCACTGTAAACGCATAGTCTAGATAAACGATGACGTCACAGCTCACTACGCATGCTCAGACTGTTGTTCTATGGCAATAGGCGCCCGTAGCCTTGAAGCGCATGGACGTAATAACAATGGACAGCGCCTGGTGCTGAAATGGCAGACAGAAGTATACAGTTTATTCCCCCTCGAATGTATATATTTTCTTTTATTGATCTCTGCAAAAAGGGCGTAACTCGTTCTTGGCGCAGGATGTGTTAAGCAGTACTGTATATTTGTATATCTTGTATCATAAATGTCTGAATGTAAATCTACTCCAGTGCCAGGTAGCTCCAGTAGCTCACCGCGTACCTCGAGCGCTATTTCGGCGCCGGGGACAACCGTGCTCGTCACGGATCTGGGGTAGCAAGTTCGATTCCCGGACTGTAGCCGTAACTTTCTCAGAGTGTCTTCCCCCATCTATACCCCCATTCAACCTGTTTCTGTCGGTCACACTTGACCAGAGAAAAAGAGCGATAAACGCAAAAAGAGCCAGCCAAAGTTTAAAAAAAAAAAAATCTACTCCAGTGCCGTCTGACAGATTCGGCCATCAGACGTTGCTTGCGTGTAACGGAGATGTATCTGTTATTTAGTTAGGCCTACTGGACATTTTCGTTGACATAAGTAGACTTTTCATTTTTGTTTATTTATTAAGTTAACCCATTCTCCGCCATTCACGTGTTAAGGCGGGTTTCTCCGCCATGCGTTGTCTGCCAATAACTCCGTAAGGCGTTTTTGAGATCAATATTTCATATTTTCGTCATGGTATTCATATTTCACCCACGGAGTCTTGGGTGATTCTGTCTGGGCCATCACAACTCTGCAACGCTTCAATACCGCCACCTCGTGGCCGATCGACGAGTTGCCAAACCGGAAGTGCTCGGACCGTCCCCTATTTTCGTCCGGCCACTCGCTTATCGTCCTGCGGCTCAATACAGACACCGTCGATATGAATCTTTGCCATAACTCAATAATCAACATGATTTGGACGTGTATTAGTAATATACAAACCGGAAATGGATCGCATCGATCAACATCCCATAATAGCGATCTTTTTTGCTCCACTCATCGCCCAACGCTATGAGGAGACTGGGGTGAGTTTCAGTGTTTTTCTTTACCATTTTCGATACAAACTGCTCTGATCAATATATCACCCATACTACATGAATCATTTAACGTCGGCCATTGAATTATAAACGACCCCCCCCCCCCCTCCGTTCACCCGCAGATGACCAGTCATGACGTTTAGGACCATGTACAGTTGACATTTTTAATATAATGTTGATCGGTATCAAACTGCATTTGATCATCTAATATATGCATTTATGTCTATATCTCACGTTCTATGAAATACTGCAGAAAACGATAAAAACATATTTATACTCTAGACGGTATTTTAGTATGAATGTGTGAATGAAAAAGTAAAACTTTCCTACATCCTGAACGATAGATAATTGATGTTGAATGGACCATAGTAATGTCAATTTAGCAATACAATTAAAAAAGTTATAGCCCTGAAAAGAAGGTGAACATCTCCATAGACTTATAGCGCTGGCAGAGAGGGTACAATGATGGGTACAATGCCCGGCAGAGAATGGGTTAATATAAATCGTGTTTCTTTTTTTTTACCTACTTTTTCTCCTAATTTTTCTGTGATTTTTCTCCCATCCCAATTTCCTCTTGTGCCAATTCTCCCTCCCCTGTCCTGATCGTTGCTTGCATGTGCCCCCCCACTGGCCGGTCGTAGGGAGGATAGAAGCCCATCACATGTCCCCTCCGATACATGTGGAGGCAGCCAGTCACTTCTTTTCACCTGCCAGCGCGGACTTTGGCGAGGTGTAACGTGTGGGAGGCTCACACTGCTCCCGCCATCTCCTGTCTTTGCTGTGCAGGCGCCCTGACCGACCTGTAGGAGTCGCTGTTTACAACGACCAGATTACCACCCAACGACTTCCCTCCCGCTGACTCTGCCAATTGAGTCAGTATGACTGCCGGCCCAAGCCGGAGGCAACGCTGACAGCCGGATTCGAGACTGGTGTCTCTTGCGTTGGTGACGAGCGCAATGTCCGCTGCGCCACCCAGCCGCCATATAAACCGTGTTTCGAACGTTTTTGAGGTTGTTTAAATACACTATTTTGATTTCTTTAAGTGGCGAGTGAGTGACGTTTTATTCGTTGTCCGCTTATTTCTCGCCGGAGAGATACAATGCAATGTTGAGATCACAATATCCCGATTCCGAAACAAACTAAGGCGAGTCCTTATCACAAACTGTTCCAAAGATATTTAATGTTTTGCTAAACATGTCTAGTGTTGCGCCCGGCTTCAGTTAAAAGCCAAATTGCATTCTAAATTTTGTTAATAGACGCCAGACAGAAGAGTGTCTGCACCTGATGAGCTCTGATGTTGCGGATAGTTGAGGATGTTGGCATTACGCATGAGTGGTCCCAGGATGCCCTAATAACTTAACATTATTAGTTGAATAGTTACTGTACAGGAATTACAGGGATCATTAGAATATGTGAGTTACGTGAATATAGCTTGCCCGTGGACACAGACATGCATACGCATTAACAGCTCCGTCTTTTAATACACACTTATATCATACAGTAATGTTAAATAAGATATTGAAGGATGAAGTTACAAATGAAAAGGGGCAAAAGCACTTACTCTTTGACAATTCTACAGCGCACAATGGGTTTTAAACTAATGTAAAATCGGAGCAAAAAAAGCAAATGAATGTCTTGTTTTAATTAGTATACCCAATGTCATGCATGCGTCTTCTTTAAGCGGATTCAGCTTGTTTTGCTCCGATTTGACGTCAGTTTAACTCTGGGAGCCTCTGGGGCTCGCGCAACGGTCCACACCTGATGAATTGAAAATGGGGGACCCTGATGTAAACAAGACGAAAGTCTTTCTCTGGTCTGCATCCCCTTAACAATTGTATGTATTGAGCTGTACTGTACTGTACCCATTCTGCAATCTGTTAATAAACTTTTCAATCAATCAATAAAACCCGCTATCAGTGTTCTTCTTCCCCGCCAATGAAGTATTCACCCAAAGACCCAATACCGTGGCAACAACTACCGCACTACCGGTAGAATAAGTGCCGAGAACCGTAGGAAGTGATGCAAACTGTCTTGTCGTGTTTTGAACATTTATGTTGTGTTGATGGAATCACGTTAATATAGAGAGATGAAAACAAAATACGTTATTTCGATTGATATGAATTGGATAATCCAGGTTGTTAGTAGAGGCAGAACTAGCGAGCCGTTAATATAGAGATGAAAACAATACATTATTTCGATTGATATGAATTGGATAATGCAGGCTGTTAGTAGAGGCAGGACTAGCGAGCAAGCTGCAGGCTGTTAGTAGAGTTTGGCGTGCAGAACTGGCGTAGATAAGGGGGGCGTAATACCGTAGGTCAGTGGCCAATCGGAGCGCAAAACTCGAACGCGGAAGCAGGAGTTGTTTGGGCTTCGAATAGACGCAGCCAGGTGAGCACCCGGCAGCCAGGGACGAGTCGCATTTTTGTGTGCACATGCTAAGTACCGACCACAGCTGTCTTTGCATAACAACAGCCATGTCGTCGGGTGTGCTCAAATACATAGCACCCCTCCCCTCAAAGTTTGGTGTGAAACTATGAACGATGGTCTGTGTGATTGCCATGAAATGCAACAGCATTGCTTGGTGTCTGAAATATCTGTCTATGACCTAACCCAACCCCCTCCAATGTACAATTTCTTCCCCCTCAAATGTTTATACTCTCTTTTAGAAACTCTGTCTCTTAAACAGTACTGTTTATTTGTACATCTTGTATGTCATAAATGTCTGGATGGAACAGTACTGTATCTGTATGTCATGTATGTCATATGTAATGATGAATTGAAAATGCGGGACCCTGATGTAAACAAGACGAAAGTCTTTCTCTGGCCTACATCCCCTTAACAATTGTGTGTATTGAGCCGTACTGTATTGTACCCACCCATTCTGCAATCTGTTAATAAAGTTTTCAATCAATCAAACCTTGTTGTATTTAAAAGCCTCTAGGCTGTTATTTTATACATTGTAGATAATAAATAGCACAATATCTCTCTCTCTTTCTCTCACGTTCCGAGACTCACGCGGCGTTATGACTTGTCATAAGTGAATTGTATAGAAACAACTCACCAAAATTGACTTGCACAACTGATTTAAAAAAATATATATCTATATAGATAATCTCGCATATATTCAAATGATTCCTGTAATTCATGTACAGTAACTATTCAACTAATAATGTTATTGGGTCATCCTGACCTGGGACCACTCACGCGTAATGCCAACATCCTCAACTATCCACAACATCAGAGCGCATCAGGTACAGACGCTCTTCTGTCTGGCGTCTTAACACAATTTAGAATTTGGGCGGCTACGTGGCGTAGTGGGCAAGGCGCTCACCACGAAATGCTGGAGACGTCAGTTCGAGCCCAGCGCTCCACATTTGCTTTCAGTTTAGCTGGTCGTCCGTACTAATACACATTGGCCGTATTAGGGGGTGGGAAACTGATGGGTGGGGATCGGGCGTTGTGGACAGCGACTCCTACAGGTCGGTTGGTGCGCCTGCGCAGTAGAATCAGGAAGTGTCGGGGGCAGCGTGAGCCTCCCGCGTCTCTACAATTCGTAGCCGCATTTCTGCAGACCCCTCTCTGATTGGTTGAACTCTATTTTTGCAGACCCCTCCCATTTCTGCAGACCCCTCTCTGATTGGTTGAGCGAAGCCCCTCTCTGATTGGCCCCCCGCATGAGCCGAGACAAGCTCCTCTAGCCAGGAGTCGAAACTCCGTTAACTCCAGAGAGAGAGGCTGAACGCAATTTATACGCATGGAAGTATTGATTACGCCATAACGAATCATTAAAAAAATATACCGTTAACTGGAATATGTTGTGTGTGCCTTTACACATGTTGGATAGGATTATGTAATTGGTTTGTATAGCGTCGCGTATAACGTTATTTCGCGTGACTTCACGGTTTATTCACATTTCACAACACAGCCAGCGGTCAACTTGTTTACACTCCCCACTTACTGTACAATGTAACATTTAGATTAACCCAGTTGTCTATCTGTATGTCATATGTTACGATGAATTGAAAATGGGGGACCCTGATGTAAACAAGACGAAAGTCTTTCTCTGGGGTCTGCATTCCCTTAACAATTGTATGTATTGAGCTGTACTGTGTACTGTATACCCATTCTGCAATCTGTTAATAAAGTTTTCAATCAATTCAATCAATCAATAACTAGACAGTTACAATATAACATTTAGATTAATTAACCCAGTTAATGCCTTAAGAGAGAGAGGCTGGTGGTCAAGTCAAGAGTTATTTGTCACAAGTTGTTTATTAGCCTAGACATTTTCAATTCATCATCTTGTTTACATCAGGGTCCCCCATGTTCAATTCATGATAACATATATGACATACAGGTAGACAGATGGACAGTACTGCTACATTTAGACATTTATGACATACCAGATTTTGAACTTGTGGTAGGCCTAGACATTTTCAATTCATCGTCTTGTTTACATCAGGGTCCCCCATGTTCAATTCATGATAACATATATGACATACAGGTAGACAGATGGACAGTACTGCTACATCTAGACATTTATGACATACCAGATTTTGAACTTGTGGTAGGCCTAGACATTTTCAATTCATCGTCTTGTTTACATCAGGGTCCCCCATGTTCAATTCATGATAACATATATGACATACAGGTAGACAGATGGACAGTACTGCTACATCTAGACATTTATGACATACCAGATTTTGAACTTGTGGTAGGCCTAGACATTTTCAATTCATCGTCTTGTTTACATCAGGGTCCCCCATGTTCAATTCATGATAACATATATGACATATATGTATGGGCCACTCTCCAGGTGACCTGCATCGACCTTGCCCACACCAGGATCTCCTCCTCAGACTGGTGAGTCATTCGCACAGTGGCCTCAAAAGAGGTATGGTCAACGCAGGTCCAGGATGGGTTCACCGCACGTCTGTACGTGCAGACATGATATGTGTAACCCTTCGGTAAAAGTCCTTCAACACACAAGCAACAAGATGTTATTTTTTTGAAAGCCAGTAAATACTGACAAAAAAAAGCATAGACACTTAGAAGAAGCAATGTATAGTCCCCCCACCCACCCAACCTCCTCCAATGTACAGTTTCTACGTCAAATGTATAGCCTTTCTTTTCTGGACTCTTTTTGTATCACAAACAGTACTGTATTTGTAAATCTGGTATGTCATAAATGTCTAGATGTAGCAGTACTGTCTATCTGTCTACCTGTATGTCATATATGTTATCATGAATTGAACATGGGGGACCCTGATGTAAACAAGACGATGAATTGAAAATGTCTAGGCCTACCACAAGTTCAAAATCTGGTATGTCATAAATGTCTAGATGTAGCAGTACTGTCCATCTGTCTACCTGTATGTCATATATGTTATCATGAATTGAACATGGGGGACCCTGATGTAAACACGACGATGAATTGTGAAATGTGAATAAACCGTGAAGTCACGCGAAATAACGTTATACGCGACGCTATACAAACCAATTACATAATCCTATCCAACATGTGTAAAGGCACACACAACATATTCCAGTTAACGGTATATATCTTTTAATGATTCGTTATGGCGTAATCAATACTTCCATGCGTATAAATTGCGTTCAGCCTCTCTCTCTGGAGTTAACGGAGTTTCGACTCCTGGCTAGAGGAGCCTGTCTCGGCTCATGCGGGGGGCCAATCAGAGAGGGGCTTCGCTCAACCAATCAGAGAGGGGTCTGTAAAAATGGGAGGGGTCTGCAAAAATGGAGTTCAACCAATCAGAGAGGGGTCTGCAGAAATGCGGCTACGAATTGTAGAGACGCGAGCCTCCCACGCGTTACTCCTCGCCACTGAGAGATCGAGCTGCGCAGGTGAAAAGATGCGACTGCTGTTACCTCAAGTACCGGAGGGGACTTGTGCTATGTATGACTTAGTCCACATTGCAGCCGGCTTGTGGGAGGCAAGAAACAGCGTCCGTGACAGGGGAGGGTTGAATAGGATGATACGAAATTGGGATGGGAGAAAATATAGAAAAAATGGGAGAAAAAGTGGATTAAAAAAAAAACACAATTTAGAATTTGCTATTTGGTCTAAAGCCGGGCACAACACTAGACATGTTTAGCAAAACATTAAATATCTTTGGAACAGTTTGTGATAACGACTCGCCATATTTTGTTTCAGAATCGGGAGATTGTGATCTTAACATTGACATTGTATCTGTTAATCGTCCTGTCCGCTCTGTGCCGCTAAGTCCGCTATGGTATTTGAGATATCGCGTATCGCCACCTACTGGCCCGGCATGCTTGTTGGAGCAATTTATATGCTTTTATGTGTTTGTCTGGATCGAGTTATTTTTTTAACGCTGTCATGTGGACGAGGATTTTTTTTAAACGGAGCCTGAAAATATCCGTTTTGCAAAATATCCAGATACGTGTGGACATGGCCTAACACAGGGCTTCCGAATCCTGCTCCTGGGGACCCCAAGCACTGCACATTTTCTGTCTCTCCCGTTAACACACCTGATTCAACTCATCATCTAATTATCCACCCTTTGACTAGGTGAATCAGGTGTGGTGGAGAAGGGAGAGACAGAAAATGGGAAGCCCTGTTCTAACAGGCATAAAGTACCGCTCACTGTCAGTTGCTTTATAAAATCAGCAAGTACACCGTTTCGACAGACGAGCTGTCTTCACCTGACAAAAACAGCTGTCTGTCAAAACGATGATGAATGGAGCCAGAGTGTGGCACTTTCTTCCTGTTTGGATAATGCATGTATTGTGTTAATTTTGGCAGATATTTTAGTCTTACTCTTTAGACAAAAATGCATATTAGTTTGTCACATTTAGTAATTTTTATCCTTCGTTTTAGTCTAGTTTTCGTCGACGGAAGAAGAAGAAAAAATCTGATTTCAAACCATTCCAATTCTTAACATCTTTATTGTTGTAGCATACGATTGGATTAGTGCACTTAGCATAAATCAGGATAAAGAGGTAAAGTATCATTGTAACATTCAAGCAATGTTTTTTGCAGTGAAATAAAGATACAGCATTCAATACAAAAACATCACACAATAGCAGCTTTTCAGTAAAAGTATGTCTGGAGGTGAGGTAAAACTTGAATAAAAAATCCAGACTCCAGTAAAACAGATGTAACATATGAAACGGTCAGTATAAAAAACACATTACAACACACATTACAATCATTCACTAATAAAATGAAGTCCCTCAATAATAGTGAATTTAACTAATAATAATAATAACAATACTGAATTTCAAGGTAGTGCTTTCAACTGCTTGAAAGCTTTTGGAAAAGGTGTAGAAACCCTGTCACACAAACACAGCTTCTTTATGAGAATGTGTCAGGATGTGAGGTCAATGTTGTAAAGTTGTAAACATCTCAAATTAGCAGTGTGACCTCAGTGCAACTGAGATTGAGTTTTCACCCCTCTTCATAACTTTTTTTGGCATGTGCTACAGAGCCACGGCTCACTTGAGGCACGACTGTGAGTAAGTCCCACACACGTGAGGTGGTACCACAACATGTTGCAGCTCTCATCATCACAGGCACCATGTCATCTGGTTCTCATCATCACAGGCACCATGTCATCTGGTTCTCATCATCACAGGCACCATGTCATCTGGTTCTCATCATCACAGGCACTAAAAACAAGACTACAAACATCACAAAACAAACTGGTCAGACTACTGCTTGACCTTACTCCTAAAACCCACCTCACCCCTACCCATTTTGATAGCCTAGGATGGCTTAGAGCAGGGGTTCTCAACCTTTCTGCTGCCAAGGCACCCCTGTGTTCAATAAAATATTCCAGGGCACCCCTACATACGATAAAGACTTTTCCGGTCCTGTCTTTTTTGCTACAATGATGACAAAAGTGCTTGCTTTCAAAATAATGTTTATTTAAGAAACCGGGAAACACATTTGTGTGTATATGCAGGCTATATAATGCATTATTAACAGGTGTTTCCGTTCTAAATGGCTTAGTACTGTTGACATTACACTGCTTGTAGTAGTAAATCAAATAGCACATTTCTTTAAATAAAATTACAGAAAATTATCACTAAAGTGCTATCTGTTGCAGCTGCACACTTTTCCATAAAAATAGCATATTTGGATAAGTGTGACCATTTCTCAAACTGAAAATCATGTATTTTTTTTTAAATACAGAAAAGGATCACTAAAGTGCTATCTGTTGCAGCTGCACTGTTCTCCATAAAAATAGCATATTTGGATAAGTGTGACCATTTCTCAAACTGAAAATCATGTTTTTTTTTTTTTAAATACAGAAAAGGATCACTAAAGTGCTATCTGTTGCAGCTGCACTGTTCTCCATAAAAATAGCATATTTGGATAAGTTTGACCATTTCTCAAAAACAGAAAATCATGTATTTTTTTAAAATACAGAAAAGGATCACCAAGATACAAGATACTAGAGTTTTATTTGTCACGGCATACAAGTATACAATGAAATGTGGGGGGTCTTGCCCGCAACGATGTGCATAATTACAATAGTAATATATAAGTTACCATTTCTCAAAAAATATAAATAAATACAGAAAATAAGCACTCGTTCACTCAGTGGACATTTCTAGCTCAATGCGAGGTCTGCTGCTGCTGGCTAATAATATGGTCAATACGCGGGGAGATCTTTGACAAGGCAACACGCATGTCATCCTCAAGGCTCAACTTGGCCCTATATTTCGTTTTCAGAGCTGTCATGGATGAAAAGCCAGCTTCACACAGATATGTGGTGCTGAATGGTATCAACACATTAACTGCTGCATCATGAGATACTTGGTACTCAGCACCACACTCTGAAACTAGCTCTCCAGGTGGTATCAGATGAGATTTCAATGAGTTCTTCCAAGAGTTTGGATGGAGATGTGTCAGGAAGCTTTGTCTCAATGTTGTCTGTAAATCTTTTTTTATCCAGAGTAACTTGGTGATCCTGCAATTCAACACTGGCCCCTGTAAATATCCTAACCCAACCCCCTCCAATGTACAGTAATTTACCTAGTATGGTTTTGTCAATTGTCCAATGTACAATTTTGTTTGTTTGTACAGTGTCTCCTCCCCCCCCCCCCCCCCCTCAATGTACAGTTTTGCTTGTTTATACAGTGTGCCCCCCCCCCCAACCACCTCCAATGTAAATTACCCAGTATGGTTGTCAATATCCCAATGTACCCAACCCCCCCCACCCAACCTCCTCCAATGTACAGTTTCTACGTCAAATTTATACAACGGCATGCAAATTTCTCGATTCTGATTGGCTGAAACAGTCATTTTACACGTCTTTATTGGCAACAATCCACGCTGCTGGCCCAGGACCCGCCCACAACCGACCCACATCACATCACTCCGCCGGATCACAAGAAGGTGGCCAATAATCTTTACAAATGGATATGTTGATGCGACTAAACGACTAAATATCAAGCGATTCTGTCACAGCGAATGTCTTAGTCGTTTAAACAATGTTGGATGATGTAATTGATGGGTCTTGAATCATTCTGTAACAAAAGAAAAATCGCGGATTGATTGATGGATTAATTTGCGATTTTTTTTTCAATTTCTTTTTCCTTTCGACTGTCAGCGCTCGCTCTAGTCTCCACCCACCGCCACACACCCCCCCACACACATACACACACACACGCACACACACACACGCACGCACACACACACACACTCTGCCTGCAACGCGGGGGATAGTCAGAGAGCTGGGTGCTGCGCTGTTCTAAGTGAGCATGGCCTATTGAGTTGATTGATTGATTGATTGCTAATTTTATTACTGTACGCTTGGTTTCCAACTGGTTAAGTTTAGGCCCTCTACAGTAGGTTTAAA
The DNA here is from genome assembly GCF_963971535.1 of Notolepis coatsorum. Classification (NCBI taxonomy): domain Eukaryota; kingdom Metazoa; phylum Chordata; class Actinopteri; order Aulopiformes; family Paralepididae; genus Notolepis; species Notolepis coatsorum. The sequence continues at coordinate 63,116,684 of NC_140172.1, forward strand.
AAAATAAATAAAAGAATAGGGCGAAGAAAACGTTTTTTTCCTATAGGGCAAAGAAGACTTTTTAATTTGTTTTACCTACTTTATATAGAAGCATCTAAGAATGAAGTTCTATGGAAAGTAGGTCTGCATTCCCTTAACAATTGTGTGTATTGAGCCGTACTGTATTGTACCCATTCTGCATCTGGTAATAAAATTTTCAATCAATCATTCCAATAATACACAGTTGGATGTGTTAGTTGGTTGGATGCACTTCAAGCTGCTTCCACATGAGGCAACTTCTCTCAATCATTCCAATAATACACAGTTGGATGTGTTAGTTTGGTTGGATGCACTTCAAGCTGCTTCCACATGGAGGCAACTTGTCTTTTTTGTAGTTGTGGGAACTACTTTTTCTGGCGGATGGTTTTTTCAATAAATCTTCGATTAATGTGTGTTTATTGTATAGAAATAAGGTTGGATGAATCTAGCAGTTGTATAAAAGCTTTACATCACTTGCAGTCGTGATTTGTGACCAATAAACCATGCCTAGGGGGGTCTAACGACCCTCGGCTGCGCCTCGGGCCTAACGACCACCCCTAGGCATGGTTTATTGGTCACAAACCACTCCTGCGCGTGATGTAATGCTTAAGTATATACTCCCTTTTCTTGACTCCTTCTGTATCACAAACAGTACTGTATTTGCAAATCTGGTATGTCATAAATGTATAGATGCAGCAGTACTGACTATCTGTATGTCATGTATGTCATATATGTCCTGATGAATTGAAAATGGGGGACCCTGATGTAAACAAGACGAAAGTCTTTCTCTGGTCTGCATCCCCTTAACAATTGTGTGTATTGAGCTGTACTGTATTGTACCCATTCTGCAATCTGTTAATAAAGTTTTCAATCAATCAATCAATCAATCCTTTTCTGTGTTTTATTAACACCAAGTTTCATAATGATTTTCAGATTTTGAGAAATGGTCAAACTGATCCAAATATGGTATTTTCATGGAAAACAGTGCAGCTGCAACAGATAGCACTTTAGTGATAATTTTCTGTAATCCAAAAAGAATAAAAAACAAAATAAAAATCTCAAGGCACCCCTGGCAGCTCTCTGCGGCGCCCCTGTTGAGAACCGCTGGCTTAGAGTATACGACAGAGTACCGCAGGCCCATTGTGAGGTTTCGCAATGGGCCTGCGGTCTACAAGATACACTACACCACTAAGGTACCCATGTACATGTCGAAATACTTCCCAAAGGTCAGTGAATACCACAACCACAACATCAGAGGGATTTCCACAAATCATGTTCAACCCAGATTCGGCTCAAACAAGGGACTAAACACGTTTTGAAATTATGCCACAACAATGTGGAACGCCCTACCCACAGCCGTAAAATAATGTGAATCCCTACCCACCTTCAAAACCGCTCTAAAAGAGCACCTACGGGAGGCCGCAATTTGAAACTGGCCCCAGTAAATGTCCAAACATCCGCCCACCCAACCCCCCCCCCAATGTACAGTCTCCTCCCCTTCAAATGTATATAATTATTCTCTTTTTGAACAGTACTGTATATTTGTATATCTTGTATGTCATAAATGTCTGGATGTAACAGTACATTTGTAGTGTAACATAAATGTTACGATGAATTGAAAATGGGGGACCCTGATGTAAACAAGACGAAAGTCTTTCTCTGGTCTGCATCCCCTTACAAATTGTGCGTATTGAGCCGTACTGTATTGTACCCATTCTGCAATCTGTTAATACAATTTTCAATCAATCAATCAATAGTAGTCTGATCAGCTATTATTATACTGATCTGCATTATTATTATTATTATTATTATTATTATTATTATTATTATTATTATTATTATTATTATTATTATTATTATTATTATTATTATTATTATTATATAAACTGCTACTGTGCACGCCTGGGTAATTTCACTATTACCCAGTAGATGGCGCATCGACTAGTCCAGAGTCCAGACTCCACACCACAGCTTATCCACACAACTGAGAAGGCAGAAATGTACATCCATGGGTACATCCTCGTACAACGACCACAAGTGTCGGATAGACACATTGCAAATGTATAGATTTATTTTCCGTCATGATGTTGGTATTAGATGGTGTAACTGAGGGGTTACAAAACCCTGACTGTATTAAAGATTGTGATAGATTAAACCACTGCTAGGTATGTACTTTAATTACTGGCCAGACAGTACATCGAATATAGATGGTGAACACTCATAATAACACGGCATTGACAAAGAAATAGTATTTGAGGGTATTTTATTATTATGCAACATTAGGTTACAGAATGAGAATTAGGGTTGCGCTTGTATGGCGAAGAATATGCATAAAGTCAGTCAGTAGCATGAGTCACTGGGAATAGCAGGATTCCTACGATGGGTCTAGGTTGACGCCACCTGGCGTATAATAGCAATTATAGAAGGCAACGCTGGTACCGCCTGGAGACACTGGGTTCCTCTCAGAGTTGTAAGGTCTAGAGGATAGAGGAATGTTCGGATACTCAGTCTGATTCAATGAAGAATAAAGGGACTCCACGTACAGAAGTCAGTCCTTGTAAATCCAACGATCAGCAGCAAAAGCAATAACTGTAATCCAAATGCTCGATAGCAAACGATGATAGCTAGCCAGCCTCTGTCCATGAGGCCAGCCCGAGTGTAATCCTCACGAGGTTAAATCCCAAACGATAGTGGAAATCAACGAGGCTCTTCTCCGGGTAACACGTTCCAAATCAATATAATCCAACCAGAAATGGTTCTGCAATCGCCGCCGCTGGTTCTCCTGTGCACATGTCCAACGGTTCTCCGACTAGGCCTCCTCGGGTGCTGGCGACGTATTTAGGCCACGCACCCTGGCTAAGGTTCACTAGCTAACACGAACGAACCGTTAGGTAATGCTACACACGAACGAACTGGGTTGCACGATATACAATAAATGAACGACTATTTACTTCACATTAAACTAGGTCGAACTTGACGTTACTGCATTAAACTCTGACACTTTACTATTCTATTCGCACATGTTCTCAACGCACGGTTGCTCACTTCACTACCCGCTGACTCGGGATGAACTTGATGAACGAACACGAAGTGCTGCTGTGCGCACCTGCGCCGTATATATACTTAAGTGATTATCTAGTCCCAAACCTCAGTTCTTGTCTGGAATCAATACGCTGTCTCCGGGCATGTTACGACATGCCTGAGCTTGTCTTTGAACCTGACGTTGGGGGCTTGCGGGCTGGCGCCTAGGGCGCTATCCAATAAGGAGAGCGAATATTACTATGGTTCTAACGCAGGTAAAGGGATATACCGTGTATATATAAATAATATACAATGTATATAAAACAATAAATGTAGATTCTCAGCTTTAATCTGGCCCTTCACAACAGATGGTATTAAATTAAAACGTTTAATTTTACTATTGCAGTTGAGTTCAAGAAAAATATCAGACTTTTTTTCATTCATTCATTCATTCATTCATTCAATCTTTATTTATACTAGATAATATACTGAATAATTAAACTCATTTACAGTGCCGTCGAGATGTTACATACACAAGTGTCACAGTGCGTCATAAATATTAATATTATATTATATTATTATAAATATTATCAGACAATCAGAATAATTAATAGTACAGTTAGAAAATACATACAAAAAAAATATTTTTTAAATAATAGAATAGATAAAAATTAAAACAGAGGTAATAATTTAAAAACAATTACATATTGTGGTGACCTGATTGGTCATTAAGGTTCTAAACCGACCCATAGACACTAGAGTGTCTAGTTTCAATGTTTCCTGCAGGGTATGATGTAGGGACAAAAAAAGACAGATCTACCAAGTTCAGTACAAACTCTAGGGGCACTCTAAGCCAAAAACTGGATCGTGTGCGACTTCTGACATTTAGCGATGCTCAAAAATGGTAACCCTATAGGGCTGGGAGTTAAACAGAATATGAAGGTATACCGTAATGGGTCCATGCAAAGGAATGTGTTTTTACTATACCGTCGTCCACGATATATATACATATTGTAATATAATGAACTGTAGAGCTTCAGTTTGAACAGGCTGATTCCAGAGGTATGTGGCAGGGCCTCAGAACGATGACAGACTACAAAGGCCCCCCCCCCCCCCCTGAACACTGATGTCTCCCTGGCAAATGAGCTAAATACCTTCTATGCACGGTTTGAGGCTGTAAATTACAACAACAACCTACAGGCCACTGCAATGGAGAGTAGAGCCACTGCAGATGGAGACTCAGTGTTCAGGTTAACAGAGCATGAGGTGAGGAGGACCTTTAAGAAAGGGAATACCAGGAAGGCAGCAGGACCGGACGGCATCCCCGGTCGCGTCCTAAAAGTCTGTGCAGACCAACTGGCCCCGGTATTCACTGACATATTCAACATGTCCTTAGAACAGTCTGTCATCCCCACCTGTTTGAAAAAGTCCACTATTGTCCCTGTACCCAAAACATCCAAGCCCGCTTTCCTCAACGACTATCCCCCTGTAGCTCTCACCTCCATAGCCATGAAGTGCTTTGAGAAGCTAGTGAAGAGCTACATCTGTTCCTCCCTCCCCAACACCTTGGACCCCCTGCAATTTGCATATCGCCCCAAAAGGTCCACGGAGGACACCATATCCCATGTGCTGCACACGGCAGCATCACACCTAGGGGTCCGCAAAGACGACTTCAAACTTGAATTGGTAACAACAGATGAGGTTCGATTATAAAAGACACAGGTACAGTACCCTTTTCAGCCTTTGATCACCTGCCCCTCTAAAGTCCTGTGCACGTCCCTGGTGGGTGGGGGTGGGGGGGATTTTGCCCTTTACCGGACAGTTTCTAATTGCAGCCACCTGTAGGTGCTCTTTGAGAGCGGTTTTGAAGGAGGGTAGGTATTCACATTCCTTTACGGCTGTGGGCCCGGCGTTCCACATTATTGTGGCATTCTATAGGGATGTGTTCTGTTCTCGCAGTATCCTGAGTAGTAGTTCGAATTGTACAGCAGTTTTCTCTGAGGACGCTATTCGCATCATAGGCTACGTTCAGACTGCAGGAAACAGCGTCCAAATTAGATTTATTTTGCTCATATGTGACTCAGATCAGTGTTTTTCACGACACTGACAGTATATTGTAAACTACTAACGAGTCAGCAAAACACATGCATCTGATCTTTTCAATTCTGATTTGGACCACTTTCATATGTCATATATGATTTTTTTGCAACAGTCATGCGACTTTTGTGTCACTCTAGATTGACACGTTGGTACGTCCATCTTCGTTATTGTTCATTTGGCTAGCACATGGAGGTCTGTGCGGCCCTCCAGGGATATGCCTCTTCCACAACCTGGTTGAAGAAGGAAACTTCCATTTGTTTCAGTGCATCACTGAAGGGCTCATCAGGAGACTCGTAGGATAATTGCTGTTTTGGTTTTCTCAGCCTCTTCTGCTTCAGCACAGCCTCCACATTCATCTCCTCACAGAGGTCTCTGGCAGTGGCTTGAGCAGAAGCAAATCCGGTGCTTCTAGACGCTTCATATCTGATACCAGCCTGATATCTGATACTAGCCTTGTACCAGCCTGATATCTGATACTAGCCTCTACGTCACACAGCCTGAAACACACTGCTACACAGAGCTGCCTGTACACCTGTACATCACACAGCCTGAAACACACTGCTACACAGAGCTGCCTGTACGTCACACAGCCTGAAACACACTGCTACACAGAGCTGCCTGTACGTCACACAGTCTGAAACACACTCCTACACAGAGCTGCCTGTACGTCACAGTCTGAAACACACTCCTACACAGAGCTGCCTGTACATCACACAGTCTGAAACACACTCCTACACAGAGCTGCCTCTACATCACACAGCCTGAAACACACTCCTACACAGAGCTACCTCTACGTCACACAGCCTGAAACACACTCCTACACAGAGCCGCCTCTACGCCTGTACGTGTTTACTATTCTGGAAATTATAGATATTTTAGTTGATGAAATATTTTAGTTGATGAAATATTATTTTCATTTCAGTGTCACAATATGACATCGATCTCCAAAATAAGAGATGTAATTTTTTTTTTTTTAACATGTCTTATTACATTGCCTAGCTCGCCTATGCATAGAAACGGCCCTGGCTGTGAGCACAGGCCCCACTTGTGGACGTTGGGCCCTCATACCACCCTCATGGAGTCTGCTTCTCAGTTTGAGCAGAAACATGCACATTGTGGCCTGCTAGAGGTCGTTTTGTAGAGCTCTGGCAGTGCTCCTGAATTGATTGAATTGATTGATTGAAAAGTTTATTAACAGATTGCAGAATGGGTACAGTACAGTACAGCTCAATACATACAATTGTTAAGGGGATGCAGACCAGAGAAAGACTTTCGTCTTGTTTACATCAGGGTCCCCCATTTTCAATTCATCATAACATATATGACATACATGACATACAGATAGACAGTACTGCTACATCTATACATTTATGACATATCAGATTTGCAAATACAGTACTGTTTGTGATACAAAAGTGTCCAGAAAAAGAGTGTATATACATTTGGCGTAGAAACTGTACATTGGAGGAGGTTGGGTGGGTGGGGTGGGGTTGGGTGGGTTGGGTGAGGGCTGTACATTGGAGGTGGGGGGGGGGGGGGGGTTGGGTAGGGGACACACACACATTTTACACTGTACATTGGAATACTGACAAAGCCTTACTTGGTCATTTACTGTACAACTAGGTTAGGACATTTGTAGGGGCCAGTTTCGAATTGCAGTCTCACGTAGGTGTTTTTTGAGAGTGTTTTTGAAAGTGGGTAGTGATTAGGGCTGCACGATTTTGGGAAATAATCTAATTGCGATTATTCTGACAGATATTGCGATTGCGATTTGCGATGCGATTATAACATATTTAAAAAAAAATTTACAAGAAGAATGTTGCTGCTTTCTGTAGTCGGGTCCCAACTGCAAAATTACTGTATTACCCTGTATTATACACTTTTACTATCATGTAGACTATTCTGCTTTGTGTTTACATGTGATGTATTGTATACATGCACATTTATTATGTTCTTGTGTGATGTATCGCACATTTTATTGCTGTGTGATGTATTGCAAATGTTATTGCTGTCATCTTGGCCAGGTCTACCTTGCAAAGGAGATCGTGTATCTCAATGGGACTTCCTGGTTAAAAAAAAAAAAAAAAAAAAATGTTTTTTTTTTTTTTTAATTGCAGGCTTGGCGATTTGATAATTGCATCATTCCAAATCGCGATTTCGATTAAAAAACGATTAATCGTGCAGCCCTAGTAGTGATTCACATTCCTTTACAGCTTTAGGTAGGGCGTTCCACATTGATGTGGCATAATTGCGAAACGTGTTTAGTCCCTTGTTTGAGCCGAATCTGGGTTTTACATGATTTGTGGAGCTCCCTCTGGTGTTGTGATCGTGGTATTCACTGACCTTTGGGAAGTATTTTGACATGTACATGGGTACCTTGGTCGCGTAGTGTATCTTGTAGACCAGGCCCATTGCAAGTTGCTGTACTCTGTCGTCTACTCTAAGCCATCCTAGGTTGTCAAAGTGGGCAGGGGTGAGGTGGGTTCTAGGAGTTAGGTCAAGCAGTAGTCTGACTAGCTTGTTTTGAGATGTTTGTAATTTGTTTTTTAGTGCCTTTGAGGTGCTTTGGTACCATGAGGTGCAAGCATAGTTGTAACTGAGGGGTACAATTCCCTGACTGTATTGAATAAGTATGGTATCATTAAACCACTACTGTCTTATGTACATTACTACTGGCCATACAGTACACGGGTATATGAGATGAACACATCCACAATAACACGGTTTCACACAAGTACTCGTTTAGAAGAATATTTATGAGCAGCAATAATATTATATTACATTACTTTACTTAGAGTCGCGCTTGTAAGGCGAAGAATGTGCATGAATAGGTCAAGAGCGTAAGTCCATTAGAATATTGCGCAGGAGATAATGAATACCACCTGTATCTTAGGAATTATATCTATGGTACACTAGTAGGGCAGCGGGAGATACTAGTAGGGTCCCTCCGGTTGTAGGCCAGCAGGGGAGAGGATTTGTCTGTAACGAAAGTCTGGGTCAACGAAGAATAAGGAGACTCCAGGTACAGGAGACAGTGCAATAATCTCTTGATCCACAGACGAACAACAGCTATTCTCCGGTATGCAGCTCCGCATGGAAGAAAGCTAGCCAGCCTCAGGCGTCCTAGAGGCGGGCTCGACGTTGCTCCTCACAGGGTAAATCCCACACAATTGTGGGTGTAGACGATTCTCCGCTCCATCAGATACAGGACCAAAGCAAATATAATCCAGCCGAAAAGGGCTATGCAGTCGTCGGGTAGGTTATCCAGTGTACATATCCACACGGTCCTCGTCTAGGGCTCCTCGGATGACGGCGCCAGGTTAAGCCGCCCAGCCTGGATAAGCACACTAGCTGGTACGAGGAAGCGTTGGTAATGCTGGTCACTGTAGAACGGTAGCCGCACGATACACTATACATAAATAGATTACTGAAATAATAGAATAGGTCGAACTCGACGGTACAGCGTTAAACTCTGATACTTCAGCTATCAATTCGCACGCGGTCTCAAGGCTCTATTTTGGGGCAAAACGGGCCCACTTCACAGCACGTTGTATCGTGGTGTGAGGCTTCAACTTATTGGGTAACAGTACTTCTGTATTCACCTGCGCCGTATTTATACGTTAGGTGAACAATCTAGTACCAGCCTTATTTCTGTCTCGTATTCTTGCGCAGAGCCGGTCATGTCCAGGCATGTCTTTGGCGGTGACTTTGAACTAGACATTGGGGGTATGGCAGTGGCGCCTAATGGACCGCTGTCCAATAGGAGAACGCAATATTATGGTCTGTACTAGGTAAAAGGGATATTCCGTGTATATGTACAAAGAATACACAAGGGATCTCAGACGATATACAAATATTATACAATATATCTCAAGTAATAAATATATATATTCGGTTTAATCTGATCCTTCGTAACAGCCGCCTCCTAATTAGTCCGCACCTAATTAGATAAGCAGAGACAGATTAACCGCACTGTCCACTACTCAATGTCCGTTGTGAGGGTAGGGCAGTTCACAAAGTCGGGGGGGTCATGGTCGTCATCGAGAGAGTCGGGGAGCCTTGGCAACTCTATCAGCCTCGCCACGGGCCGGGTGTATGTCCGCCCTTGAGCGAGCACTTCTGCCGCTCTGACCTTTCCGTCGGCACCAGTGATCACTTTGCTTACGCGGCCGGCCGGCCACATAGCTCGGGGTAGTGACTGGTCGATAATCATGACGACTGTACCTTCCGTCAAATTGTCTCTTTCTTTTACCCACTTCTGGCGGGTCTGTAGAGATGGTAGATAGTGGAGGAGGAAACTGTTCCAAAACTTGTCAGCCAATACTTGACTGTACCTCCACATTCTTCGGCCGTTCGCTTCTTCAGGCCTGTACACTGTCTGTGGTAGCGCGGGGTCCAGCCGCCCCATCAAGAGAGTGTTGGGGGTGACTGGGTCGACATCTGCTACATCACTTGAGACGTAACCGAGGGGCTTTGAGTTCAATACTCCCTCGATCTCCGTGAGGACTGTCGTGAGGACTTCTTCCGCCACGGTCTGGGCCCCAAGCACGGCGTACAGGGCTGTATTTATTGAACGTACTTCTCGTTCCCAAGTTCCACCGAAGTGAGGTGCATTCGGGGGGTTAAACTGGAAATCAATCTGAGATGGAGCGAGGTGGGTCTTAAGTTCTGGGCCCATAGCTTGGAAGCTCTCTCTCAGCTCTCTTTCTCCGCCTTTGAAGTTTGTCCCGTGATCAGACAATAATATAGACGGTTTTCCTTTCCGCGATGTGAATCTCCGGAAGGCCATAAGGAATGAGTCCGTACTCATGGTTGGAAGGAGTTCTATGTGTATCGCTCGGGTGGTCATGCATTTGAATACAATACCCCACCGCTTCTCCGTCCCTCTTCCTTTCTTTACATACAGCGGGCCGAAACAGTCCATACCGGTGGAGTGAAAGGGCTTGTCGCCGAGTCGGAGGCGACAGGGGGGTAGGTCAGCCATCCTGGGTATACTGGGCTGTGCTCGCCACTTGCGACAGTCTAGACAAGTCCGCTGGAAGCGTCGTACTGCTTCTCTTCCTTGCAGTATCCAATAACGACGTCTGATCTCCGCGAAGACTCTCTCTGCCCCGGCGTGGTGCACGTCCTCGTCGTATTTCTTTATGATGAGCTCTGTGACCTTGTGTCGGCTGTTTAAGACTATCGGGTACTTGACGTCATCCGGTAAGTCTGGGGCTCTCCTCAGACGACCACCCACTCTGATGAGATTATGGGCGTCGCTCTCAGGGGCCAAGTGGAGCAGTCTGCTGTCTGACGGGACTGGCTTTGATCCCTGCAGACAGTCTAGCTCGTCGGGGAACGAGTCTCTTTGGGCTCGCTGTAGCAGAAGGAGTTCTGCTTCTTCGTAGTTAGCTGCAGTAATGTCAGTAGTGGACGGAACCTCTGGGTGGTGCCACAGGAATGTCTTTAACTGCGCACTCTCAAGGGTGGGGCAGTCGTCTATGTTGGGATCTGTGGGGACGAGTGTGTGTGTCAACCCACAGAACATAGATTTCTTCTTCTCTGCCTCCTCTTCACTCGCCTCCCGTGGGGTGGGTGTAGGCCACTCTTCTTCCGGGAGCTTGGGGAACTCGGGACCGTCAATATAGAGATTGTGACGGGTGAGGTCATCCAGGGACATTCCCCGTGTGATGACGTCAGCTGGGTTCTGTTTTGTGTCCACATACCTCCAGCATGCTGCTTCTGTTAACTCTTGGATCTCTGTGATTCTGACTCCCACGAAGACCTTGTATCTACACGAATCGGACTGGATCCATGTGAGTACGGTCATGGAGTCTGACCACAGGATTGTTCTTTGCACCGGGATGGTGAGTTCACGTTGGATTAACGTGGCGAGTTGCGCTCCTGCTAGGGCTGCGCAGAGCTCTAGACGCGGGATAGATTGTTGCTTGCGGGGGGCTATTCTTGAGCGAGCCAGGATGAAGGCAGTATGTATTTCTCCTCCCTCCTCTCGGGCCCGCAAGTAGGCCACCGAACCGTAGGCTACTTCGGAGGCGTCGCTGAAGACGTGCAGGTCTATCTGACACGTCTCCGGCCTCACTGTGGGTGGGAAGTAGCTGCGGCGTATGTTGACACCTGGGAGCGAGCTGAGTTCTGTCTCCCACTCTCTCCATGTGGAGGCAAGGTGTTCGGGTATGGGATCGTCCCAGCCCTGGTCCTTGTCCCATAGCGCTCGCACAATCATCTTTGCCCTGGTGGTGTAAGGTAGAATACATCCCAACGGGTCATATTGTCTGGCGAGTGTTCTGTATACACTCCGTCTTGTGGTCGGTAGTGAAGTCGACCTTCCCTGCTCCTTGGTCAGGGGTGTGTGTTTATAATGGAGCGAGTCTGTTTTGAAGCGCCAGACTAGTCCTAATGTCATTTCTTGGGCTTCTCCTGGGATGGTCGCCATCCAGGTCTCGCTGCTTGCTGCCTTGTCCTCTGGGGAGAGGCTGCGCAATACTTGAGGGTCGCTGCTGGCCCACTGCCGGAGATCAAAGCCGCCTATGATCAGGGAGGCGCGGAGCTTGAGTAGGAGGGCCTCGGCTTCTTCTGGCGTCGAGACGCTTTGCAGACAGTTGTCCACGTAGAAACTATTTCCTACACTTTGTCGGACCTCTTCATCAGCTGCTGGGTCTTCTGCGACGTGTTTTTGCAGTGCGAACGTAGCACAGCATGGGCTGCATGTGGTTCCGAAAGGGAGGACTTCCCATTGATAGATGGATGGTTGCCCATCCTCATTCCTCTCTCTCCATAAGAACCGCAGCAGGGGCTTGTCCTCTTCCACTAGTCGCACCTGCAGAAACATCCCTTTGATGTCGCCGCTGATGGCCACCTTGTTCTGGCGGAAACGTAGTAACACGCCCAGTAGAGAGGGGCCGAGTGTTGGGCCGGGCAAGAGCTCTTTATTCAGATTTTGTGATCCGATCTGGTAGCTGCAGTTAAACACAATCCGATCCTTGCCGTTGTGGTGGACTTTGTGGTGCGGCACGTACCATGATTCGGTCGTCTGATCGGCCTCTTTAATGTCAATTTTCTTTATGTGTCCCGCTGTGATTAGCTTGTTAATCTCAGCGCGGTACACAGTAGCTTGAGCGGGGTCTCTGGCTAGGCGCCGCTCTGTGTTCGATAGATACCGCTCCGTCGCTTCTTTTGGGGCGTGGAAGGTAGGCATACCCTCTCGCCTCAGGAGTGGAGTTGCGTATCTCATCACTCTGTTGACTTTGACTCTCTTTGTCCCCTTCTCGAGGAGGGCTATAGCATAAATGTCTTCCTTGGAACGAATGTGTTTCTTTTCGTTCTTAAAGGGCATTGTCTCTAGTGTCCATAGCCTCTCGACGTGCTGTAGGAGGGTGGTGTCTTCTTCTGTCACTCTGGAGTGGAGGCAGCTAGTGGCTGCTGTTCGGTTGGGAGACCTGGAGAGGGGGCCTTGTAGTGTCCATCCTAGGCGGGTCTCGACTGCTGCTGGACAGCCTCTGGGCCCAGTGTGGACCCGGTCCATCGGGACGATGAGGTGTGCATGGTCGGATCCTATCAGCAGGGTCGGGGTGGCACCGTCTATGAGCGGTATAGGTAGTTGACGCAGGTGCACGTATTTATCCATCAGCTTGGCGATGGGGTAGGTGTACTGCGACAGGCCTATATCTTGGTTGGTGAAAGCGTTAGTGATCCTATACCGCCTCTCTGGCTGCCCGCTTGCTGCGATAGTGAAGGAGACGTTCTCGCCCTTGATCGTCTTCAGGTCTCTTCTTATAGTCCGAATCGTCATCGTTACTTCGCTTCCCCGCAGCCCCAGCTGGGCCGCAGCGGACGTGAGGAGAAGGGTCTTCTCTGACCCGTCGTCAAGGACGGCGTAGGTGTCCTCGTTGTCCTCGTAACCCAGTGTTACGCGGACCACCTTCAAGAGCACCCGGGCGCCCCCGCTGCTGGCGGGGTCAATGTACATAACACTTGCCTTTGTGCTGCTTGAGGGTGCAGGCTTTCTTCTGTTACTGTCATGTAAAACGTCCAAGTGGGCTCCGTCACACCGACTACACCTCTTCTTTAAGCGGCACTCGGCTGCCATGTGACTGCGCGCACATCGGTAACAGCGGCGGTTGGACTTTATCCATTGACTCACCTCGTCGGCGGTCATCTTCTTGAACGTGTCACAGTGTGACAGCCAGTGTTCCTTTTCGCAGTACGGACATACAATCTTCCACTTCTCTTTCATCGAGGGGGTTCTGTGGTTCTTGTTGCTCGGTACTGATTCGGCTTGGTGCATGACGGTCACCAGCCTGCGGCCATCGTTTGCTCTCCTAGGTCCCTCTCTGGAGCTTGGTGCGCTCCGCACGAACGTATCCAATCGTAGGCTGTTGACTTCTCTCGCCAGGAAGTCGGCTAGGTCTAGGAGGGATGGCTCGGGACCGTTAGGATCACGGTGGTCTCTTTGCCGCCTGAAGCGCTCTTGTCGGGCGGGCGGAAGCTTCTCTAATATTCTCTCAACATTAGAGTTCGCGTACAGTTCGTGCATACCCTTTTCCTTCTGTGCCCCCAGCATCCCTACCAGGGATTGTACCTTGATAGAGAGGTCATCTAGTGAGCGATTGTCTGTGGCTGGGGGTAAGCGGTCAATATTCCTTATCTCTTGTATTACGTAGTCCCATATGCGTCCATAACGTTGGTCGAGGGCTGCTAGAGCCGCGGTGTATGGGGTAGTAGAGGTGGAATATGCCAGCGCTATATTGTGCGCTCTGGGCACCTTCAGGTGCTTGAGTAGGATAGCATACTTGTACGGTTCATCTGGTACATCGGACATCATTGTCTCTAAGCACATTCGTAGCTCCGTGTACTGTGCTCTGTTCTCGTGTGTGAAGTCCGGGAACGTCGGTGTGCCAAGGTACGATGCCATGGATGGCTGGCACATCGGTGAGCGTTGGGGGAGAGGCCTCCTAGGCGAGTCTCCTCTTACGTGTCGTGGTGGGCTGGTACCTGTCGGGTACCAAGGCCCGTGTACCCAGGTGCTGTTCCTCGGGGCTGGTCGTGCGTCAAGCTCACCCGTGAATTGAGTCGGGGGTCTGTAGCGCAGAGCCGCGGGGGTAAAGTCTGGGCTGTACTGGACCTCCTGGTCCTGTGGAGTACGATGCTGCTGTTGGGCTTGACTTTCCTCCTCTCCCTCTTCTTCTTCCTCTGCCAGGTCATCTAGATCCTGTAATCTTCTATTTAGTCTCTCAGCGGCGTAGGCCGGTTCTTCCCTGTTGCTGGGTCTCGCATGGACCGGTCGGGGAGGGGGTTCGGAGAGGGGTATAGGCTCTCTCGGTTGGCCGGGCTCAGGGTCGCTTGATCGGGTAGGGGAGGGTGCCCTAGACCCTTGTCTTGACGAGGCCCTGGAGCCCTGTGCGGAGGGAGGGGGGGTTACCCTGGCAATCAGTTGCTCCATTATCTGCGCTTGTAATCGGTCGCGCTCGGCTTCGCGCTTGATGTGAGCGAGGTCGCGCTCTGCTTCGCGCTGGGCTTGGGCTGCGTCGCGCTGTGCATTGGCGGCTCCGCGCTGTGCATCGGCGCGGTCTCTTTCCATATTCTCTTCCGTCTGGAGGCGTCTGGTCTCCAGGCGTATGCGGTCGTCGTCACTCCTTTGCTGCGCCTGGAAGCGCTCTCGCTGGGTCGCAGAGTGTTCGCGTTCACCAAGGGCTTGCGCTTGGAGTTGCGCGTGGAAGCGTTCTCGTTCCATGGAAGAATGTTCGCGCTCGCTAAGCGTCTGTGCTTGGAGTCGATCGCGTTCAGTGGAGGCTGCCAGGGTGGCGATAAAGGCCTGCGCCAGCATCTTGTCCGCCTCGCTGGGGGAAGACACTGATGGAGGTGATCGGCTTCTGGCAGTGCTCGTTGGAGATCCGTTCTCCTGTCGCGCTCCGAGGAGGTCTATCTCCTGGGTGCGCGTCTCTTCTGGTGGTGGGTCGGGCTCCGTCCCTGGAGGGCTTTCTTTATCCTGGAGCTCTCCGGGGACTGCCTCGTCGACGTTGGCGGGGGGTAAAGTCATGTCAGGTCCCTCCTGGTCCCCCCCGTGAGCTTGGTCAGTTACGTTAGAACCCACTAGGGTCTCTACTGGCGGGGTCGCCTGGTCGGTAGGGTTTGACATACTTTTACTATCCGCTTTTTCCGCGTTTAACGTCTGTAGAGAGCTAGGTAGTAGACTGGCAGCGTAGTCCTCTAGGTAATGAGGTGGCTGCCGTCTGCGCTGCGGGCGATCTAGTTTAGGAGAACCGTTTGTGGAGTGTTCATCATTGGCCATGTCAATATTAATATATTATATTAATATTACGCTAGTTACCCTCCGGCTCGAAGGACCAATTGTAACTGAGGGGTACAATTCCCTGACTGTATTGAATAAGTATGGTATCATTAAACCACTACTGTCTTATGTACATTACTACTGGCCATACAGTACACGGGTATATGAGATGAACACATCCACAATAACATGGTTTCACACAAGTACTCGTTTAGAAGAATATTTATGAGCAGCAATAATATTATATTACATTACGCTTGTAAGGCGAAGAATGTGCATGAATAGGTCAAGAGCGTAAGTCCATTAGAATATTGCACAGGAGATAATGAATACCACCTGTATCTTAGGAATTATATCTATGGTACACTAGTAGGGCAGCGGGAGATACTAGTAGGGTCCCTCCGGTTGTAGGCCAGCAGGGGAGAGGATTTGTCGGTAACGAAAGTCTGGGTCAACGAAGAATAAGGAGACTCCAGGTACAGGAGACAGTGCAATAATCTCTTGATCCACAGACGAACAACAGCTATTCTCCGGTATGCAGCTCCGCATGGAAGAAAGCTAGCCAGCCTCAGGCGTCCTAGAGGCGGGCTCGACGTTGCTCCTCACAGGGTAAATCCCACACAATTGTGGGTGTAGACGATTCTCCGCTCCATCAGATACAGGACCAAAGCAAATATAATCCAGCCGAAAAGGGCTATGCAGTCGTCGGGTAGGTTATCCAGTGTACATATCCACACGGTCCTCGTCTAGGGCTCCTCGGATGACGGCGCCAGGTTAAGCCGCCCAGCCTGGATAAGCACACTAGCTGGTACGAGGAAGCGTTGGTAATGCTGGTCACTGTAGAACGGTAGCCGCACGATACACTATACATAAATAGACTATTACTGAAATAATAGAATAGGTCGAACTCGACGGTACAGCGTTAAACTCTGATACTTCAGCTATCAATTCGCACGCGGTCTCAAGGCTCTATTTTGGGGCAAAACGGGCCCACTTCACAGCACGTTGTATCGTGGTGTGAGGCTTCAACTTATTGGGTAACAGTACTTCTGTATTCACCTGCGCCGTATTTATACGTTAGGTGAACAATCTAGTACCAGCCTTATTTCTGTCTCGTATTCTTGCGCAGAGCCGGTCATGTCCAGGCATGTCTTTGGCGGTGACTTTGAACTAGACATTGGGGGTATGGCAGTGGCGCCTAATGGACCGCTGTCCAATAGGAGAACGAAATATTATGGTCTGTACTAGGTAAAAGGGATATTCCGTGTATATGTACAAAGAATACACAAGGGATATCAGATGATATACAAATATTATACAATATATCTCAAGTAATAAATATATATATTCGGTTTAATCTGATCCTTCGTAACAATAGTCGTAGTACCCTTGAATGAGTGCTCCTACTAGAGTCTTCAGGGTATTCTTGTTTACCAGAGAGGAGATCCGGTACAAGAATCGCGTTCGTTGGTTGACTTTTTTTATTACATTGGATGCCATTTTGTCACAGGAAAGATTAGCCTCTAGGATGGAACCCAGGTAGGTAATTTCATCTTTCCTTGTGATAATATTGTCACCCACTGCAACCGAGAAGCCGTCGTCTTGCTGAGTTTGTTATTTGAACCGAAGAGAATGGACTCTGTTTTGCCCATGTGTAATGATAGTTTGTTGTCGGCGAGCCATATGCAGATTTTGCCTAGTTCCGAGCTGAGGGCTTTTTCAACCTGTAACTTGTTCTTGTCAGAGACCAGCAGGGCCTCCTGTTCCTCCTTGCACAAAGGACCAGATAGTGGTCCTGCTGCTGGGTTGTTGTCCTCCTACAACCCCCTCCACGTCTCCTGGTATCTCCTCCATGCTCTTGACACTGTGCTGGGAGACACAGCAAACCTTCTTGCCACAGTGCGCATTGATGTGCCATCCTGGATGAGCTGTACTACCTGAGCAACTTCTGTGGGTTGCAGACACCGCCTCATGCTACCTCTAGTGGTGAGGGCTCGGGCAAAATGCTAAAGTAACCAAAAATCGGCCAGAAAGGATGAGGACAGGGAAATGGTCTGTGGCCACCACCTGCAGAACCATTCCTTTATAGGGGTTGTCTTGCAAATTGCCTCTAATTTCCACCTGTTGTCTGTTCCATTTGCACAACAGCAGGTGAAATTGATTCACAATCAGTGTTGCTTCCTAACTGGACAGGTTAATATCCCAGAAGTGTGATTGACTTGGAGTTACATTGTAATGATTATGTGTTCCCTTTATTTCTGAGCATAAATGTATATGGGGCTACTCTGAAAGGGCTAGGTCTCAAACATTCGGAATTTACCCTAGTATAAACTAACAATAATCACTGAGGGCCTGAAACATGTCAGATAAAACTAATTAAAATGGGAATTCATCCCAAATTAGCTTCCAGGTTGTAATTCTGTAAAATGTTCTTGCCAATATTTTTTTCCTTCGAGTTTTGAGCTCTGGGAGTCAGGATAGTTTTGATAAATAATTACATGTTTGTTTGTTTATAGATGTTTAATGTATGTTCGGAACCAATCATGACTGTCCATCAAGTCTCTGGAATAGCAATCTGATGATGTCATAGGATTGCATTTTCCTTTTGATGTTGAGAGCTTATAACTCAACAGTCCAAAACAACAACAAATAAATAATTGTGTGAAAATTTGATGAAAAAGTTATATTTTCTCCAGATTTTTCTGTGGAATTCCCCTGAGACAGGAGCCACAGTATTCAAGCCATGTACCCAGCATGCTTGATATTATTCTGTTTGGGAAACATATTCTCTATGGCCCCCACAAAAATAAATCAACAGAGAGGTTGTAGTCAAAAGAGTAGCCAGTGGGGATTTCCCCCCTGCCCCATTCTTGCGCTGAATAGCACTTTTATGATTGGACAGTGAATCTGAATATGCAAAGGTAGTTATTTCAAAGGTTTACATTCCTTTAAAACTAGGCCTGTATCGGCTTACTTCACTCACAGGGCCCTCTGGTGAGCTCCACCAAGCAGGTGAGCAGAACAAGGAGTGGAATGTTTATTCTTTCCACCAGGAAGCCCTGAAGCATTTCTCTCTCTCTCTCAGCCTTACTTCACAGTGAATGTTTGGAACACAAATTCACACCAGCCTACATACAATTTGACCTGCTGTCCTAATTCAACAATTCAACCCTTGAGACAAAGAACCACATACGTCCATTTTGACATGTTTTGGTTATTGACTGTTAAAGTCAATCCAAATAGTTTTGAGGGTGTTACATCACCCGAAAGTACTCAACCTCTACTGTATTTAACTATGAATGAACACAACACTCTAACGTACCATCTTTAGATAATAAGTACTCAACCTCTGTCTTTCAATATGTACACAACACTCCAACCTACCATCTTTATGGTTTGATAAATCTTTCTTTTTTCCCCCGATAAATCTTTATGAATTAGGTGTGAAAGAATTGTTCATCCAAAAGCTTATATTTGTCTCAAGTATTCAATTGTAGAATATCATATTAACAAGGAAAACGTGTGCTTTAATGGTGAATAATCAAAGCACTTAGCACAACTATCTGTGATCCTTAGATGAGAGACACACAGCTTCCAATCTCTGAGACTCATTCACTGAACCCTGGGTGAAACAGTTGCAACAGCTTTAAAATAAATAAATAAATAAATATTATTATTATTAATAATGTTTATATATATTAGAACAGTGCATGTTCAGTGTGTCAAGTCTCCCAAATAAGACATGTATGAATATACAGATTTCTCCTTTGATTTGCATATTAAAAGTGGGCCGGAAAGACCAGCTGTTGCCCCTCTCTGTCTAGTCACTGACGGCAGGGTGGTGGCTCATATTGTCAACATTTTTAATAGGATGTCTTGTTCAAAACCCATAAAATGACAGATGACGTCTGAGTGACATGGACATAATCATAGCCGTGTAGAACACCTGGGCCTTTTAAAACACCAGACAATTCATATGTCCCACGTGTGCTTGATGCTGACTTGAAAGACACGACACATTGGATGTGTTGTTCTATTGGTTCAACATATATAAAAGAAAACATTCAGAATTTTTACCTCAGTCATTGTCGAATATAAAATTTGATGAGCTCAGAGGAAAAACACTGTTCCAATGCTGTTTATTACTGCCCTGATATTGTCGCATATTAGCATTTTACAGATAGCATCAGTGTTTAATTCCACCCATAATCAACTCGTGTCAAATGAGTACACAAGATATAGGAGATACTGGCCTCCACTATGACCACATATGGCAGACTACAATGATGTAACCTGGCCAATCAGTACTATTTCACTATGACATCACTATGTAAACAGCGTACATATCTTTGTCACATGAGAAGGAGGTAAATGCCACTTGTTCTAATTTGAACATTAAAATAGATGTATTAAAATGACCATTGTAAAATAGCCAAATTATTAAGATTTTTTCTTCATTTCAGTTTTAATGATTATAAAATCAATTGATAAATGTCATGTGTAAGCCTTTGATCAAATAGCCATTGGAATTGCTAAAAACACCAAAATCCCCATTCATTTTGACTAGCTAACCCCCCCCCCACACACACACACAGACACACACACACCTCCGCAAGTAGTTTACATAGTAATGGGATAGTGAAATAAGTCAATTAAGAATTATAGATGTGGGACAATCTGTAAAAAACAAGGTCGTATTCTGATGCTATTCCGTTGCTTAGGGAGCAGCTTCTTTCCTCTCAGCGACCGTATTAACAAACATTGCCACGGGAAACACAAAGGGGCCTGTTTAGAATGTGCATGTTGTCATGTCAGAAAAGGTCTGTATTAACCCTTTCACTACCACACTACAGAAGGTTAAAAAGGTGCAACACACGGGGCGACCCGGTGAGACGGAGGAGAGGCTGCAGTGTGTAAAGCCGTGGAAGCAGGAGACAAGAGGGCCAGGCGGTCGTCCCACATGTGCTACTAACACCAGGAAGACTAGCTGGTTGCCATGGCCATACCGTTGTCTTGAGAACAACCAGGGGACAGTCTGATTAGGAAGATAGGCTATGTTCACACTGCAGGCACTGCAGATTGGTCTGAATCAGATTACTTTAGCTCATATGTGACTCCGATCTGTTTTTTTCACAACAGTGTGAACATCACAAATCACATGGAATCTGATCTTTTCAATTCATTCATATGGGGTCCTAAATCAGATACAGGTCAGATTTATTTGCAATGTGACCTCAGTCTGAACAGTCATGTGACTTTCCTGCAACTTAATTACTTTACTCTAGTTCGATATTTTGTCTGATTGTCTCTTTTGTTAATCTGCGCATGCGGGTCAGTTCAAGAGTGTGACCAGTTCACACTGAAATCTAATATTGGCCGCATTTATAAAATAATGTGAACAGCCAAACGAAAAAGATCAGATCTGAGTAATAAATCAGAATTGACTATAGGCTTGCAGTGTGAACATAGCCATAGAGAGGAAAGAGCTCATGAAATGTCATTTATTTCATCAAAACTTCAAAATAAAAGATTACAAAAAAAAAGATAAAACGATAGAAAAATATAATGATTTTTTTTTTTAAACTTTATTTTTTAGCGTTTATCGCTTTCCTGGTCAAGCATGACCGACAGTTGCAGGGTGAAACGGGAGAGAGAGCAGGGGGAGACATTCGGCAAATGACGGCGAGTCCGGGAATCGAACTCGGAGTCAACCAGATCCGTGACGCAGCACGGAGTCCTGCGCGAGCGCGGTAACATGGTGTGCTACTGGAGCACCCCGAAAAATATAATGATTCTTAATTCAATTCCGGTCCAGAATGAATCTACAATATGTAGAGTAACATCCCACTACATCATAATCTTCATCCTCGTCACCAGATATAATATGAACCAACTTTATTTCCAGGTCAAATGGGTGGATTAGAGCCGGACCACGTAACCGTTTTTACATATTATTTGAAGCCGAGTCAGAACCAGTCATTTTCCCAGTTAAAGTGAGCGGTATTTCTTTGTGAAAATAAGTGTTACCGTAAATAGCTCTACATTCCAACAGCCATCACTGATATAGTGTTTGGTCAGTAACATGGGTCTCCCAGTCCCTCCGCTCTGTAGTAAAAAGAAAATATTATTTCTAGTATCCCGTACCCACTTTATCAGGAGAAAGAACCCTAGATATTTTTTACTTATTTCAAGAAATCTTGCCAAGCCAAATTTGCTTACTGCACTGGCAGATTATCTTATTTGCTTCAAGCACATGGCTTAAAACAAGTTTTTATTTCTTATTTTTGTCAGAAATGTTTTTGCAGAGCTCTCTCCTGGATAAAGGGTAAAGGGATACAAGTAAGGATGCACCGAATGGGAAATTCTTGGCCGAAACCGATACCGAAAATAGAAAACAGTTGGCCGAAAATCGAAAGCCGAAAGGCCGAAAATGATTCATAGAATAGAATTATTTTTTACCAATGTTGTGGAACATTATGATTATGGAAAAATATATTATTATGGCAAAACTTAACTTAAATAATAAATAATCACTATTATGGGTCCATAAAACATTTATTCAGCACTTCTGAATGCATACAGTACATTAATTCCATCTTTTCTCTGGCTGCCGCAGCGGACATCTGTGCTCTACTGAGCGCACCTTTCTAGTCCCCACTGATGAATGTGCTCTCTTGACTTTGGCACAGTAGACGCGCGACAGACAGACAGCGTCAATGTGAGAAACACAATCTCCCCCCCCTCTCGCTCTGAATAATATGCATATTAGATCACTCAGTGACATCACAACAACACACGTTAGGTTACAGGTTGTTTCTGTTTCGGTGATATATTTTCGGTGAAAAAAACTCTTTCGGCCAAAAGCCGAAAGACAATTTTTTGCCATTTTCGGCCGAAAACTTTCGGTGCATCCCTAGATACAAGAAAATGTATTTCGTGTTTACTGCAGAGCGGAGGGACTGGGAGACCCTCGTTACTGACCAGCTGTCGGAATGTAGAGCTATTATTCTTTTTATTAAACATTTTTAATAACACCCCTATACACTACAACAAAAATAAGTCTTCATCAGTTGGTAGTATAAATAACATTATACATTTTCTTCCCTAGTTATCAACATTTGAAATAAAATATCCTGTAACATAGTACTCTATCGAGTGTTCAGCCAGTTCCTGCTGCTTCAAGCTTTGTCTCTGTAACCTTATAGGCCACACACGGCCCCACACACACACACACACGGCCCCACACACACACACACACACAAGGGATGCCCCGATCGATCGGCCACCGATCGTTATTGGCCGATAATCAGTATAAATATGCGATCGGTGATCGGTGATAATGCTTTATTTTCGCCGATCGTCAAAACCGATCTCACTCGCTGAGTTCTGTCTCAGACACCGGGTGGTGCAGCGTCTGCTCCTCCCTCCAGCCCCTCCTGCAGGCATGTAAACACGGGTCTAGTCTAGTGGGACGGGAGGACGGCGTCTCCCTGAGCTAACGTTAGCTACCGTTACAAAATGACCCAATCAACTATTCACTTTTAGTTTAATACATGATGAGGCATTGTCTAACCCAGGGGTGTCAAACTCATTTTCACAGAGGGCCACATCAGCATTATGGTTGCCCTCAAAGGGCCAAAGACCGTATAAATGTTAATGTAATTTAAAATAAATGTAGCTACTCATTTACATATTGTTAAACATGTTGTTTCTGTATTTATTACTTATTCAAGTTATACATATTGCATATGCATTTGCATAGATGTAAAAATATATGTTATTTTAACAAATAATTTTAGTTTATCAGAACCCCATATTACTCCATTAATCAATGATCAAACCATGCAAGTAAATAACAAAGAAGAAGATCATCAAATACAAGCTATGACATTAAGTTTGTTCAAAACCTTTTTGTCACAGTCAAGAGGGGCAGAACTAACAACTGAGCTGCAAAGAACACGTGGGACAGATGTAGCAGATGTTACAAAAACAAATGGCTGCACACAACCTTGCAGAGGCCATACATCCAACTAATGGAAGATAGTTTAATTAACTTTAATTAACAGATTGCAGAATGGGTACAGTACAGTACAGCTCAATACACACAATTGTTATGGGGATGCAGACCAGAGAAAGACTTTCGACTTGTTTACATCAGGGTCCACCATTTTCTATTCATAATGAAATTGCTATTATGTGTCTGCATGAACACACAACTGTAACTGTACTCAAAAATAACAAAATAAGGGTTGTCTCAGTTCACAACTATATTGGTCAAGTTTTGGGTGGGACTTGTTTGCGTCCCTACAGCTTCTTATTCAATTGAGCGAGATGCTCGGTTATGTCACACAGCCAGTTTGCATCTGACAGTTCAGACAATATTTCTTCAACCCTTTGTTACCTATTCCGCCTGGATCTTTTTTGTATTTTGTGCTGTAAAATTGTCAAAGAATGTCTGAGGAGTAAGTGCTTTTGGCTTTTTTCCTTTGTTACTTCATTAATACCTCAGATGTTCAACATACATGTATTATGATTAATGTTTAAAAAAAAAAAAAATTTTTTTTTTTTTACCAGAGCTATTGGGGGGCCACATCAAATGACGTGGCGGGCCACATTTGGCCCGCGGGCCATGAGTTTGACACCTATGGTCTAACCGAACGGTATCTAGCCGGCTAGCTACTGATAGCTCCTGATATCAACAAATGCTCCAGCAATAGTCTAGTAGATACGTGTATGATACTCTGTTAGCTCACGTTAGCGCAAGTTAGTTCACTGTTCAAAACGAAATGTCCCATTGAACTAAATAATTCACTGAGGCGTTGTATTAACGTTATATATCCGGCTAGCAGTAGCTACAGATAGTTCCTGATATCAATGTCTTATAACACTGATTCGACGCGTATTCGAGCTGAGGGCTTGCTGAGCACAGTAACGTTATACCAATAGGGCCCAGCTGCAGTGCAGGAGAATCCTGGCCGTAGCTCGAGGCTACTCGAGTATAGGTCCAGCTGCAGCTCCGGAGAATCCTGGCCGTAGCTGGAGGCTACTAGAGTACACACAGACAGTGGAGCTTGTTGCGTGGTGGTGATGTCTCGCAGATAATACAAGTACAAGTCTAATTATATAATATATATATTTAATTAAAAAAAAAATTATATAAAATAATTGTTAATTTCTTTTTAATCAAAAACGATCGGTATCGGATCGGTATCGACCGATATGGCTCACGACGATCGGTGATCAGTATCGGTGGCAAAAAACGTGATCGGGGCATCCCTAACACACACACACACACACACACACACACACACACACACACACACACACAAACAATATATAGTTAAAGACAAAGATCAAAGAAGTATAAATAAAAACTATAAAAATATTGCCCTGAGGGACAGGACAAGGTAGTCTGCCGATACCTGGCCACCAGATCCTGGCTGAGGCATATAGTACCAGAGTAATATAAAATGACTTTTGTCTTGTGATGACACAGTTCACTCAGCTGTACTCAAGAGGGTAGTGTCTAGAATCTAGATCCCAGCAGGTCACTGGCTGTGTCCAGTAAGGTTAGGGTTAAGTAAAGGCAATCGTTTGCAGCTCGGGCCGACAGGTGACGACCCACTTCCCAGTCACAGCCCAAGGTCCTTCCCGCGTGATGGGATCTAGAACCCACTGTGCTCGGAGTGCCGGTCACGCCTCGCTTCCCTCCTCCCAAGTCATAGCTGTGAAATCAGCGTCTGTAAGGGTGACCGTGTACGGGCCGTCCACTCTCTCCGGCTCTACTTGCTCCGCCTCTCTGCCGATGCTGTTCAGGTTGTTTACCCTCCAGGAATTAAGCGGGCAAATTGATTTATGAAAACGCTGCGAATGATGACAAGAGAGAAGAAGATTTAGTGATGACAATTTGTATCAAGCTATAATTTATATCTAATCTTGTACAATAAAATGGTGGGTCGCAATCTCAAGTGCCCATGAAGTAGATTAGATTAGATTCAAGAGTGCAAATGTAACAGTAAAGTGCAATAGTAATATACAATGTACAGGTGATTAAACTGGATATAAAATGTATAAATTAGCACTACTGATAAGGGGCGGCTACGTGGCGTAGTGGGCAAGGCGCTCGCCACGAATGACGGAGACGCTGGGCTTGCCTGTTCGAGCCCAGCGCTCCACATTGCTTTCAGTTTAGCTGGTCGTTCATACTAATACACATTGGCCGTATTAGGGGGTGGGAAACTGATGGGCGGGGATCGGGCGTTGTGGACAGCGACTCCTACAGGTCCTATAGGAAGTGTCGGGGGCAGCGTGAGCCTCCCACGCGTTACTCCTCGCCACTGAGAGATCGAGCTGCGCAGGTGAAAAGATGCGACTGCTGTTACCTCAAGTACCGGAGGGGACTTGTGCTATGTATGACTTAGTCCACATTGCAGCCGGCTTGTGGGAGGCAAGAAACAGCGTTCGTGACAGGGGAGGGTTGAATTGGATGATACGAAATTGGGATGGGAGAAAATATAGAAAATGGGAGAAAAAGTGGATAAAAAAAATAGCACTACTGAGTAATAGTGCTAATCAGATGTATGTAGAGTTGTAGTATTAATATGTACAGTGATAAAGGTATAAAGACACTATGGTAGTAAGTCGTACTGGCCAGCAGCAACAAGTTTTTGTCATGTTGCTGGATGTACTGTACAGCTATATGCCTATGCATGCCAAAACATAGAAAAAAAATAGCATTTTCCTATTTTTACATACAAATCCTGCTCTAGGAATGTAAAAATAAACGACAAATAAAATATTATCCAAATCTTATCATATAAGGCTATGGTTACACTGGTCTTTTCATGCAACTTCTGGAATCGGAATTTGAACATCCAATCACGCCACATTTGACAGTTCAATGCAAGCTCAGTGACCAGTTCTGATTTCATTATCCATTATGAGACAACATTCCTGGCCATCTGGCAAGACGGGCAAATTCCAGATGGGCTGCCTGAGCTATGGACCGCTCAAAAGAAAAAAGATGAATATATGATTACATAAATAAAAGTTTTAATCATTTTGACATAACTTTATTTGAAATGACTTATTTTGGCCCAAAACATTTTATACCGACCCTTTTATATTTGTACTTTTTTTTTTTTTTTTTTTCCCTCCATTTTCCTCCGATTTTCTCCCATCCCAATGTTAGTCGTATGCCAATTCCCAGTCCCTTCCTGGTCGCTGCGCATTTACCCCCCACAGTCAGATCATCTGGGAGAGTGGAGGCTACCACGTGCTTCCTCCGACACATGTCCAGCCAATCACCGCTTCTTTTCACCTGGCAGCGCGGATTCTCATCGAGAGGGCGTAGCGTGTGGGAGGACCACACTATCCCCCTCAAGTCCTATCCGCGCTTAGCAGGCGCCCCGACCGAACTGTAGGAGTCGCTGTTTACAACGACCCGGACCCACCCCGCCAGCTTCTCCCACCCTCTAATACAGCCAATTGTATTAGTGCAGACGGCCAGCCAAGCTGGTGACAACCCCGGAGCTGTGAGCTGGATTCGAACAGGCGAATCCAGCTCACAGCTCCGGGGTTGGTGACGAACGCAATCTCCGCTCGGCCATATATTTGTACTTCTTAATAAATAGCCTAATCATCTTTTCCCAGGGTTCCCAGGCTGCTAACGTTAGACTGTCAAGTGAAGGACGAATGTTTTTCCATATTGAAGGACAGAATGACAGGTTGGAGGCCTTCATGCTTATGCATAAATTTACGCTAACTGAAAAGGAGATCCGGAAGCTTGATTGGGACGATATGCTCAGAGCCCCTA
Source organism: Notolepis coatsorum (assembly GCF_963971535.1). Lineage (NCBI taxonomy): Eukaryota > Metazoa > Chordata > Actinopteri > Aulopiformes > Paralepididae > Notolepis > Notolepis coatsorum. The sequence continues at coordinate 63,143,929 of NC_140172.1, forward strand.
GCTCATGGAATGAACTTCAACAATCCTTAAAGCCTGAGATTCTCCCCCCTTGCAGAGTTTAAAACCTTGATCTCCAACCTTTGTCAATCAAGTTATACATGTTTTAATTGATTTGTTAAAGGAAAACTCCAACATTTTGGGAAATTAGCTTATTTAACATTTTCCCTGGAGTTAGACAAGAAGATACATACCTTTTTTGTCTCCGTGTGTGCATTTAGCTTAGGGAACAGTCGCTCCGTTAGCATAGCTTAGCTTCATCACTGGAAGTGGGGGGGTTTTAGAGCCTGACGTTCCCTACAGTGCCCTACAGTCACCAAATACACTCCAAAACGTTCCTGTAAACATGTTGTGACCTGTGTATTTACCACGTGGAGAAATAAAAAATAATTGAATTCGACAATTACGTTTTCTAAGGAGATATACTCGGAACTATTTTTTGCCGAACGACTCGTCTCTGGGCGCAGTCAGTGATTTCTACGTGGAAGCCGCGTTTGTTTACATTCTCATTCATTCATTCAAAGGATCCGAACCGATTGAAGTTTATGGATACCATGACTTAAAATCCTCTTACCTTGACGATTAAAAGACTCTCCAATTTAGAAAACAGTAATCCAATGGCTGGTATTGATAATATACTATTAACTACTGCACGCTCGGAGCTAACCGGAGCTAACACTAAAGCTAATATAATGACTTCCTTTCTGGGGGGGGGGGTTTCAAAATAAAAGAGCGACGTCTATAGCAGCGGAATACGTTTATTTTGTACATTATCTAACGTTAACACGAACCTAAACTAACTTTAGGTTAGTTATAACGTTAGTTTAGACAGATAATGTACGTATTTTAAAAATAGAATGAACAGAGCAGTGTTGTTTTTAAACAGTACAGTGTGTGTGTGTGTGTTAGTTTGATGTATGTCAGTTCGGTCTTTGTGTGCCAAACATTATTTAAGGCTGTAAACACTTCCTCCTCATGGTAAAATGATGTGCCTGATGTCAAACTGCCTCATTCTTTCAGTTTTTGCATGACTACGTCCTTGAGAATAACTGAAAAGTTGGATTATTTTTAGGCTATATATATTTTATGCTGAATCTGGTATTTTTGGAGTTACATTTTTTTTTTAATAAAAAAAACAATATATCGAACCGAACCGAAAACCGTGACCACAAAACCGAGGTACGTACCGAACCGTGGGTTTTGTGAACCGTCCCACCCCTAGTAAATACACAGGTCACAACATGTTTACGGGAACGTTTTGGAGTTGTATTTGGAGTGTATTTGGTGACTGTAGGGAACGTCAGGCTCTAAAACCCCCCCACTTCCAGTGATGAAGCTAAGCTACGCTAACGGAGCGACTGTTCCCTAAGCTAAATGCATGCACAGAGACAAAAAAGGTATGTATCTTCTTGTCTAACTCCAGGGAAGATGTTAAATAAGCTAATTTCCCAAAATGTTGGAGTTTTCCTTTAACCTTGCTCTTTGCCTCGCCTTGTTGTCTTTGTCATGATTTTATATGCTAATTTCTGTATTTCTGTTACTCGACGTGACTGTAAATGAGGGAAACCTCAGTTTCCTTTTGAGTTTAAATAAAGGGTTGTTTTTTGCCAACTACATGACGGTGTGCTCTTGTTATTATTTGGCTGTGTGATACAGTGTAGCTGGTTTTTAAACTGGAATCGGACGGAATGTTGAAGCTTGGGAATGCTTTTCAAATACATTTGAGCGTGGATTATAAATGGGTACATCTGAGAGTTGTTTGGTCGTGTTGTAGCAGCCCTCGCTAGTATTCTGCCAGTGTTCGTTGTTGTAAGTCAGCTGTTTTGTTTCCTGTGCACCACCTATTGTGTGCAAGTCTTTAGTTGTGGCCCAAGGTTTCTATATTATGTTTCATTGAATATGTTCTATAGTATAGTAGTATATATTTTATCGACATCTCCAGTGAGGTTAAGGTTAGGTTTAGGTTTGTATACAAACAGTGTTAAAAAAAAGTGGAGATTTTAATCAGATTAGGATATAAACCATCAAGTATTCACTGTATTAGTGGTTTGGTTGTTGTTTTTATGTAGAATTACCCAAAACATGTACATAAAATGTATAGTGAACATAATGCCATGCCCCCTCAGCCTACTGAGAGTTAGCTGTGCTCAGAGAGGGTGACCTAAAACCCTTATAACAAATTAAATTATACTTCTGAAGCTGAAAAGATTATACTTATGACATTAATAGTCCAAAATAAGCGGATTAAAACATCATTGTACTGTATCTTTAACTTATATACATTTAAAAATAGAGTTACTGACATCAATACGAGTTACATAATGATACTAACGTCTCTCAGTGTTCCGGACTCCTTGCAGATGGCAACGATGGCCCAGATGGGGATCTGCAGACAGCAGGTGGCGCCCATGCACACGCCCAGCGCTTTGCCCCAGAGTGGAAACACGTAGGACCCGTAGTGGAGTGACGTGTTGTACATCTCAATGAAGATGTAGATCAGGATGAACTGGAGCCACAAGGAACACACACAATGTCAGGAAGTGGAATATGTCATTTCAACAAACCAAAAACATGATGGCAACTCAAGGTGTTTAAAACCCCAAATTGACCTATCTCAAACACCACCCTCTTTTCCTGATCGTCCAATCACAACATGTTGCTTCCCTCGGACATTATTATTATTATTATTATTATTATTATTATTATTATTATTATTATTATTATTATTATTATTATTATTATTATTATTAACACACTAAAGGAAAGGGGAAAACACAAAAAGCATAACCGGGCCCCTTTAAGGAAGCAGGCTATAGAGAGGAATGCTACATGGGGGGAATGTGGATGGAATGGAATTTTGGATTGGATTTCAATCAATGAATTTACAATTCATTTTGTAATATTATTCTAGGATATGATGAGTTAGGTCCTCACACAATTCATCTTGTAATGTTATTCTAGGACATAAATTGGGTCCTCAGTCACACAATTAATAATTAATTTGTAAACCATTATTTTTATTAAAACACTCCTCTTACCGGGTGCAAACAAGGCTCTTGTTCATATTTAGCACAGGGTATGTTGGGAGGCTGACCAGACTATATTGCACATGCTCAGAAAACGTATGCCATGTCTCCATTAGCTATGTTCAGCCTGGCTGGGGCTAGCCATGGTCTAGCATGGTATGGTTGGGTTTGTGTCTCCATTGTGTTTCTTGTAAACTCTCCGGTTACTAGGCAACCTTTCAAAATTCACACCAAACTATGATGATACAACAGTCTCAGCTGACTTTGGCCAGGTTGTGAAAGGTGGCTGTCTCAGCCAGGGTCCAGCCAGGTTTGGCCAGATTCTAAAGACTCACTGTGCGCTAAACCCTGCCTAGTGAAGACGAGGCATCACTTGGGCTGTAAATACAGGATCAGATAAAAGGGGGCACCATTTGCAAGGGGTGCTCGGGTTTGTTTTGGTTTTACAAAAACATTTAAATAAGCAATTGAATATGAATATTGGTTATGTCGTCCTATATTCATGTCACCTTGAATTGGTGCCCACTTCTAACTAGTCATCATCCATTTAGCTCACCAGTAGCAGAAAGGGAGTGCAGAATACCCAGCATGCTTTGAAGTAGAGAAGCACTTTGCTACACCATGGAGGGCAACGGCAAATCATGTCGATGATGTCTTGACAAAACTGGTTCACACCTGGATATAAAAACACATATCATCACAAATAGAAATATTTATCAACACATCTGGATAAACTACAGCACAGAGAAACATGTTGAATAGGTCTGATGAATAACAAGGTTAATTAAAAAAAAACAAAGAAACGGGTGGACAAGAAATGTGTCTGTTACTGCTCGACCTTCTCACCCTACCTGATTTCCCCGCTCTTTAAGATTCATTACATTCTGTGTAGAATACATTTTTCAAATACCAAGGCCTGTACCAACGACTGAAGTTTAGAATGAACAAAACATGTGGCAAGAGCCATTATGAGCATTATCCAAAAATAATATCAGTTTAAAGGAACACACCACCAAAGAAATAAAGCGAAATTATTCTGCCCATAATCTCACACATATTCCAATATATATATAAGGGGTGTGTAACGATATATGTATTTGTACTGAACCGTTTCAGTATGGGAGCTTTGGTTCAGTACACACCATGTACCTTTTTCTTGCGTGCAGAACTTACCGGTAATTTAAAACTCCAAGTCCCCCCCCTTCCCAAAATCTAACTTGTGCAAAAGGCCAGGGCCCTCATTTATCAATGGTGCGTATGCACAGATATATGCGTAACCCGTGCGTACGATCATTTCTAAGCAAAGTGTGGGACTTATCAATTTTAACGTGTGCTTGACTTTGTGCATATATTTACGCACAGCTCAGGCCGTGCGTATCTGGCGCCCAGCGGTAGAATATGAAGACTGCAGACGGACGGCATTATGCTTTCATCAGTTTCATGCATTAGTTTCAACAATGACGTGTTCTGTATGACCCGTAATTCACTATAGTGCATTGTAAAATAGCGACATTAGTGTAATTATTGTCAAACCCTAAATGGCATTTGGAATAGGTATTTCCGAATTAATTCAGCCTGGTTCATAGCATTATTATAGGAATACTTCTCGCCGTGTGCACTCAGATGTTTTCAGAGATATAGGGCATGTCTATTTGCAGAGAGGGAACATAATAATATTAAGTAGAGTTCGCTACCCGAGACACATTCTCCTTGATTTGTACCGCAATTCGAGACCCACATTGGAGCGTGGAGCAAATTTGGCTGATAATGTTGTTGCCGGTGGCTGGGAGGAACACGACTCATTCAGGCCTAATTGTATTTAATTCAATTGTAATGTTATTGGTATCTATAATTAAAACATCACTTAAATGCAGATCAGGGTTATCCACTGAAGCCATAATAACTCTGACCAAAACCACGGGCTCACGAGCGCACAATAGGCATTGTAGAGCGCAGAGTTGGCCTGCTGAAATTGATTTAATTTCAGTCATTACAGTGCTTAATGTCGGGTCAGCTTGTCATTTATTTCTGTCAATGTGCTGTTTCTGTAGCAGGACTGGGTCAGTCAACATCCTTGGCTACCGGCGCACCGAAGATAGTCTGCAGTCTGCACGCTCCCTCCTCCTCAGCGGAGTTGTCTGTGAACTTGACAACTTCATTGGATTTATTTATTCTCTAAAAATATCTATAATCATACGATTAAATATTGTTTAAAATAAAACGCTAAATACTATTATTCTGTGTGTCATGTTTCCAAATAAGATTGTTCACAACGGGAAATGCTGTATACGTTGAATTAGTTGGTTAGACCTCGGTGATCAATCTCGCTCGTGAAGTTTCTCAGAGTTCGCTCGGGTTAGACCATTATTTCACATCCCATGGGGGTGTTTCATGACCATATATGGATAATCGTGCACAAGCATAGACGTTAAGAACAAATGGTATTTATCAACACGCAGTGTGCGTAGGACCTGTGCACGCACGGTTGGTAAATCCCGATTTTTCTGTGCGTAGACATTCTAAATTCTGTGCTTAAGAACGAAAATAGAACACTTTCTAAGCATTGTTGATAAATGAGGGCCCTGTTGTTTGTTCAGCCCACACACACCACTGAGAGATTACCTGTAATTTAGCATAACCTCATAGTATGGCGAACGTAAACGACAAGCCAGAGCTAGAAGCCCTACCCCCCCCCCCCACACACACACACACACACACCCTCTCTCTCAGTGTGTGAGGAGGAATTGGTGCTAGATTGAGAAGGGGCTGAAGCGATATATTTTCCTTGGCATGAAATGGGAAATAGTAACCAAACCATTAAGGACCTGCGTGACGCTTCTGTCTCTATTGATTATTCAATATCTACAAGTTTGATTATTTACAATAAAGTGCTAAAAACGGAAAAGTAGGATAATTAGATTCTTGACGCCCAAAATAGCATTAGCATAAAAATGCTACGACAATTGATCAAAATCCAAAGTATTTCCAAACAGGGCTTTTAGATTGCAAATCACTGTCTTCGCGACTGAGTTGGGTTCTGAATTATCTGCCATCACACCATGGTTGTTACTACTGGCACATTCTTCAGCTTAATGAAAGAGACGTTGTGTGTCTCTTATCCGTGATGCAGCGCATTCAGGCCCATGCGAGGAGTTGAGACTGAGAGGAAGACAGTCGGGGGCTGTTTTTTTCCACAATCTAATATTAACTTTACAAATCGAATGTATGTTTTTTTTATTTATTTTGTACAAGTGGATTATTAATTTGAATATAGAATATTCGTTGACACTGTGTTACCCCCGAGTAGAACATGGAAAGCCACGTTCTGCAAACTTTCCCCCACAGTACCGAAATGAACCGTGACTTCAAAACCGTTACACCCCTAATATATATATATATATATTGAAGGATTTGGGGTGCTTTTTCAATGTATGTGATGTATAGATTGGGGGGAGGTGACCACAGCTAAAACGGTGAGATCGAAATGTGCATGGAAGACGGTGATAGAACGGTGACCAGTGGATTGAATACACTGCCAGCGAGGGTGTTTGTTGACATTCCTTGTAAGAACATCTGAGATAAGAGCGAGTGTCTCCCAGAGCAGGAGGGAGAGGGGTGACCTCTTTAATGCAACAGTGAATGAAACGTTTAATGGTGTGAAAGGTTATTAACGCAGTTGTCATGACAACGCGGCACATGACAACCAGAAAGGGGTGGGCTATTGTTGCTACGGCGAGGATCTATAAGTCGAACGGTGTTTCCGGGTGTAAGGCAGACTAGAATCTGACCAAGAGCGAGTAGGACTGAGATCACACAGAAGACACTCTCTCCTCTCATTGAGAGGGGGGGGGGGGGGGGAGGAAGAATGCCACATCATCATTAGCTTCGGCTGACACGAGGAGGGTTAGGCTAAAGACCAGGCCTGAACACTATTGGACTGAATAACAAAAGGACGATAGACGAACACACCGAAAGATCATTAGAATAGACTCTTCAAGGACGATACAATTTGATAACATCTGATAACATCTGATTATGAGGTTCTGTTTATAGCAATAAAACAACGCTTTTCCTCATAAGGTATTTCACGGTGTCGAAGTGTCGAATTCTTACGGAGGTGGAGAATTAGTATGGTTTATGGATTGCACTAACAGGGGAGATAAGGATCTTATCAGCCAGTGTCGGAGAGACGTCAGGACCATTAAAATGACACAACGCAGAGGAATTGGATGGAGAGCCAAAACAGATGAAGACGTGATACTGGCCAGTTTGATCAGGATCTAACAGTTGGTGCCGATGACAGCCGGATTTGCAAGAGATTAAAACAACGGGAACAGTTGGTTGCCGAGAGATAAGAACAACGGAAAAAGACTTTTTCAATAATGGGACGACAGTGGACAACAGTCATCGTGTGTGGGAGAATCATGATCGAGCAAGGCCGGCCAGCCCTGGGAGAGAGCGGCGAGTCGAGTGGTCATGAGGCGGACCAGCGCTGTAGGAGAAACAGCGCTTAGGAGAAAGATGCGAGTTCACTGTGCACACGTGGTTGTTTTGATCTTTTAAGCCAAATAAAAACGAACAGATAGTGCATCCGTAAATAAGAAGCGACAGAGAAGCCAGCTGTAATAATATGAGCAGAGAGCCATGGTGAAAATCGAGGGTGTTATCTACAGAGAATGAAAGCAAACGAGGCAGGCTGCACAGTTTTGGTTTAAGGAGGGTAAATGCGAGATGAGGAAAGGGGGGGGGGAACGCTTGAACCAGATCGAAAAATTGTTAATGGCGGGACTGTTTTCATAACAGAAGGAAAGTCGAAAGGAGATTGTACCAGTGTGTATTATGTCCGATCAGGCAAGAGTATTAGTCTGAGAAAGCGTCCCCTGATAGGAAAGAGAGGAAAAACAGCTGTGTTTTTAGGCCTTGGAAGGAAGGGCAGCGTTCGTTTGTTTGAGAGAGTAGCCATTATGAGCGAGACAAGATGGCCGCGAAAGGGGCCACGAGGAGGATGATACAAGATGGCCGTGAGCGCCACGAGGAGATAACAACAGATAAGAACCAGGAAGTGACACGTCAACTAAACCACCATAGAGGAGGAGTAGGTCGCCACCTAGTGGCGGAGAGGGGGTAGTGCTGGGGAGTTTTCATTACCCATAGGGGAATATTTAGATATAGGCCTGTACTACCATCTAGTGGCGGAGTGATTCAATAGTCAATCTACTGCAGCACAGAGAGTGGATCTATTATAATAATAATATTAGATATAGTTTAATTATACAATGGATTAAATAAGAATTGCACAGAAAGATGGTGCAGCTATAGAGAATGGGTTAATTATGGAATAAAGAGGGAGTTTGAATTCCAGTGGGGCCTTCTCACACCTAATAGATAGGCAGGGTCTTCAGAAGACACGTCACCAGAAGAACTGGCGCGCGCTGGGGGTCAAACTGGGATGAAGAGTTGCGCGGAGTGGGTATCGGAAGCTGCAAGTGTCATGCCGGAAGACAACAAACAGGGAACCGCCCTGTAAGATAGATAATAGGTGTGGAGAAGGTGGTAGACTAATAGCAAAACAAGGGAAGTCAGTGTTGTGTTTCTGCTTTCAAGGGGGGAATGACACCGACAGCGATGGAGATGACCAGGAGACAGACTGGAGGAGGAGGAAGCCGCAGGGGCCAGGCACCGCAGCCTGGTACACAGATCATCCACGACGAGAGAGAGGAGACGGCGGCGGTGGAGGAGCAGATGTGGAGAGGACAGCCAGGGATACTGAGCAGTAGCAGACCAGGGGGGACATTTTTGCCTAGGGGACCGCGCCCTGGGAGGGGGACCAGCTCAGGAAAGGAGCAGTCACTGAAAGGGGCCCTTGCCCTAGAAGACGGGACCGGCCCAAGATGGGAGGTGTACTGTAAGAGGGAAGGGAGCGCTCCGATTTGGACGTGGGGTACCTAATAGGGGGGCCGAAGGGTTTAGGTGTGTCGTCTGAAAAGTTGCAATCTGTGTTTTTCTCTGTCTCTCTCCCTCTCTCTCCTCCATGACCGTTGTTTATCCTTTCTGGTTTGGGTGTGATGCGGGTAATGGAACAGCAGACGGCGGGGCCCTCATTGTTATGAGTCTATTTTTGTGTATAATTAATTGAAAAACCAAGTAGTCTGTTGATTCTGAAGGTTGATTAAGAATCAAAGGGGGGAATGAAGGATTTGGGGTGCTTTTTCAATGTATGTGATGTATAGATTGGGGGGAGGTGACCACAGCTAAAACGGTGAGATCGAAATGTGCATGGAAGACGGTGATAGAACGGTGACCAGTGGATTGAATACACTGCCAGCGAGGGTGTTTGTTGACATTCCTTGTAAGAACATCTGAGATAAGAGCGAGTGTCTCCCAGAGCAGGAGGGAGAGGGGTGACCTCTTTAATGCAACAGTGAATGAAACATTTAATGGTGTGAAAGGTTATTAACGCAGTTGTCATGACAACGCGGCACATGACAACCAGAAAGGGGTGGGCTATCGTTGCTATGGCGAGGATCTATAAGTCGAACGGTGTTTCCGGGTGTAAGGCAGACTAGAATCTGACCAAGAGCGAGTAGGACTGAGATCACACAGAAGACACTCTCTCCTCTCATTGAGAGGGGGGGGGGGGAGGAAGAATGCCACATCATCATTAGCTTCGGCTAACGCGAGGAGGGTTAGGCTAAAGACCAGGCCTGAACACTATTGGACTGAATAACAAAAGGACGATAGACGAACACACCGAAAGATCATTAGAATAGACTCTTCAAGGACGATACAATTTGATAACATCTGATAACATCTGATTATGAGGTTCTGTTTATAGCAATAAAACAACGCTTTTCCTCATAAGGTATTTCACGGTGTCGAAGTGTCGAATTCTTACGGAGGTGGAGAATTAGTATGGTTTATGGATTGCACTAACGGGGGAGATAAGGATCTTATCAGCCAGTGTCGGAGAGACGTCAGGACCATTAAAATGACACAACGCAGAGGAATTGGATGGAGAGCCAAAACAGATGAAGACGTGATACTGGCCAGTTTGATCAGGATCTAACACATATATATATATAACATTTCCAAGGAATTTGTACAAGATAGTTCATCGTTTTGGGATATGTGTGAGATTATGGTTTATTTTTTTGTGTGGAATGATCCTTTAAACACGTGCAAAAGCAGAAGAGGCCAGGTACACCAGACAGTGAGGAGATGAGGCAGTGACACGGCCTACGTACAAATATGTTTAACTGTAGTGAAGGATTAGAGATGTTTCTACCATAGAAGAAGAATAACGTGTAGACTGTAATGAGATTAGAGATATTTCTACCATAGAAGAAGAATAACATGTGAATTTTAATGAGGGATTAGATATTTCTACCATAGAAGAATAATAACATGTGAACTGTAGTGAGGAATTAGAGATATTTCTACCATAGAAGAAGAATAACGTGTAGACTGTAATGAGGGATTAGATATTTCTACCATAGAAGAAGAATAACATCACGTGTAGACTGTAGTGAGGGATTAGAGATATTTCTTTCTAGTACCATAGAAGAATAACGTGTGAACTGTAGTGAGGAATTAGAGATGTAACTTTCTACTATAGAAGAAGAGTAACGTGTAGACTGTAGTGAGGGATTAGAGATGTTTCTACCATAGAAGAAGAGTAACGTGTAGAATAGTGAGGGATTAGAGATGTTTCTACCATAGAAGAAGAGTAACGTGTAGACTAGTGAGGGATTAGAGATGTTTCTACCATAGAATGGCAGAATTCAAGTACTGTATCTACAAAACCTTCTGTTTAATCATCTTCCATTTATTCATTTGCTTAGATTTTTCAGGTCTGGTAAATTTTAGCATGGTGTTATTCACAGTCAAAGATCCATAGATGTCCCTAGAATCAGATACCAAGAACATGCAAATGGACCATATTAAAAAAAATTCTGTAAATGTGTATTCTAAGTTCTTATGGAATGAATGAGATAAAAAAAAATATTATAAAAAATAAAAGAAATTACAAAAAAAAAAAATTATTAATTTTGAGTTAATTTTCATAACGTGATCATTTGCTGTGTAATTAATTAATCTAATTAACGCGATAAACTGACAGCCCTAGTTTCTACCATAGAAGAAGAATAACATGCAGACTGTAGTGAGGGGTGTGAGATGTTTCTACCATAGAAGAAGAATAACATGCAGACTGTAGTGAGGGGTGTGAGATGTTTCTACCATAGAAGAAGAATAACATGCAGACTGTAGTGAGGCGTGTGAGATGTTTCTACCATAGAAGAAGAATAACATGCAGACTGTAGTGAGGCGTGTGAGATGTTTCTACCATAGAAGAAGGAGATGCCAAGACACATGAAGAGGGTGATGATGATGAGGCCAAAACTAGTGCTGAAGGAGTCGATCAGAGTGAACCAGTAAATCCCTCCCTGTGAAGAGACAGACATCATGATACATGGGTACACACACACACACACACACACACACACAGGTGGGAATCACCATGAACCTCACGTTTAGATTATCAACCATTATTTTCATACATCACAATTTCTGTCTTGAAATTCAATACAATGTGATTTTAAATTATTGTTTTTTTACACACACTCACATGGTTCATCATAACACACACTCACATGATTCATCATCATAACACACTCACATGGTTCATCATAACACACACTCACATGGTTCATCATAACACACTCACATGGTTCATCATAACACACTCACATGGTTCATCATAACACATACTCAAGTTTCAAGTTTTCAAGTTTCTTTAATAGTTGTCATACAGAAGTACAGAATACTTTCATACAAAATGCTTCTTACTGTTACGCTCCAGAGACTGTGCTAGACAAGATAGTATCAAATAACATAGTATAGCATGTAATTTAGAAGAAGAAAATGAGGTCACAGTGTTCGGTATAGACATATGTACAATGTTCTGAGTTACCATATAATATACAATACTATGCAGTGTACTAATGTACAGTACTATATAGTGCAAAGCAGAAATGGGATGAGGTGCAATTTAGGTACAATTTACAGTAAGGTGTACGAGTTGTAGTGCAATCCTTCATCAATAAATATAAAGTGTGGGGAGTGGGTGCTACAGTGTGTTTGTTTAAAGTGGGTGTGTGCTATAAAGTGTGTGGAGTGGGTGCTACAGTGTGTTTGTTTAAAGTGAGTGTGTGGGTGTGTGTGCTATGTGCGTTTGGTGGTTGTTGTTGTGTAGTGTTCATTGTTCGTTTAGCAGCCTGATGGCCTGGGGATAGAAGCTTCTTCTGAGTCTTTCTGTGCTCGCCTTGAGACTCCGGTATCGCTTGCCTGACCGCAGCAGTTCAAAGAGGCAGTTGTTCGGGTGACTGGAGTCTTTAATGATTCTCTTAGCCTTGCCCTTGCAACGCTTGTTGTAAATGTTCTGGAGGGTGGGGAGCCCCCCTCCAATTGTGCGTTCGGCTGAACGTGTCACTCTTTGTAGTCTGCTTCGGTCTTGTGCAGTGCTATTCCCAAACCAGGAGGTGATGTTGCCGGTCAAGATGCTCTCTATTGTACATGAGTAGAAGTTCTTAAGGATCTTCTGACTGACTTGGAACTTCCTTAGGCGCCTGAGGAAGTAGAGGCGTTGTCGTGCCTTCTTCACAACACTGTCAATGTGTGTGGTCCATGTCAAGTCCTCGGATATGTAGGCTCCGAGGTACTTAAAGCTGTTGACTCTCTCAACCGGTGCCCCGTCGATGCTGAGGGGGCTGTAGTCCCCGACCTCCTGAAGTCCACAATCATCTCCTTTGTTTTGCTGACGTTCAGGGAGAGGCTGTTTTCCTGGCACCATCCCGCCAGGACCTTGACCTCTTCCAGGTAGGCCCTCTCGTCGTTGGCAGAGATCAGGCCCACCACCACTGTGTCGTCAGCAAATTTGATGATTGTATTGCTACTCCGCTGAGCCACACAGTCGTGTGTGTACAGGGAGTAGAGGAGGGGACTCAGAACACAGCCCTGGGGGGCCCCTATGTTGAGGGTGATGGATGAGGAGGTGCAGTTGCCTGCTCTCACCACCTGGGGTCTGCCAGTCAGGAAGTCCAAGACCCACTGGCAGAGGTCATAGTTCAAGCCCAGGTCCCTGAGCTTGGCTACTCGCATGGTTCATCATAACACACTCACATGGTTCATCATAACACACACTCACATGGTTCATCATAACACACTCACATGGTTCATCATAACACACTCACATGGTTCATCATAACACACTCACATGGTTCATCATAACACACACTCACATGGTTCATCATAACACACACTCACATCGGTGACTAGGAGGAGTCCCATGAGATAGAAGGTGAGACACAGGCCGGCCAGGAAGAGAGTCTTGTACTTCATGTTCCTCTTGAGCTGTGGGAACTCATCAAACACCGCTGTGGTGATTCCCTCCAGATTGCCAAACTGCCAGATGACATGAGAGGGTTAAAAGTATTGGAAGGTGATGGGCAACACACAATGTCTCTCTAGAGAGAGAGAAAGAGATATGGAGAGATAGAGAGAGAGACAGAGAGAGATCGAGGGAGAGAGACATAGAGATACAGATAGAGACAGAGAGAGATCAAGGGAGAGAGACATAGAGATACAGAGAGAGACAGAGAGAGATCGAGGGAGAGACATAGAGAGACAGATAGAGCGGAAGAGAGACAGAGAGGGAGAGATACAGAGATAGACAGAGAGAGACATAAAGAGAGAGAGAGGGATAGAGACAGGGAGAGATAGAGAGAGACATAGAAAGAGATAGAGACATAGAGAGATAGAGAGAGACAGAGAGAGATACATAGATATATATAGAGAGAGAGAGAGCTTTTCATGGCAATCGAAGCTTCGGGGCCGAGATTCGATTTTAATTCGAAGCTTCGAATAAAAATAAATAAATAAAAATTATAATATTATATTTTATATATATATTATATATATATTTTTTTTATCTTATGTTGTGGGACTTGTACAGCACTTTGGTCAACTTTGTTGTTTTTAAATGTGCTCTATAAATAAAGTGGATTGGATTGGATTAATAAATTAATAATGAGTCGGGAGCTGCGCTGCCTGGGCGCTGTGGGCGGCTGCTCTCCGTTACACAGCCAACAACATTACATTACATAATTATGTTGCAACCTTCGTTCATTGCATTGGAGGCGCAAGATTTTGCAGGTGGGAGGGGGGATACAAAAATTTATTTTGTATCAATTTTTTTGTATTAATATATTCAAATTTTATTTTCCCGTTTGAATCCTGTGCCCATCGAACGAAGCTTCAAAGCTTCGAAGTATTTAAGACAGCCCTAAGAGAGAGTATCATGGGTCTTACCAGGGTGTCGACTCCCAGCATGAAGAGCATGAGGAAGAACAGGATGGACCAGAAGACGGAGCCTGGCAGTAGAGCAAGGGCTTCTGGGTAAGCAACGAAGGCCAACCCAGGACCTGGAGCATCAAGAGAAAAGGAAACAAGAATACATCCATGAGGCACAAGAAAATAAACATGTCTAACTAACTAGCAAATAGAAAACTGTACACCTCACTGATCTAGACTCCTCTGAAATGGAATTTGGAAATGGAAAACACCAAAAAGATAAAGCTGATTTATTATGCCCATAAGATAAGATAAGATAAGATATACCACTGAGTGAGATGGAGTTCTACTGTACCACTGGGTGAGATGAGGTTTCTCCTTTACCACTGAGTGAGATGATCAGAGTAGCTACCTGTGTCTGTACCACTGAGTGAGATGATCAGAGTAGCTACTAGTGTTGTCAAAAATATCGAAGTATCGATACATATCGATACTGAATATTTAAAAAGGCTTCGATACTCATTTCCCGAAGTACCGATACTTTCTGCAGTATCGGTACCACTGCTGGCGAGTGTTCTACCGCAAGTTGTTGACGCGCTGTTCAGAGCGCTCAGCACGCTTGCCCCCCGGCTCCTCCGAGTCCAGCCCTCCCCCTCACAGAGTCACAGAGAGCCGTCTTCTTCAGTTAGTAAACAAACATTTTAGCTGAAGATGGTAAATGCAGAGCCTCCGCAACTTGTGCTTGTGGATAAAGAAAGCAGCAGAAGTGCTGTTTGGAGGTACTTCGGGTTTCAAGTAAACAACGAAGGACAAGCTACAAATGCCCCAATGCTATTTGCAAGCGGTGTTAATAGCAGTGCCAGCGCCGATCTCCATAAAGAAATGAAAGAGGTTCGTGACAGCTGCTCTTTCAACGTCACTGTGACTGAAGCATTAAACCATTAACTCTAGTTTAAAGGGGAACTATTTTACTATTTCTTTCACTATTTGGGCACTTTTACACAATTCCTGTGAGTCTATGGAACACCTCTGTAATATATATATTTTTTTTATTCATTGTTTTGTATTTCTAATCAAGTCCTCAAAAACAGCATTTTTCTACCTCAAGATCTCGAGCTGTTTTGAGCCTGGGCTGCAGGGCGGCTCCTAAACCACTGCGCCGCGTCATGTTCGCCTGAACATTAACATGCAGCAGTGACTATATGACATCACATATAGGCACATTTTCAAACGACTCAGTTCAGTGAGGGTGAATATTGTGAGAGGAGAATTGGAAGAATGCGCCAATATGAGAATTTTGAGACATAGATCATATTAATATAAGTTCACATAGCTAGGAAACAATGCTAAACACTCAAAAAGGCCATTTATAAGATAGTTCCCCTTTAATACATGATACGTTGTCTACTGATGGCGCATAATATCAACAGCTGCTTCGTTGTAACGTTACAGCTACCAGCTAAAGTTAGCCCCCTTAGCTTAGCTTGCCACCGTTATAAATACTGCATGGAAACGGAGTAACGTTAACGTGTAAACGTTATGTCGAGGTCATACAATACTACAGTCGACATAAGGTTAACGTTACCCCGTTTCCACCAAGTGTTTAAATAGCAGCAATCTTGTTGAAAATGTAACATTACTAAAATTCTCCGAGCATAGCCTCTCTCTCTCTCTGTCTCTCTCCATCTATCGCTACCTCTCTCTCTCGCTCTCGCTCTCTCTCTCTCTCTCTCTCTCTATCTACCGCTACCTCTCTCTCTCTCTCGCTCTCTCTCTCTCTACCGCTACCTCTCTCTCTCTCTCTCTCGCTCTCTCTCTCTCTCTATCTACCGCTACCTCTCTCTCTCTCTCTCTCTCTATCTACCGATACCTCTCTCTCTCTCTCGCTTGCTCTCGTTATCTTTAAATAAAAACTGTTACTAACTGTTCAGTTTGTGAGGTACATGCAACACAGATTACAGTGTTTACATCTGTCTGCTTGAGAAAATACCATGTTCTGCATTTGCAATAAAAATGATTGAAGTGAGATGAACAGTTATTTTTAAATGTGTGATCTAAAGATAAACAAAGGGTTTTAAAAGTGTTATATTTATCTTCTCTTAGTACCAGACTCGAAGCTGAGGAGAATCAACCAGCAACAAAAGCTAAATTTGTTAAAAAAAATAAAAAAAAATAAAAAAAAAATATATATATATATATATATATATTTTTTTTTTTTGGTATCGAAATGGTATCGAAGTATCGATACTTTTCAAGGTATCGTATCGAAGTCGAAATTCCAGTATCGTGACAACACTAGTAGCTACCTGTGTCTGTACCACTGAGTGAGATGATCAGAGTAGCTACCTGTGTGTCTGTACCACTGAGTGAGATGATCAGAGTAGCTACCTGTGTGTCTGTACCACTGAGTGAGATGATCAGAGTAGCTACCTGTGTGTCTGTACCACTGAGTGAGATGATCAGAGTAGCTACCTGTGTGTCTGTACCACTGAGTGAGATGATCAGAGTAGCTACCTGTGTGTCTGTACCACTGAGTGAGATGATCAGAGTAGCTACCTGTGTGTCTGTACCACTGAGTGAGATGATCAGTGTTGTGAAGGGCCAGATTAAACTGAATATATATATGTATCGTTTGATATACTTTGTATATTATTTATATATATACACGGAATATCCCTTTACCTGCGTACAGACCAGAGTAATATTCGCTCTCCTATTGGACAGCGGCCCCAGGCGCCAACGACCAAGCCCCCAACGGCAAGTTCAAAGACAACTCCGGGCATGTCAGAACATGCCCAGAGTCTGCGTAGTAATACGAGACAAGAACTGAGGTTGGGACTAGATATTCACTTAAGTATAAATACGGCGCAGGTGTAAACAGCATTAACTAGTTCAAACCTTACCACCTTCACCACGAGTCAACGTGCAGTGAAGTGAGCAACCTTGCGTCTAAATAGAGCATTTAGAACATGTGCGAATAGAATAGTAAAAGTGTCAGAGTTTAGTGAAGTAACGTCAAGTTCGACCTAGTTTAATGTGAAGTATAGTGCACAGGAGAATCGGCACCGGCGATTGCAGAACCATTCCTGGTTGGATTATATTGCTTTGGGACCGTGACCACCGGAGAAGAGCACCGTTGATTTCCACTGTCGTTTGGGATTTAACCTTGTGAGGATTACCACTCGGGCCTGCCTCTTGGAAGGGGCTGGCTAGCTGTCGTCAATGCTGTCGAGCATCTTGGATTACAACTATTGCTTTTGTCTGCTGATCAAGGGAGTACAAGCACCGACTCCTGTACCTGGAGCCTCTTTATTCCTCGTTGACTCAGACGGAGTACCCGAACTTTCCTCTACCCATTGTCTCCAGTTGGTACCGGTGTTGCCCTATATAATTGCTACTGTACCACAGGTGGCGTCAGCTTAGACCCATCATAGTATTCCTACTATTCTGACTTATGCTCTTGACTGACTTTAAGTATATTCTTCGCCATACAAGCGCGACCCTAATTCTCAATCTGTAACCTAACGTTGCCTAATAATAATAAATAACCCTCCAATAGAATTTCTGTGTCAATGCCGTGTTCTTGTGAGTGTTCACCATCAATATTTGATGTACTGTTTGGCCAGTAATTAAAGTACATAACTAGCAGTGGTTTAATATATCACAATCTTTAATACAGTCAGGGTTTTGTAACCCCTCAGTTACAATTGGTCCTTCGAGCCGGAGGGTATCAGTGTAATATTTAATATAATATTAATATTAACCATGGCCAGCGGTGAACACTCCCCAAGCGGCTCTCCCAAGCTAGAACGCCTGCAGCGCAAACGTCAGCCACCTCCATATCTAGAGGAATTCGCTTTCGTTCTACCCCCTAGCTCAGGGGTGGCCAACCAGTCAGAGACTAAGAGCCACAAAAAAATGACTGTGGTACCACAAAGAGCCACACCATATACCAGCGTTTCTCAACCTTTTTTTTCAGTCACGGCACCCTTCATGTGTTTATAGGTCTCACCCTCTGGCCTCTGAAGTTGCTAATGTCTTTTTTATTTGGGCCTCACAGGGTTAAAAGTACCCTGTGAGACCCACGGTTGCAAAATTACAAAATCACTTTTAGCCATTTAAAAAAATAATGTTTATTTAAAAAATGTTAAAGGGGAACTATTTTACTATTTCTTTCACTATTTGGGCACTTTTACACAATTCCTGTGAGTCTATGGAACACCTAGGTTTTTTTCAAAAAAAATGCATTGTTTTGTATTTCTAATCAAGTACTAAAAACCGCATTTTTCTACCTCAAGATCTTAAGCCGTTTTGAGGCTGGGCTCCAACCACTGTGTGGCCTGGTGCCAACTGCCACATCAACTGCCACATTATTATGCAGCTGAGAAATCTCTGACATCACAGATATGCACATTTTCAGATGACTCAGTTCAGTGAGGGTGAATATTGTGAGAGGAGAATTGGAAGAATTCGCCAATATGAGAATTAGAGACATATATCCTATTAATATAAGTCCACATAGCTAAGAAACAATGGTAAACACTGAAAAAAGCCATTTATAAGATAGTTCCCCTTTAAGCACATGTATAGTCAATTGGTCCTGTTGTTCAGCCTCACAATGCTATTTGATAGTAAATGTGTTTATATGTCCCACCCTCTGGCCTCTGAAGTTGCTAATTTCTTTTTAATTTGGGCCTCACAGGGTTAACCTCTTAAGCCCGAGATATACAGTAAAAGTGTATATTTTCAGAATTATTTTAACTGTTATTAGTGAAATATAAGATTATAGAAATCTCAGGGCATTGAGTCGGAAACCGGCGCATATTGACAGGAGGAAGTGGCACAGCCAAAAGTGAGTGTAGTCTTTTGAAGGAAGAGACTCAGGGCTTTCAAATTTCGAAAAACTACCCTACCCAGCTCACACCAGCCCCTGTCAATCATCTGACTTCTGTATTTACTTTTTAATTTCTCTTATTTTTTGGGATTATCTCCCACAAACCTGAACGTTATTGCCATAAAACAGAACGCAGTTAGTTTCTCTACCTTTCTGTGAACGTCTTGCAAAAAACGGTGTTGCAATATGATGAAAAATGGTGGAGAAATTTACATTATAAAAAAGATGGCAGAATTCAGTACTGTATCTACAAAACCTTCTGTTTAATCATCTTCCCTTTATTCATTTGCTTAGATTTTTCAGGTCTGGTCAATTTTAGCATGGTGTTATTTACAGTCAAAGATAATTTTTTTTTTTTAAATAGAATTGATATTCTCCTTTGGTTCATTACAATTTACTCAAGCCTAGTAACAGACACTATTTCT
The DNA here is from genome assembly GCF_963971535.1 of Notolepis coatsorum. Taxonomy (NCBI): domain Eukaryota; kingdom Metazoa; phylum Chordata; class Actinopteri; order Aulopiformes; family Paralepididae; genus Notolepis; species Notolepis coatsorum. Next base: position 63,163,620 of record NC_140172.1, read on the forward strand.
GACACTGATCCATATATGTCCCTAGATTCAGATACCAAGAACATGCAAATGGACCATTTAAAAAAAATTGTAAATGTTTATTCTACGTCATTATGGAATGAGTGACATAAAAAAAAAAAAAAGGTAAAAAAAAAAAAAAAAAAGTAAAAAAAAAATAAAAAAAAAAATTTGTTTTATTTTTTTTTATGGATGGAAGAGCCGCACATTGACGGGCAAAGAGCCGCATGCGGCTCGCGAGCCGCGGGTTGGCCACCCCTGCCCTAGCTTATCTAAACAGACGTTAAATACGGATAAAGCGGATAGTCAAAGCATGTCCAATCCTATCGACTTGGCGACCCTGCCAGTAGAGACCCCAGTGGGTTCAGACCAAATTGACTCAGCTCACGGGGGGGACCAGGTGGGACATGACATGACTATACCTCCAGACAGCGTCACCGGGATAGACCCCGGAGCGCTCCAGGATAAAGAAAGCGCTCCAGGGATAGAACCCGACACACAACCAAGAGAAGAGAACCGCGCCCAGGAGATAGACCTCGGAGCGCGCCAGGAGAACAGATTTCCAACAAGCCCCGTCAGCACCCGATCACCTCCGTCAGTGTCATCCCCCAGCAAGGCGGACCAGATACTGGCGCAAGCCTTGATCGCCACACTGACAGCCTCCACCGAAAGAGACCGACTTCAGGGTGAACGCGACCAGCTTCAAGCAAAGACGCTTAGTGAGCGCGAACACTCCGCCACGGAAAGAGAGCGCCTGCACGCGCAAATCCAAGCGCAAGCCCTTAGTGAGCGCGAACACTCTGCCATGGAACGAGAGCGCCTCCAGGCTCAACAGATGAGCGAGCGCGAACAACGAGAGCGCCTCCAGGCGCAACAATTAAGCGAGCGCGAACACTCTGCAGCGGAACGAGAGCGCCTTCACGCGCAACTCCAAGCGCAAGCCCTTAGTGAGCGCGAACACTCTGCAACCGAACGAGATCGCTTCCAGGCGCAACAAAGAAGTGAGGACGACCGCATAAGACTGGAGGAGAGGCGCCTTCAGACGGAAGAGAACATCGAACGAGACCGCGCCAATGCACAGCGCGACGCCGCCAATGCCCAGCGCGAAGCAGAGCGCGACCGGCTGCAGGCGCAGATGATAGAACAATTGATTGCCAGGGCGACACCCCCTCTCTCCGCACGGAGCTCCCGGAGATCATCACGACAAGGGTCTAGGGCACCTTCCCCTACCCGACAAAGCGACCCGGGACCCGGCCAACAGGAGGAACCTGTCTACGTCTCCGAGCCCCCTCCCCGACCGGTCCATACGAGACCCAGCCTACGGGAAGAACCGGCCTACGTCGCCGAAAGACTGAATAGAAGACTCCAGGACCTGGAAGAGGAAGAGGAGGAATGTCAAGCCCACCAGCAGCAACGTACTCTGGACCAAGAGGCCCAGTACAGCCCCGACTTCAGCCCTGAGTCACTGCACTACAAACCCCCGACCCAACTCACGGGTGAGTTTGACGTACAGTCAGCACCGAGGAACAGCACCTGGGGACCCGGCCTCTGGTACCCACCAAGTACTAACCCACGACCACACGTACCGGGAGACTCGCCCAGGAGGCCTCTTCCCCTACGCTCACCAATGTGCCAGCCATCCATGGCATCGTACCTTGGCACACCGACGTTCCCAGACTTTACGCGCGAGGACAGAGCACAGTACACGGAATTACGCATGTGTTTGGAGACTATGATGTCCGACGTCCCCGACGAGTCGTACAAATATGCCATCCTCCTCAAGCATCTCAAGGTGCCCAGAGCGCATAACATAGCGCTGGCATATTCCAACTCAAGCACCCCATACTCCGCGGCTCTGGTGGCTCTCGACCAGCGTTATGGACGCATATGGGATTACGTGATCCAAGAAATACGGGATATCGACCGCCTCCCCCCAGCCAAAGACAATAGAGCACTGGATGACCTCTCTATCAAGGTACAATCCCTCGTGGGGATGCTGGGGTCCCAAAAGGAGAAGGGGAGACATGAACTGTATGCAAATTCTAATGTGGAGCGAATACTGGAGAAGCTCCCTCCAGCCCGCCAAGAGCGTTTTCGGCGGCAGAGAGACCACCGCGACCCCAACGGCCCAGAAGCATCCCTCCTAGACCTAGCTGATTTCCTCGCCAGGGAGGTCAGCAGTCTACGACTGGACACATTCGTGTGGAGTGACTCTAGCCCTAGAGATGGACCGCGGAGGTTCAATGACAACCGCCGGTCCGTGACAGTTATGCACCAAGCCGAGGTTGAGCCACGGCAGACGAGCCACAACACCCACGTCAAGGAGAAGTGGAAAGCTGTCTGTCAGTACTGTGAAAAGGAACATTGGCTGTCTCAATGTGACACTTTCAAGGAGCTGACCGCTGACGAGGTGAGTCAGTGGATCAAAGCCAACCGCCGCTGCTTCCGCTGCGCGCGCAGCCATATGGCAGCTGAGTGCCGTTTAAAGAAGAAATGCAGCAAGTGCGACGGCGCCCACTTGGAGGTCCTGCACGACAGCAACAAGCGTCCGCCAGGAAACCAAAGTGGGCCCGTCACGGTGATGTATCAGGCAGAGGCGGTGTCACCACTACAGAAGATCCATAGGCCCCCCCCCTGGTGTACTTACTGCCGCAGCGGACACTCCATGTCACGGTGTGAAGCCTACCAGAAACTGACCCCCGCCGAAATGGATCAGTGGAGTAGGACGAACACACAGGACCACGCTCGCTGCGATACACTGCGCGAGGCCCACAAGAAAGGACTAGCCCGACAAGGCAACCCACCAACAGGAGTGCTCCACATAGACCAGCATAGCGGGAGCCCCCGAGTGCTCATCAAAGTGGTCAGAGTGCTCCTGAGTTACGAGGACAAGGTCCTGGACACTTACGCCGTCCTAGACGATGGGTCTGAAAAGACTCTCCTCCTCGCTTCCGCCGCAGCCCAGTTGGGCCTGCGGGGTGCCAAAGAAACAATGACAATCCGTACCATTAGAAGAGACCGGAAGACCATAAAGGGTGAAAATGTCTCCTTCACGATAGCAGCGGTCGAGCAGCCCGAGAAGCAGTATAGCATCACTAACGTCTTCACCAGCCATGACATAGGCCTGTCACGGTACAACTACCCCATCCCACAGCTGATGGCGAAGTACGAGCACCTACGCAGACTACCTATACCGCTTATCGACGGCGCCACACCGACCCTGCTCATAGGCTCCGACCACGCGGACCTCATTCTCCCAATTGAGGCGGCCCACATCGGACCCAAAGGATGCCCAGTCGCGGTTCAGACCCGACTGGGGTGGACGCTCCAGGGCCCCCTCTACGGACTTGACAGTCAACCCACGTCTACACGCTGCCTGCACACAAAGGTGAGCGACACCGGCCACTCTCTCGTACAGCCCGTTGAGAGGCTATTGACATTAGACGAGAGGCCTGTGAGAGAACCGTGGGCCCAAGAAGAGGGAGTTCCGAACTCCACCCCCCTCAGCTGCGCTCCAAGCGACGTAGCTGACCTCAAACCCAGCACCCCAAGCGACTTCTTGATGGGGCGGCCGGAACCGGCCCCTCCTCAGACGGGGTACAGACCGAACAAGAGGAACAGACAGAGGATGTGGAGACACAGCCAAGCACAGATCAGCCAGTCTCAGGCCCGCTTCCTCCTAAGCTCCCTACCATCCCTTCCAGCCCGTCAGAAGCGGGTCAAGGACAGGGACAACTTAAAAGTGGACACAGTCGTTATGATCATAGACCAGTCACTACCCCGAGCTGCGTGGCCGGCCGGCCGCGTAAGCAAAGTGATCACTGGTGCCGACGGAAAGGTTAGAGCGGCAGAAGTTATTGTCCAGGGGCGGACCTACACCCGACCTGTGGCGAGGCTGATAGAGTTGCCGAGGCTCCCTGACTCCCCTGATGACGACAATGACCCACTGACTTTGTAGATTGACCTACTCCTCACAACAGACATTGAGCAGTTGACTAGACTATTAATCTGTCTTCCTTTAACTAATTAGGTGCGGACTAATTAGGAGGCAGCTGTTGTGAAGGGCCAGATTAAACTGAATATATATATGTATTGTTTGATATACTTTGTATATTATTTATATATATACACGGAATATCCCTTTACCTGCGTACAGACCAGAGTAATATTCGCTCTCCTATTGGACAGCGGCCCCAGGCGCCAACGACCAAGCCCCCAACGGCAAGTTCAAAGACAACTCCGGGCATGTCAGAACATGCCCAGAGTCTGCGTAGTAATACGAGACAAGAACTGAGGTTGGGACTAGATATTCACTTAAGTATAAATACGGCGCAGGTGTAAACAGCAGTAACTAGTTCAAACCTTACCACCTTCACCACGAGTCAACGTGCAGTGAAGTGAGCAACCTTGCGTCTAAATAGAGCATTTAGAACATGTGCGAATAGAATAGTAAAAATGTCAGAGTTTAGTGAAGTAACGTCAAGTTCGACCTAGTTTAATGTGAAGTATAGTGCACAGGAGAATCGGCACCGGCGATTGCAGAACCATTCCTGGTTGGATTATATTGCTTTGGGACCGTGACCACCGGAGAAGAGCACCGTTGATTTCCACTGTCGTTTGGGATTTAACCTCGTGAGGATTACCACTCGGGCCTGCCTCTTGGAAGGGGCTGGCTAGCTGTCGTCAATGCTGTCGAGCATCTTGGATTACAACTATTGCTTTTGTCTGCTGATCAAGGGAGTACAAGCACCGACTCCTGTACCTGGAGCCTCTTTATTCCTCGTTGACTCAGACGGAGTACCCGAACTTTCCTCTACCCATTGTCTCCAGTTGGTACCGGTGTTGCCCTATATAATTGCTACTGTACCACAGGTGGCGTCAGCTTAGACCCATCATAGTATTCCTACTATTCTGACTTATGCTCTTGACTGACTTTAAGTATATTCTTCGCCATACAAGCGCAACCCTAATTCTCAATCTGTAACCTAACGTTGCCTAATAATAATAAATAACCCTCCAATAGAATTTCTGTGTCAATGCCGTGTTCTTGTGAGTGTTCACCATCAATATTTGATGTACTGTTTGGCCAGTAATTAAAGTACATAACTAGCAGTGGTTTAATATATCACAATCTTTAATACAGTCAGGGTTTTGTAACCCCTCAGTTACAATCAGAGTAGCTACCTGTGTGTCTGTACCACTGAGTGAGATGATCAGAGTAGCTACCTGTGTGTCTGTACCACTGAGTGAGATGATCAGAGTAGCTACCTGTGTGTCTGTACCACTGAGTGAGATGATCAGAGTAGCTACCTGTGTCTGTACCACTGAGTGAGATGATCAGAGTAGCTACCTGTGTCTGTACCACCGAGTGAGATGATCAGAGTAGCTACCTGTGTGTCTGTACCACTGAGTGAGATGATCAGAGTAGCTACCTGTGTGTCTGTACCACTGAGTGAGATGATCAGAGTAGCTACCTGTGTCTGCCACCTCCCCGACGGGCACACCCTTCCTCCAGGCCATGTGACCTAGGATTGAGAAAATAGCAAAGCCCGCAAAGAAGCTGGTGCTGCAGTTCCCTATGGTGATAATCAATGTATCCCTGAAATCAACAGTGTCATGTTAGAGATTCCGATTTGCATTCATGCTTTGTAGCCATAGCGCCAGATGTTAGCAGGGAGCACACATACTAACCTGATGACGTTGTTGTCAAACTTATTGTAGGATGCCATAGACAGCAGCCCTCCCACTCCGATCCCCAGGGAGTAGAATACCTGGGAGGCGGCGTCATTCCACACCTGGAGATGACAACGACAGCAAATCGGTCATGTGATGAAATGTTGACTTTGGGAGACACCCATCTTTCATCTCATTACAGCCCGGTCTCGCTTAAAATATGTAAATAAAGTACTTATCGACCACAGGAAAAAGGTACATATTGTGCGTTATGTAAGACTTTTTTTTTTTTTTATTCTTTTTTTTTTACTTTTAATGTTTTCAGAAAACATTTGAGAACAAACCCAGGATGCTCACATGGGAGGCAAGTGCCTTTACCTCAAGAATACCAAGACACACTTTTCTGATAACAAACCCTAACCACACTGTTACTTTAACCTTAACCATAACCTTAACTAACCATAACCCTAACCACCCTGTTACCTTAAACTAACCATAACCCTAACCCTAACCTTAACCACACTGTTACCTTAAACTAACCATAACCCTAACCTTAACCACACTGTTACCTTAAACTAACCATAACCTGAACCCTAACCTTAACCACACTGTTACCTTAAACTAACCATAACCCTAACCTTAACCACACTGTTACCTTAAACTAACCATAACCCTAACCCTAACCTTAACCACACTGTTACCTTAAACTAACCATAACCTTAACCCTAACCTTAACCACACTGTTACCTTAAACTAACCATAACCTTAACCACACTAAACAGCAACAGCAACAATGACAGGCGTCTCCAGTGATGACAGTGTCTCTTTCATCAACTGACACATGTACTTTATTGTATTGTTATGAGGCATAATTGAACCCTTGCAAAGAACCACATCACTTTTCAATCTCAGCTACACTAGGTTGACTGAACTACCAACCGTACCTGTGCGCTGGCTAATCGCTGCCAGTCGGGTGTGAGGTAAAAAGCCACACCCTGAAGAGACCCTTCCAACGTTGCGCCCCTGATGATCAGAACGAAGAGAACGAAATAGGGGAAGGTAGCCGTGACATACACCACCTAGAAACACAAGGAATAGAAACATGTGTCATAGTAATAGAAACACGTGTCATAGTAATAGAAACATGTGTCATAGTAATAGAAACATGTGTCATAGTAATAGAAACACGTGTCATAGTAATAGAAACAGGTGTCATAGTAATAGAGACAAAACTAAATATGTAATGTTGAATCCATCTCTATGATAGACAAAACTAAATCTGTAATGTTTAATCCACCTCTATGATAGACTAAACTAAATCTGTAATGTTTAATCCATCTCTATGATAGATAAAACTAAATCTGTAATGTTTAATCAACCTGTATGATAGACTAAACTAAATATGTAATGTTTAATCAACCTGTATGATAGACAAAACTAAATCTGTAATGTTTAACCCATCTCTATGATAGACTAAACTAAATATGTAATGCGCCCAAACAGCAGACTTAAGCGATGCTGGAGAATATAAGATAAGATAAGATAAGATAAGATAAGATAAGATAAGATAAGATAAGATAAGATAAGATAAGATAAGATAAGATAAGATAAGATAAGATAAGATAAGATAAGATAAGATAAGATATTCCTTTATTGATCCCCTTGGGGAAATCCGGGTGTCATAGAAGCATGGAGGGGGGGAGGAGAGGTACAGGTATGGGCAGGGTAATGGAAGAAAGACATAAATATAGGCAATACAATTTTATCTGAATATATAAATATGAGAAAGGTAAACAGTGTAAACAATATAATTAACTCTGAATATAGAAATATGAGAAAAATAAACCCTGTAAGCCCTATCGGTTATATTATATGTTACAATAAATATAGGCAATAAAATATTTGAATCTGAACATATACTATGAGTAAACAGTATGTACAAGGTACCCTAACTGGCATGATATACGTCATACGTTGTAGTCCGTGCAGGTCTTGGTGGTTAAGAGTCAGGCACACTTCAGACATTCCTAATATCATGCGATATATATAGCTCACTATTTCTTTTTGTAAATAATTTTGTAATCACATGCCAAACCATGGCGGGTGACCCGTACGGATAAACTACGATCCATTATATCCCTAGTGTGTATTAGTGTTGTCACGATACTGGAATTTCGACTTCGATACGATACCTTGAAAAGTATCGATACTTCGATACCATTTCGATACCAAAAAAAAAATATATATATATATATATATATATATATATATATATATATATATATATATATTTTTTAACAAATTTAGCTTTTGTTGCTGGTTGATTCTCCTCAGCTTCGAGTCTGGTACTAAGAGAAGATAAATATAACACTTTTAAAACCCTTTGTTTATCTTTAGATCACACATTTAAAAATAACTGTTCATCTCACTTCAATCATTTTTATTGCAAATGCAGAACATGGTATTTTCTCAAGCAGACAGATGTAAACACTGTAATCTGTGTTGCATGTACCTCACAAACTGAACAGTTAGTAACAGTTTTTATTTAAAGATAACGAGAGCAAGCGAGAGAGAGAGAGAGGTATCGGTAGATAGAGAGAGAGAGAGAGAGAGGTAGCGGTAGATAGAGAGAGAGAGAGAGCGAGAGAGAGAGAGAGAGAGGTAGCGGTAGATAGAGAGAGAGAGAGAGAGAGCGAGAGAGAGAGAGAGAGAGGTAGCGGTAGATAGAGAGAGAGAGAGAGAGAGAGAGAGAGAGAGCGAGAGCGAGAGCGAGAGAGAGAGGTAGCGATAGATGGAGAGAGACAGAGAGAGAGAGAGAGAGAGAGAGAGAGGCTATGCTCGGAGAATTTTAGTAATGTTACATTTTCAACAAGATTGCTGCTATTTAAACACTTGGTGGAAACGGGGTAACGTTAACCTTATGTCGACTGTAGTATTGTATGACCTCGACATAACGTTTACACGTTAACGTTACTCCGTTTCCATGCAGTATTTATAACGGTGGCAAGCTAAGCTAAGGGGGCTAACTTTAGCTGGTAGCTGTAACGTTACAACGAAGCAGCTGTTGATATTATGCGCCATCAGTAGACAACGTATCATGTATTAAACTAGAGTTAATGGTTTAATGCTTCAGTCACAGTGACGTTGAAAGAGCAGCTGTCACGAACCTCTTTCATTTCTTTATGGAGATCGGCGCTGGCACTGCTATTAACACCGCTTGCAAATAGCATTGGGGCATTTGTAGCTTGTCCTTCGTTGTTTACTTGAAACCCGAAGTACCTCCAAACAGCACTTCTGCTGCTTTCTTTATCCACAAGCACAAGTTGCGGAGGCTCTGCATTTACCATCTTCAGCTAAAATGTTTGTTTACTAACTGAAGAAGACGGCTCTCTGTGACTCTGTGAGGGGGAGGGCTGGACTCGGAGGAGCCGGGGGGCAAGCGCGCTGAGCGCTCTGAACAGCACGTCAACAACTTGCGGTAGAACACTCGCCAGCAGTGGTACCGATACTGCAGAAAGTATCGGTACTTCGGGAAATGAGTATCGAAGCCTTTTTAAATATTCAGTATCGATATGTATCGATACTTCGATATTTTTGACAACACTAGTGTGTATATGTATGTGTGTATTGTGGTGGCAGAAGTGGGATGAGTGTTTTGACAACATGAACACAGTGTTGTATTCACCTTGCCAGAGCTGCGGATGCCTTTCAGTATGCAGAGGAAGATGATGATCCAAGCAGCCAGGAGGCAGAGGGCCAGTTGCCACCTGACGGGGCCGGGGTCATGGAGCCCCTGGCTGTTCACCACGCCCAGCACGCGCTCACTGGGAACACACAGGCAAACTGATCACTAATCACACACTCACAAGTAAGTAGACTGATACAAGAATACAGAGAGGGGTGGGGTGGGGGAGAACCCCGATTTGTTGATTTACATTTGGATATTGATAGTGCAATATATTTAATTCATTTGAATAATTAAAGGAACACTCCACCAAAAAAGAAAGCTTGTCCGTCTGTCTGTCTGTCTGTCTGTACAAGTACCTCTATGTAAGCCCATGTCTGTCTGTACAAGTACCAATATGTAAGTCCATGTCTGTCTGTCTGCCTGTCTGTCCGTCCGTCAGTCGTTTGTCTAGCAAGATTATCTATTGTTTATTTACTGTAGCTTCACATCTCGCCCAGGTGTCGTGGGGGGAGTAGGGTTGGGTATAAAATCTCTCTACCCTTGAATTACAACTTGTAAAATGTATCACTCATCACTACATTCAGATAACCTTTGACCTTGTGAGGATGTGGCCAAGCAGTGGAAAAACTGTAGTCGGAGACAGGTTGTCATCACCCGGTGGTTGGTGTTTATTTTCAAATGTTCTTATGCTTCCCAGTGGGAAAACCATATTTAACACAACTAGATGACAAAAATACAAAACAATCAAACTATCTATCAACAAAATATCCACAACCAGGCCCTTGGCTAAGGGCACTAGCTCCAGCACGGCTGTGTCTCTTCCAAGCCGGCTTCTACTTCCCCCTGAGAGGAGCTTCCATCCCCGGCTTTATCCTGGAAGCTCCTCCTACAGGGACAAACCAGAACCAGCTATGGTTATTTCAATAGTACATGCACCATAGACATTCATGTTATGAGTGGGCTGTGGCCGCCATGTGGAAACGTCGGTCTCCATTGGCCAGCAGCGCGGGTGAGTCATCTAGCCTTTATGTCTATGCTTATAGGTGTAGCTAAAGAGTTAGTTGACAGGAAGGGAAAACATCATGCATCCTTTCTAGGCTACAGATTATAATTGTGGTAATTATAGTAAATAAATACTATAATAAGTACTATAATCTGCTGGGTGAGACCTTCACAGTGAAGAGGAGCCTCCAGAGGATCAGAGTACAGATGGGCTATGACAGGGGGAGGTGTCCTACAACCCTGAAAACATGACTCACATCTACACTCATAAACACACCTTCACTGAGAAAATCTACGCATACTTCAATATAGGAAACGCTGATATAAACATCTGCCAATCAGAGGTGTCTCTCTCTCTGTGATACTACAGTGAGTGATGACAGCCATGTGGTGTGTGTGTGAAAGAGAGAGAGAGAGAGAGAGAGAGAGAGAGAGAGAGAGAGAGAGAGAGAGAGAGAGAGAGAGAGAGAGAGAGAGAGAGAGAGAGAGAGAGAGAGAGAGAGAGAGAGAGAGAGAGAGAGAGAGAGAACTGATGACAAGAAAACATTAAAGTTTGTCTGTTAGTAAGGCTACTTTTGATGACCATTGCAAGGGAAAGGGTTATATTCATGAGTCAGGGACAGACTATGTACTGGTTATTCTTAAGAGTAGAACCATTTTTGCCACTGGAATGACCTCCAAGTATAGACCTTTTCAATGGCATTGTGTTTGTAGGGAACAGCTTTGGTTTATTTCCCATCAGCCATCTAAAATTAAATATATAAGTCAGCTATTGTATTAGCAAACACTGCAACAAGAAATAAACTTGGACCAATTTAGAATATTTATGTTTTCATGTTTGGTCTAACTGAGTGAGTGAGTGAGTGAGTGAGTAGTGAGTGAGTGAGTGAGTGAGTGAGTGAGTGAGTGAGTGAGTGAGTGAGTGAGTGAGTGAGTGTGTGCGTGCGTGCGTGCGTGCATGTGTGTGTGCGTGCGTGTATGATCTTCCAGAATTTGTATTTGTCACACATTTGTCACATTATCTAATACGTGATTAAAGTGAATTTAATCTGAAAGATGAAAGTCAAATCAGGTAGAAGTGATGAGACTATTATGTGTCACTAAAACGTTATTTCAGACTATCATTATTACTGTACATAAGAGGTGATTAGTATGACAGCATCTTGATGTTTGGTGACAATGGTGAGAGGTCTGATTATCATCAACTTAGAATGAATCTGCTGTTCAGCATCAATGGCTTTCGTGCATGAAATAACGTTATATTTTTTTATCTTAGTAATCATCTACAGGCATCTACAGTATCTGTCAAAGTTCTTAAAATACTCTGGTCTGTTCGCCACACCTAACATGTGTAAACCGTGACTCACAAGCGGCTAAATAAATGCAAACCGACTAGGTGAAAAGTGGTTTGGCTGGATTTACAATTGACCGTGAAGGCGTCATCAAAAGGAGAACAGAACTGTCAGCTCTCTTCAGCTGTTCATAACACGCTTATGTGTTGGGTGAATTCATGTGTTGTAATTCAGGATGTGTGAATTGGGAAATCAATCAGACATTTGCCCAAACACTAAACAAAATGGGTGTAGTACGACAGAGAGCTCACAGCTCTTTCATTGCAACAGCTTGTCGATCACTGCAAACAATCGGCATTGTGATCGCTGGAGGAATTCAAACGAGAGAGAAGAAAACTGTACACAGTACTGCAAGAACAACACAGAGACACATGTTAGCTTAGCACAAATTAATTGAAGTGGATACAGATCAGATCCGTATCCACTTCAATTAATCAACGGTCTACAGCGTTGTCGCCTGTGGTCTGGGTGACCCGGGTTCGATTCCCAATTTGTTACATACTTTTACATACATATACAAACAAAGGAGCTCCAAAAGGCATGACCACTTTCAAAGGTGTCCCTTGATCCCTTTAATATCTGTATTATATATTGGCTATCAATATTAATTCAACATTAATCTGTATCTGTATCTGTATCTGTATTTGTATCTATCGGGTGAGAAAATTAGTCGACTACTAATAAACCCCCTGAGGTTTCCTTACTTCCAGAAGACCTCGGTGGGACTGAGGGTCCGGCCAGAAGAGCTGTTCCCAGTGGCATTGCTGTTACAGAGGGCCCAGTTGGCCGGGGCGTCACAGGACCAGGGCAGGGGGCTCTGGAACGAGCTGCCCAGGTAGTAGAAGGTCCACGCTATAATGACATTGTAGTAGAGGCACACCAAGAAGGACACGCAGAGCATCCCGATGCCAATTCCTACCGACAGAAACAAAAAAAAGGGTTCTAGATTCTGAGGGGGGGGGAATCTATATGTACACCTGAGGGGTTGAAAATCAGCACCATTCATTTGTCTTAGAGGGGAAATGTTGGTCCCTTTGCAACTGTAGTAGTTACTTTGAAATTCTGAAAACTCATTCATTCAAATTGTTATAGGAAATACTATTATTGTCCCAAGAGCTAAATAAAAATAGACGAGGCTCTGGCGCCCTATGCACACACCTTTAATAACACTACAGAGACTATATTGTTTCAACAACAGCTGAACTACTCTGGCGTTAGGCTCAGGTTTAGTAGTTGAACTACTCTGTGGTCAGGGTTAGTAGTTGCTCTGTGGTTAGGGTTAGTAGTTGAACTACTCTGGTCAGGTTTAGTAGTTGAACTACTCTGTGGTCAGGGTTAGTAGTTGAACTACTCTGTGGTCAGGGTTATTAGTTGAACTACTGTGTGGTCAGGGTTAGTAGTTGAACTACTCTGTGGTCAGGGTTAGTAGTTGAACTACTCTGTGGTCAGGGTTATTAGTTGAACTACTGTGTGGTCAGGGTTAGTAGTTGAAATACTGAAATGATAGTTTTTTCTAATATATAAACACATAGCAACTGTTGTTTTGGACATAGCAACTGTTGTCTCTTCCATTCCTATGTACAAAACAATGGTTGTTATGTTACAGGCAGCCATGGTGGAAGACAGGCCTCTATCTAAGGCAACACTTGCAATCATTCAGTTACAAAAGTATTACTTATTTCTCAACGTTTTCAAATGCCTCTCTCTGATATACTTAGTGCACCGCCACCTTTACACAAGGGTTAGAAATTACTGGGCTAAAAAGCATGGGGGGGGGGGGGCGGGGATTACTGTTACCTTTGAGGAGAGGGCAGCATTTCCACACAGTGATCGGTCCCGCCGCTCCATACTGGCCCAGACTGAGCTCCATGAGGAACAGGGGGACGCCAGTAAAGAAGAGCATGATGAAGTAGGGAATGAGGAACACACCTGAGGGGGGGGGGGGGGGGGCACACTCACAATCAGAACTGTCTTACTCTTCTGGTAGCGAAGTACTCTGAATGCACCAGGAATTGATCACATTTTCTTTACCATATTATGTATTTTAGAAGCTACAGCTACATAGTATTCTATGCTATGTTTTTTTTTATCCACTTTTTCTCCCATTTTCTATATTTTCTCCCATCCCAATTTCGTATCATCCAATTCAACCCTCCCCTGTCACGAACGCTGTTTCTTGCCTCCCACAAGCCGGCTGCAATGTGGACTAAGTCATACATAGCACAAGTCCCCTCCGGTACTTGAGGTAACAGCAGTCGCATCTTTTCACCTGCGCAGCTCGATCTCTTAGTGGCGAGGAGTAACGCGTGGGAGGCTCACGCTGCCCCCGACACTTCCTGATTCTACTGCGCAGGCGCACCAACCGACCTGTAGGAGTCGCTGTCCACAGCGCCCGATCCCCACCCATCAGTTTCCCACCCCCTAATACGGCCAATGTGTATTAGTATGAACGACCAGCTAAACTGAAAGCAAATGTGGAGCGCTGGGCTCGAACTGACGAGCCCAGCGTTTCCAGCATTTTGTGGCGAGCGCCTTGCCCACTACGCCACGTAGCCGCCCAGTATTCTATGCTATGTTATGCTCTGTTATTTTAGCTTGTTTTGTAAGAGCCAAGTTCAGATATAGAACTTTTAGTGCAAAACCAAAAGCAATGTGACAAATACAACAACAATAATACTAACAACAACAAATACTACAACAAAAACAACATCATCAGCAACAACAACAACAACAACCACAAACAAACAACAAACAACTTTTAAATATAAAAGGCTCATGTGTTTTACCCTCACAAAATAAATGACCAGATGAAGGTCATAACACTGTGAAACCGTGACAATTCCTCAGACATCTTCTCATCACAATCTCATACCGTTCCTGCAGAGTTCGGGAGTAGATGCGGAAAGGTGAATATCGCTCGGCCGAGAAAGTGCCGATCGACTTGGGATTGGTCTCTCCATGTTCAGGACACTCAGGCGTATACAAGTATATTGGATCATGTCTCCAGCACCCCCACAGCCGTACCTACAACCACTTTATGTCAAGGCTCTAGTGTTGTCACGATACTGGAATTTCGACTTCGATACGATACCTTGAAAAGTATCGATACTTCGATACCATTTCGATACCAAAAAAAAAAAAAAAAATTATATATATATATATATATTTTTTTTTTCTTTTTTTTTTAACAAATTTAGCTTTTGTTGCTGGTTGATTCTCCTCAGCTTCGAGTCTGGTACTAAGAGAAGATAAATATAACACTTTTAAAACCCTTTGTTTATCTTTAGATCACACATTTAAAAATAACTGTTCATCTCACTTCAATCATTTTTATTGCAAATGCAGAACATGGTATTTTCTCAAGCAGACAGATGTAAACACTGTAATCTGTGTTGCATGTACCTCACAAACTGAACAGTTAGTAACAGTTTTTATTTAAAGATAACGAGAGCAAGCGAGAGAGAGAGAGAGGTATCGGTAGATAGAGAGAGAGAGAGAGAGAGGTAGCGGTAGATAGAGAGAGAGAGAGAGCGAGAGAGAGAGAGAGAGAGGTAGCGGTAGATAGAGAGAGAGAGAGAGAGAGAGAGCGAGAGAGAGAGAGAGAGAGGTAGCGGTAGATAGAGAGAGAGAGAGAGAGAGAGAGAGAGAGAGAGAGAGAGAGAGAGAGCGAGAGCGAGAGAGAG
This sequence comes from Notolepis coatsorum, assembly GCF_963971535.1. Taxonomy (NCBI): domain Eukaryota; kingdom Metazoa; phylum Chordata; class Actinopteri; order Aulopiformes; family Paralepididae; genus Notolepis; species Notolepis coatsorum. The sequence continues at coordinate 63,179,015 of NC_140172.1, forward strand.
AGGTAGCGATAGATGGAGAGAGACAGAGAGAGAGAGAGAGAGGCTATGCTCGGAGAATTTTAGTAATGTTACATTTTCAACAAGATTGCTGCTATTTAAACACTTGGTGGAAACGGGGTAACGTTAACCTTATGTCGACTGTAGTATTGTATGACCTCGACATAACGTTTACACGTTAACGTTACTCCGTTTCCATGCAGTATTTATAACGGTGGCAAGCTAAGCTAAGGGGGCTAACTTTAGCTGGTAGCTGTAACGTTACAACGAAGCAGCTGTTGATATTATGCGCCATCAGTAGACAACGTATCATGTATTAAACTAGAGTTAATGGTTTAATGCTTCAGTCACAGTGACGTTGAAAGAGCAGCTGTCACGAACCTCTTTCATTTCTTTATGGAGATCGGCGCTGGCACTGCTATTAACACCGCTTGCAAATAGCATTGGGGCATTTGTAGCTTGTCCTTCGTTGTTTACTTGAAACCCGAAGTACCTCCAAACAGCACTTCTGCTGCTTTCTTTATCCACAAGCACAAGTTGCGGAGGCTCTGCATTTACCATCTTCAGCTAAAATGTTTGTTTACTAACTGAAGAAGACGGCTCTCTGTGACTCTGTGAGGGGGAGGGCTGGACTCGGAGGAGCCGGGGGGCAAGCGCGCTGAGCGCTCTGAACAGCGCGTCAACAACTTGCGGTAGAACACTCGCCAGCTGTTGAACAGTCGTGAACGATGCATCTCTTTAATGCTCTTATGCTGACGTCATACTTGTCAGCTTGACAATTACGCAGCTGGTTCCAATAAAGGGATCATTGCCGGCTCACTTGTGGGATTCGGTCAGTGGTGTGTGAAACTGCAATGAAGTGTGTGGCGTCTTTTATTCCTCCGTAGTAGCCCAAGGCTGTCTAGACCTTTGCTGAAAATGGCTGCTGCGCCAACAGGTTATGGGCCCAGAAAGGATCTTGGAAGCCGATGGAATCGTTTGTGCTTTGACGGAGATGAGAAAAGCTATGAGTTGTGGGAAACAAAGTTTCTTGGCCACCTGCGTCTACATGGGCTGAAAAGCACCATATTGAAAATATGAGTTGTGGGAAACAAAGTTTCTTGGCCACCTGCGTCTACATGGGCTGAAAAGCACCATATTGAAAAAGCCTAACAGTGACGAGGACGAAGAAGACGCAGACGCAGCCGCAACAAGAGCCGCAGAAGATGCTGACAAAAATGAAGAAGTCTACGCCGAACTTATCCAATTGTTGGACGACACAAGTTTGTCTCTGGTCATGAGAGATGCAGCGGACGATTGGAGAAAGGCGTTGAAGATTCTGAGGGATCACTACGCAAGTACAGGAAAACCACGTGTGATCAGCTTGTACACAGAGCTTACGTCTCTCCAGAAATATGCTAATGAAAGCATTACAGACTATATTATACGAGCAGAAACTGCTATCACAGCACTGAGGAATGCAGAAGAGATTTTAAGTGACGGTTTATTGATAGCGATGATTCTGAAGGGGCTGCCAGCGTCGTTTAAACCGTTTTCTATCCACATTACACAAAGTGATGAGAAGATCACCTTCGCCGAGTTCAAAACCAAGCTGAGGAGCTACGAGAGCACTGAGAAGTTCAGTGGGAGCTCAGTTGATGACAGCGTGATGAAAGTAAGAGGCAAAGACTTTGATGTGAAGCTGCTGACCTGTTATGCTTGCGGCCAAAAGGGCCATATGGCCCGCGAGTGCAAGGCTGCTGGTCACGGGGAACAACAGAGACAGTGGTGCCGTTTTTGCAGAAGTTCCACGCACAGAGATGCAAACTGCAGGCGGAGAGGACGACGAGACAACGTAAAACAGGCCGCGGATGAAGAGGACCACGACCACCACCACACATTCGCCTTCAAGGCCCGCGAAAGACAGGTGGACGGCGACCCAGGCAATGGCCTGAAGCAAAGAGGGCTTATGGTCGACACCGGTGCTACATCGCACATAGTGACTGACGTGAGCAAGTTCAAAGACTTTGACGAGAGTTTCGAGCCACGAAAACATGTCCTGGAGTTGGCTGATGGAGTGAGGGCCTCTGGCATAGCGCTGAAGAGAGGTGCAGCCAAAGTTTGGCTGAAAGACAATACGGGTCGAGAGGTGGAGACGATGCTGACGGGGGCGCTGTACGTCCCATCCTTTCCCAAAGACATTTTCTCGGTCAAGGCAGCGACGACCAACGGAGCCACGGTTGTATTCAAGGAAGGACAGAACAAGCTCATTCATGAGAACGGTACGACATTTGATATTAAGGTGTATGATAGATTGTTTTATCTAAACACAGTTAATGATGAAAATGTTGATGAATGTCATGGGTGTTATGATATCAAAACATGGCACGAAATTCTAGGTCACTGTAACTACGAAGATGTGTTAAAATTGCAAAAAGTCACAGAGGGTATGACAATTAAAGGCAAAACTGATACATCTAATTTGACATGTGAAGTGTGCACAAAGGGTAAATTTGCTCAGAGCAGGAGCAGAGAGCCAGATGAAAGAGCAAAGGCTCCACTGCAGCTCGTACACACAGATTTGTCTGGACCTATAGATCCTACAGCTAAAGATGGGTTCAGATACACATTAGCATTTACTGATGACTATTCAGGAGCAGTTTTTGTTTATTTTTTTAAATCAAAGAGTGACACAGTCAAGGCTACTGAGAAGTACATTGCTGACGTTTCACCTTATGGAAAAATCAAATGCATGAGATCTGATAATGGTACAGAGTATACTTCTGGTCAATTTCAGTCATTGCTAAGTAGAAATGCCATCAGACATGAGACCTCAGCTCCTTATTCACCCCATCAAAATGGGACAGCTGAGAGAAATTGGAGAACATTGTTTGAAATGGCAAGATGCATGCTAATTGAGAGTGACCTACCAAAAGAGTTGTGGACATATGCAGTTATGACTGCTGCTGTCATTCGAAATAGGTGTTACAACAAGCGTGTAGGACAGACTCCATACTACATGTTAACAGGAAAGAAGCCTAACCTTTCAAAAATGAGAACATTTGGGTCACCATGCTATGCTTACAAGCAAAACAAGAAAAAGTTGGATTCAAGATGTGAAAAGGGTATTTTTGTAGGCTATGATAAGAACAGCCCTGCTTATTTGGTGTTTTATCCTGACACAGGAAAAGTACTTAAAAATAGGTTGGTCAAATTCATCACCAAGAGTGTAATTGAGAATCAGACTCAAACAGAGCAGGAAACAGGTGATGAAGATTTCAGTATGAGGAGAGCTGTAAACCACCTACCAAAAACTGAAAAGGCAAATGTACTCACAAAAGAGTCACAGGAGAATGAGATTTGTGATAACATTGAGACAGGTAAAGGCCAAAGTAGCCAGAGTACATCTTATCCACAAAGAGAAAGAAAACCTCCTCAATATTTCCAGAGTAAATCTTATCCACAAAGGGAAAGAAAACCTCCTCAATATTTGAAGGATTATGAGTGTAAAGTCGAATCTGATGACCAAGAAGAACTAACCCTTGATTACTGTTATAGAGTTATTTGTGATGTGCCCCAAACATTGGAGGAGGCTATGTCATCACCAAATTCTCAATTATGGACTAAAGCTATGGAAGAGGAAATGGATTCACTGAGGGAAAATGACACATTTACCCTGACCACACTGCCAGAAGGTAAACATGCAGTGGGGGGCAGATGGGTTTACACAGTGAAAGAGAACCCAGTTGAAACATGCAAAGCCAGGTATGTAGCAAAAGGCTATAGTCAAGTGTCTGGTATTGATTATAAGGAAACCTTTTCTCCAACCGCAAATATGACCTCTATACGTAGTCTAATGCAAATTGCAGTAGAACATAATTTGGAGTTGCATCAAATGGATGTTAAAACGGCATATTTACATGCTCCTATAGACTGTGAGTTGTTTATGGAGCAACCTGAAGGATTTGAGGTTAAGTCAGAGAAGGGGGAGAAACTGGTCTGTAAACTTAACAAATCACTGTATGGTCTGAAACAATCAGGACGGAATTGGAATAAAATGCTCCATGATTATCTAAGTGAAAATGGTTTTATCCAAAACCCGGCTGACCATTGTGTTTACAATAAACTAACATCTAAAGGTGAAAGGATTATTTTGATAATCTTATCATTGCAGGAAGCAACAGTCAAACAATCCAAAATGTAAAAGACATTTTGGGAGCCAAATTTAAGATGAAAGATCTTGGCAAACTTAAGAACTTTCTAGGCATTGATTTCACACAGACAGATGGTGAAATAAAGATGAACCAGAAAAGGTACATCATGAAAATATTGCAAAGGTTTGACATGTCTGACTGCAAGGCAAGATCGACTCCATGTGAGTATAAACAACAATTTGACAATGAAGGTGAATCTGTTGATCAAAAGAGGTATCGTGAAGTGGTAGGCAGCTTGATTTATGTAATGACATGTACTAGACCTGATCTAAGTTTTATTGTTAGTAAGTTGTCTCAACACTTATCCGAACCAAAAGAACAGCATATGGTAACAGCAAAACATGTGTTGAGATACTTGAAGGGAACTGTAGACCAGGAGTTGTGTTACAAGAGAAGTGATTCAAAACTAAAACTTGTGATGACAGACGGAGCACAACTGGGTACTGTTTTAGTCTATGTCAGACAGGACCTGTTATTTCCTGGAAATCTAAGAAACAGCCTACAGTTGCTTTATCCACATGTGAAGCAGAATATATGGCTTTGGCAGCTGCTACACAGGAACGTTTTTATCTTGTGCAGTTATTAAAAGGAATGGATAGTGAAAATGATTATGCACCAGTGACAATCTTTGAGGATAACCAAGGGGCAATTGCACTTTCAAAGAATCCTGTGTGTCGCCAAAGGTGTAAACATGTTGACATTAAATATCATTTTGTTCGATCTGCAGTAAATGATGGAAACATTATTATTGAATACTGTCCAACAACAGAAATGGTAGCTGATATGTTAACCAAACCTGCAACAAAGGTCATGCTTGAAAAGTTTGTGTATTTTATTTTTGGTGTTGAAGGTTAAAAATGAAAGAAAAGAAAATGTAAATGTATGTCAAAGGTTTTATCAGAATAAGATCAAGTGGGGGTGTTGAACAGTCGTGAACGATGCATCTCTTTAATGCTCTTATGCTGACGTCATACTTGTCAGCTTGACAATTACGCAGCTGGTTCCAATAAAGGGATCATTGCCGGCTCACTTGTGGGATTCGGTCAGTGGTGTGTGAAACTGCAATGAAGTGTGTGGCGTCTTTTATTCCTCCGTAGTAGCCCAAGGCTGTCTAGACCTTTGCTGAAAATGGCTGCTGCGCCAACACCAGCAGTGGTACCGATACTGCAGAAAGTATCGGTACTTCGGGAAATGAGTATCGAAGCCTTTTTAAATATTCAGTATCGATATGTATCGATACTTCGATATTTTTGACAACACTACAAGGCTCTCATCCACATTCATTCATTTTCTCCCCCGCTCTCTCTCTCCCATGATTTCAGAATACCGGAAGTGTTGCGGTGGTCTATTATAGAGCACCTCATATGAAATGCAGGTAGACAGTGAATGGTTAGAGGAGTGCCTACCAGGCTAAAATACTCCACAGACACAGACAATTGAGTACCAGTATTGGACAGACAATGAAATTATAAAAATGGGAAGTTGACATTTGATTAGATTAAAACTTTTAAATGACTTGTGTTTAGCTTTTTGCCATGAATGTGCAATGACTTTGAGCTCAAGCATGATGCACTACAGGGTCTTTTTTTACACATATTTCCATCAGACCAGACACTTTTAGATTAGATTAGATTAGAATAGATTCGATTCGATTCAAATGTATTGGCATTATACAGCACAAGTACAGTACAACAAAAATAAGTTGGGCATCCAACCATAGTGCAAATGTAACAGTAAAGTCCAATAGTAATATATAATGTACAGCTGATTAAACTGGGTATAAAATATATAAATTAGTACTACTGAGTAGTATTGCTGATGTATGTACAGAGTTGTTGTAGTATTAATATGTAGGGATGCCCCGATCGATCGGCCACCAATCGGTATCGGCCGATAATCAGTATAAATATGCGATCGGTGATCGGTGATAATGCTTTATTTTCGCCGATCGTCAAAACCGATAGAAAAACATGATCCAATTCTTAGCGGAGATCTCACAGTCACTGCTGACTTCTCTCTCAGACACACAGCTGCCTGCAGCGTACGGCACCTCCTCCTCTCCAGCCCCTCCCGCACTCATGTAAACAAGAGCCTCGCAGTCTGCTATAGTCTGGTGCATGATGCGACGTGAGCTAACGTTGGCTACCAGTACCTACCGAGCTAACGTTACTGTTTAAACTAAATGACCCAGTGACTACATGAGGCATTGTCTAACGTTATCTAGCTGGCTAGCTACTGATAGCTGCTGATATCAACAAATGCTCCAGCAATAGTCGAGTGCATGATAAGTTACCTCTGTTGACTCGGTAGCTCATGTTAGCTCACGTTAGCTCTAAACTAAATAATTCACTGAGGCGTTGTCTTAACGTTATCTAGCCGGCTAGCAGTAGCTACAGATAGCTCCTGATATCAATGTCTTATAACATTGATTCGATGCGTATTCGAGCTGAGGGCTTGCTGAATGTAATTTATACCAATACTAGGGTCCAGCTGCAGCGCCGGAGAATCCTGGCCGTAGCTGGAGGCTACTCGAGTACACACAGACAGTGGAGCTGTTTGCAGATAGCGAGCATTTTGACTTGTTGCGTGGTGGCGATGTCTCGCAGATAATACAAGTACAAGTCTAATTATATAATATATATATTTTATAAAAAATAAATAAATTTATATAACATTTTTTTTTTTTTTTTTTATCAAAAACGATCGGTATCGGATAGGTATCGGCCGATATGGCTCAAGGCGATCGGTGATCGGTGGCAAAAAACGTGATCGGGGCATCCCTATTAATATGTACAGTGATACAGGTACAAAGACACTATGATCATCACTATACTAAGTCATACTGGCCAGCAGTGTGACTAGTAAGAGTAGGTCAGGGTACATATATAGATATAGTATCTAGTCTACAGGTATGTAAAAAGGATTATATGCAGGTATGGACAGACAGATGTGAATAAATATATACGGTAAGTATAAATGTATATATACGGTATATTATACAGCATTATTGTACATGCTATTATACAGAGTTATATAGGTCATATGCAGGTGTATGCCACCAATGAAAAATTTGGAAGCATTGATATGGAAATTTGTATAATGTTGATCATTTTCTGTAATTGATTCATTGATTTATTTGATTCAGTAAATGAATCGCACAGCCCTAGCTAATCAGTCAATACAGACAGACCTATACTGGGTTCATACACATTTTCCCTAATCACTTCTTCCCTGACTATTCCATGATATATGGTAGTATAGCGCAACTTCTATAACCAAGACCTTTTGGGTTATAGCTTTTCTTTTTTTGCAACTATCCCCATAAGCTTTTGTAGTTCAAGTTCAAGTTCAAGTTCAAGTTCTTTAATAGTTGTCATACAGAAGTACAGAATACTTTCATACAAAATGCTTCTTACTGTTACGCTCCAGAGACTGTGCTAGACAAGATAGTATCAAATAACATAATAACATAATATAGCATGAATTTAGAAGAAAATGAGGTCACAGTTGTTCGGTATAGACATATGTACAATGTTCTGAGTTACCATATAATATACAATACACAATACTATGCAGTGTACTAATGTACAGTACTATCTAGTGCAAAGCAGAAATGGGATGAGGTACAATTTTAGGTACAATTTACAGTAAGGTGTACGAGTTGTAGTGCAATCCTTCATCCATAAATATAAAGTGTGGGGAGTGGGTGCTACAGTGTGTTTGTTTAAAGTGGGTGTGTGCTATAAAGTGTGTGTAGTGGGTGCTACAGTGTGTTTGTTTAAAGTGAGTGTGTGCGTGTGGATGTGTGTGCTATGTGTGTTTGGTGGTTGTTGTTGTGTAGTGTTCATTCATTGTTCGTTTAGCAGCCTGATGGCCTGGGGAT